>NW_004955403.1:30403591-30440685 GCF_000276665.1 Chinchilla lanigera | reverse complement strand
TGAGACAGTTTATTAGAGGTAGATATAGGACACTCACGAGCAGAGTGTGGGTGCTCAGAGAAGTGAAGACCCTCACCTTGGCTTTCTCGATATAACATTTTATTATTCTCCTATCTCTTACTGCTTAATTGCTACTACTAATCTTCCCCCTCCATTATTCTAAAATTGTTCCCTGGGCAGCCTTTCCAATCTCCGTAGTCTTTTCTTGTTTTTCACATATCCACTTCATTAATTTTACCATTTCTTATTGTTTCTAATCAGTCACTCTAAACTGTATCTGAATTCTATACATCCCACTTGTAATCCAGAGAAAAAAATTTATTTTGGTTTTTTGAGACAAGGTCTCACTGTGTAGTTCAGGCTGGCTTTGAATTCACTACATATGCTAGGCTGGCCTGAAACATTCGGTGATTCCCCTGCCTTGGGCTCCAAATGCTAGGATTACAGGCTTGTGTCACCATGCCTGGCAAGCTTGACATTAAATATTTCTTGGATATATTGATATATTACTGTGTTAAATAAATGATCAAACATGAAAGATGGGAATAAAATTCATAATACTATATCAAGCTACAAGTTCCACACTTTGTATGAAAGCAACTGGGTATTTCTTACAGTACCAGTGAAAACCGAAGCTCAATTTTGTACTTCTGTAAGTGAAGCAGTATGAAAGTAGCTGTCTGAGGAAACTACTGTCACTAGGAAATGATAGCTATTACTGTTTCTGGCTTCCAAACCAAGACAATTCCAGATCAAAATCTTCCCAAGTGGGACTCTCTGTTGGTTCCAGAATGCATCACTAAGATTCCAGCTGGAGAAGCACTTGAACTTGCAATAATCTGCATCAGATAAATGGAAGGTCTGCCTATACCCACATATCAATTTCCAGTCAAAATCTTGAATGAGTTTTTTGATTGGCAAAGCTTAAATGATATACAGAGCTATAAATAGGAGATAATTTAGAAGAGGCTTTAAAAAAATCTTTCAGTTTCTGCAGTGCAGAAAGGAATGCTAGCAGGAGGTTGAGAATGATACTGAGTGATTTAGTAGTTCATATCATATTCTTGGTCCAATAAATATATACTTTCTGCTTCCCATTCTTAAACTTCTACACATAATAGTTGTGAAAATGCTTTTAGCTGACCTAGTTTCACTCTTTGTGATAAAAACAAGAGAACAAGTTGGTGACTGGGGTGGAGTGTCAACTTGTCTGGATTTGTGATCTGCCCAGAGGATTGGTGGAGCACACTTCTGGGTGTGTCTCTGTTGCCAATCATCTCTAGTCCTTTCTCTTTTTTCTCTGGCACTCTTCCCCTGCTCCACTTGCAAGCTGCTGTGAGCTAAGCATCTGGGCTCTGCTTTACCCTTCCATTATATATTTCTGCATTGGAGGCTTCCTGACCATGGACTGAACATCCCAAATTATGAGCTGAATTAAACCACTCCTACTTTAAGTTGTGGGTCTCAGGTACTTTGTCTCAATGACAAGAAAATTGACATGAAGTTACAAGATTAAATGTTTGGTCTGCTGGGTTTACTCAGTCTCATAATATAAATGTTAATTTCATCCAAGACCAAATTCAAAGACACACCCAAAATAATACTTTACTAAATATCTGAGTACCTTGGGTCTCAGTCAAGCTGACACATAATATTAACAATTAAAGCATCCATTCTGAGCTTTCTTTTCCTCTGATGACAGACAGTAAATCAAGGTTTACTCCTTATGGGTGCTTCAAATATTCCTCCTCATAGGAGTACTAGAAAGACGCCCCCCATCCCAAAATGCTTCATTTTCCAGACAGGTTTTTCTCATTTTCACAGTATAGCAAATACTCTATATCCCCTTAAGACATGTTAATCACCCTCGTAAACACAGTGACCTACTTTTTCACTCTTTTGTTCTGCTGATCTGTCTACTCACTTTTATGACATGAGGACTCTGAAATGACCAAGTGACAATTTCGTCTGCTAAAGCAGTGGGATTATTTTTATTTTCTTCACTGAAAGCATTCCTTGCTTTTCTAATGTTATTATTACAGAACTAAACTGTGTAATCTGCTATCTTAAAAAAAAAAAACACAAAATAAATGATAATGCAGACAGAATATTTCCTTCTCACACGAGTCTAGTTTTGGCATATGGTTTAGATCATAAAAATATCTCTGCTTTATGAGCTTATTTAATGGTTCCTTCTATCTTGCTTTATCTTGTTGGCCCACAGTGATATATAGTGTGCATGTTTAGATTGGCTCATCTGCGTTACATATGTGAATTCTCGCCCATATGAGTGTGCAAATAAAGAAAGTTGAGTTTGAACATTTTTCTTGGTAAAGGATTTGCCCTGCAAGTTTTAAGCCTCATTCTTCTCACATTTCATTAGTCAGGACTTAGTCTCCTGCCTACGGAAGACGCAATGGGAAATTATACATTATAGTCTCAAATTGGGCAGCCATATGCAAATCAAATCTTTATAGTGTTGTATTATTAATGTGCATAAGGGAATTAGTAGTCTTGGGGAAATTATCACAACTAAAATCTCTACACAAAGTTTTAGCAGTGACAAAAAAAGTCATGAGAGGACAGAAGGTAAAGAAGCAAGAGGTGGCTTGTTTACTTGTTGGTTCCCAGGCCAGTGCAATTTGGCTTTGAGAGACTTAGCACTGTATACCATTCTGGATTATTGTTTAAATATATATCACATCCTGAAGGACAGTACTCCAATAACACATGGACTGGGACCCAGTGAGAAGATAAATTCTCCCTAATGTCTATTAGGGCCATTTTAATGGTTCTAAAAGGCTATAACAGTCTACCTCTGTATGTTTCTTACATATCATGCTTGTGTAAACCAAGGTCAAATGTTTTCTTTCTTAATCAGGTGGCAATAGCATCCTTCTCATGAGAGTCTAAGAGAGACCAGAAACAGCACTTAAGAGCAGAGATAGAATTTCCTTCTGTGTTAAGCAATTGCTCAGTCAATTAACTGGTGCGTTAGAGCACTTTCATATATCTGCATTGACTCGATATTGGAGTGTTGCTGAAGACACCTGATTTGATTGCTTTTGGGGGTCCTATAACATCTAATTTATATTGGACAATTCAGGGTGCATGACCACTTGGTATCTCATGATGTATCATTGGTCTTTCAGGCCACAGTAAGAAGGTTCCAACTATTTCTAAAGAAAATAATTATTTGCCAGTGAGGACACCGTTTTTCCTTGGGGTGCTGTCAATGAGCGTGTGCCGTGATTTTCTTCCAAGAGCCTGCCTTTGGCTCTGTAAGGCACCATGACCAGCTGCAATCATTTCAACTACCAAGGAAACCACAAGTTAATAAGGACTCACATGCACAGATGCTTTTCTACCTCCTTAGCAGCTGTACAACCTTATTTTTCTCTGGATTCCAACTGGCAACCTTATGCACTGCTTAGTAGTTTAGAGAAAGATGATAAAATATGTATGCTGCTGCCAAATTAAAACAGAAGCTTCAAATATAATTTTCATAGCTGTAGGCTTTTGTACAAGATATGTAAGTTGCCTCTCACTTTGCCAGAGATATTCTGATATGCTTTTGTCTGGTGACCCCTTCATATTTTCAAGTTTATCTTGCATCATTTTTCTATATGTTTTGTCAGAACCATGAGGCTAATTGCTTATTATTAGTCCTAACATCCTATCTTCATAAAATAATAAGTATACTAGTATAATTTGATTTCTTATAGGATGGTAATATCATCATTCTTATAAATTATGGCAAAAAGCAGGAATTACCAAACAAAACTGACCTACCACACAAAGCTGACATACCACAATACAGGAAGTGAAAATATATTGCTATCCATGCCAGGTGAAAGTAAATTGTTTCTGGTACTGTATGATAGAGAAAAAAATGTTTTCAGCTATAGGCTAAGCTGCAGAGCCCTGCAAACTTGCTTTGTTATGAGACATATTTGGTTCAGTAGCTTGAATTTGAGAAACTATTGACTAAACTCTTCTTAGTCTATTGACCTTTTATAAGCCTTATTGATTTTCTCTACAAACCAAAGGCAAATTAAAAGGGACACAGGAGGGATTAAGTCCCTTGCAACATTCAGTTAATTAATGATAGCACTAATTTATAGACTCCCATCAGAGATATAGTACTGCTTTATATTAACTCTTCTTAGGAAAGGAGAATTCCATTGGCTCCCATTTGAGCTATGATATCGTACTAGTGCTCATTCCAGGATTCAGAAAGCCGGTGTATACTGTATTCTGCTAGTTTTTGAGTCTATGCATTACATTTTAACTCAGTTATTGGGGAATAGGAGAATGGGTTGTCCATGAGACAGAACTCGCCCTTCCCTCTGAATAGTGTATCACAGTGGCATTCTAGGTTTCCAGAGGCTAACAAAGCCAGAATTTGATAGTCTCCCCCAAATTTATGCAATTTTCTTTTTCAGTATTCAACTACATTAGTAAATAACTTCAAGGTCCTGGCCAAGACTAGAGAAGAATTTGAGAATGTACTTTGATGTTATTATAGAAATCTTTCTTGGTTGGGTGTGGTGGCACATGCCTGTGATTCCAGCACTTAGGAGGCTGAGGCAGGAGGATCCTTATGAGTTCGAGACCAGGCTGGGCTACAAAGTGAGCTCATGGCCAAGCTGAACTGCACAGCGAGACCCTGTCTCAAAAAGACCAAACAAACAAACAAACAAAATCTTTCTTAAAGGCAGCTTACTTGCTATACTTTCAGGGACTTTAGAGATGTGAGTTTATTCAGGTTTCTTAGTTGAAGAGTCATGGTACTTCACTGGTTTTCTTTGACTTACATTTGGTAGGCTTAAACAATTTTAGATATGTAACAATTTCAGTCCTTAGGGACATGGTGGTTAATTAGACAGTACTAAAATCCCTTTATAAGGTGAAGCTGTGTCCTTTACTACTGTGACCTACCGTCTGGTGTGACTGAAGTTCCATATTTCCACCGATGGGTAAATGTTACCACCTGCCCTCTGATATCTCAATGATGCAAATTTTCCCACGGACAGGAAAATATTTTAATGGAATATTTTTATCTACAGATACTAGCACCTTTGAAGAATGCTGATACTACCCCTCACCAATGTATTTCTGTTTGTCTTGATAAAAGGACAAACTTCTGGGCTCTCAGAAGAGAGAGTTAAGGGCTAGGTTGGTATGTCACACGTTAAAATCTTCCCATTTTTCATTTCTTTTACATTACTCAGGGAAAAAATGCTGGCCTCTCAAGTTCATCCCTCCTGGGCTATGAGGGAATCTATGTTTTAGCCATCCAATCAAGTGTACAACCAGAATTTAAAATAACTACTTAGCTGGGTAAAAATAAATAATAAATTATTATTGTTTCTCTTTCCTTAATTTAGAGCCCTCTGTATATGTAAGAAGGTAAATTTCTCAGATTACCTAGTTTTAAATCAGTTTTCACATTTACTACCTGTGAGATCTTGAATAATTTGCTTATCCTTAGTTTTTTCATTTGTAAAATAATAATAGCAAATATCTCATAGTTTAATTCTGAGGGCAATTAAAGTAATTATAATAGCATATAGCACAAAAAAATGTGTTCAATTAATGATGGCTGCTATTATTTTTATTTATTTATTATTTTTATTTCTTTAATTTTAATTTTTATTATTATTTTATAGGTCATTATCTCTAGTTTGCCAGTAAAAATCCTTCTTCCTTTTGTTCTAGTCTTACCTTCCTCGGTTGTCTTACACTAACCATGTGTTTCATTTTTGCTAAGCTGGACTACATCATGTTTCCTGGCAAATCTCTCACTTTTGTATTTTGACATCTTTTCTGACACATCCTTTCATGGAACACTGCTTATTAGATTTCACACATGTTGTGATGTTCACATCAAGTGCTGTTGCCATTTTGAAATCTTTCATGCTATTTTCCTGGTTAATATGATCTTTCCTCTCAAAAGTCTCCATTGGAGTTTATTTTATTCACATTTTAGGGAAGCCTCATTAAATGGTTGATTAAAGAATTAGACCTGTTTTAGTGAATACACACAATGTTTAAGGCTACCTTTACACTCCATGAGAGTGCAGTTTTTTAAGAGACACAGATCTATACATAGACAACTTTGCAGTGCTCTTAAATTATTAGAAAAATGGTAGAGTTATCTAAGAGCTCAGAAGATAGGCTACTTAGCTCCAAAATGAAAAGCCAGTGAAGGCCTCTTGGAGGAAGTGATGTCAGTACTGAGTTATCAAAATGTGTTGAAGCTCATAAAAAACAAAAAATGTTCCATGAAGGATACGTGTTTCAGAATTTCTGAAGTGAGCTCATGATGTTACTGGGAGGATAGGAGCCCAGGGAATTGTGTATGATACAGTAAGGAGTTTAAATATATTAAGCTCCACTGAAGCATTTTCTGATGATTTTTAATTTAGATAATTCATTTTGGTAGTAGTATACAACTGTGGCTCTGGGGGCTAAAAGACAAATTAGAATTATATACAACCATTTAGGTGAGAGATAGAAAGGTTACGAATATTAGGGGCAAAAGGAAGAGATGGAATAAATTGGAAAATTTTTAAGAGAAAAATTACAAAAGTTTTGTGATTAATTAAATCTGGGAGATGAGGGAGAGAGGATGGAATATTACCTAGACCTGAAACTATATAGCACAGAAGACCAAAGAAAAGGCTTTTAGATAGTTTCAGAATGGGGGTCGTGCTGAGCCTGCAGTGTGTCTTCAGTTCCCTTATACACAGAGAAAGCGCTAGCTGAGGTGCAAACTCAAACAAACACAAAAGATAGAGAAAAATAGATGTCTGTATAATCATGTCCAACAAACTGTGTATCTACCTGTTGCTCAAGCCATCTTACTTCCTATTCATAGAGAAAAATGCCACAGTAGAAAACATCCAGAATCTTAAAAATATAGAGGGAGAAAAAGGAAAAAGAAGAAGAAAACACAAAGGAAAAGGAAACAACCATATGAGAGTGGAATTTATTTAAATGTAAAATTCAACATAATTGGAACTAGCAGATAGTATAGTGTAAAAAAATAGATATCCAAGTAAATAATAAAATATCAGAGTGAAAAAATCATCTAATTGCTACCATTATTCTTTTAAAAATGTATTCCATGTTGAGATACATTTCTCAGTTATGCAAACACTGATGGCAGAAGGAAAAACAGAAGAAATAGAGGACTGAAAATCCAGAAGCCTGGACACCAGCTAGCACTGTGCCGGAACGAACTTGACTAGACAGGAAACTAGGGGGTCTATTTAAGCTTTTCAGAAAAACAAATGCATTGTTTGTGTTCTTTCAAATCTGTACCTGTAATTTAGATAAAACAATTGGGGCTGCAGGGCCCTCCCCTCCATTCACTGCTGGATCACTCCTCTCCACTCTCCCTAACCTGAGCAATGCTGTAGGGGCAAGCCCCAACCTTTGTCCTAAGGCTTATTGCCCTAAGGCAGAGCTAAGAGAAACCAAAGGGCACTGAGCCTGCCCTGGAAAAGCCCATGATTCCAAAGCAGGACACCAATGTGCCAGACTCTCCTGCATGACCTACAGTAACCTTTCTTACTTGGAGCTCAATGAAGGTTCATGCATATGGACTGCATGTCATGCATCCAATTACAAGAGTGGATTATGGGAAATGACATGTGCCATAGATACAGCTGACATGATTCAGCACCCTCTCAATCACCTTGCCAGCCATACTGTGGAAGACTCAGTGGTGGGTGCCCTAAATGCCTAGACCCAAGGCTGTCAGTGTTTGGCCCTTTTCCTTTCTGTCTGCATGAGCCAGCTCACTCTGAGTATACTGTTGCCAGATTCAATTGTGCTCTTGTGTCCCAACTGTTGCAGTCTACATTCATTTTTTTGTTCATGGTGTACAAAAACCTAGGCACCTGGTTAGGACCCCATCAGCCCGGGTAAAACTTTGGTTCTATATTGAGGCTTAGACTTCCTCAATTTTTCTTTCCCAGTTATCCTGTTGAGATCTTCTGACATTTATTCTCTGATTCATTATGGCCCTGAAATAGTTGCCTTCTTAAAAAATGTTGCAAAAAAATAGAAGAAACACATAGAACACTGATATGGTTGCCCATGAAGTAATTAATATAAAATGATATGAGTATTAAATTAAGCTCATAGAGCAAATCATTTTCATTTCTGTGTATGCTAAAGTTGCGGTCCAGGCTGACCTAAAAGTTGAGCTCCTCCTGCCTCAGTCTCCCAAGTTGCTGGGATCACAGGTGTTCACTACCTTGCCAGACCTGTTCCATTTTGTCTGTTCTTAGGAGAGTAGAGTGTGATGATGCCTGTTCTTTTTTATTAGGTTAAGGTTTGGAGCTGTGCATCAATTCCTAACTCAGCTGCTCTTTAGAAGAATCAGGAAAGATTTTGAAACTGCTATTGCCAGAATGCCCATCCCTGGTAATTAAATCAGGACGTGGGTGGGACTTAGGCTTGCATATTTCTGAAAGCTCTCTGGGGAGATCTAGTGTGCACCAGGCTGAGAATCCTGGGGCTGGGCAGAGGGAGTCTGCAGTCACTGGCTGATGTTAAACCTTCCCTAGTGGCCTTGCTTACTGACGCTCACACCGGTTCTCATATCCTCATCAACACTTGATATTGACCAGATTTTTACTTTTTGTCCTCCTGGGGTGTGAAATGTGGTTTTTTTTTTTTTTTTTTGGTTTTTCTCCGGTACCGGGAACCGAACTCACGACCTTGAGCTTGCCAGGCAGGCGCTTTGCCGCTGAGCTAAATCCCAAGCCCTGAAATGTGGTTTTAATGTGTGTTTGTCTCAAGTGCTTTGAAGTTGGTGAGATGCTGCCTAAACAAAACAAATCAATAAATAATAAATAAAATTGGAGGGATTGTAAAGAATGCTTAAAACTTCTTTAGCTGTCCAGTAATGTGTCTCATTAGTAGGTTAAGGGGTTAATTTAAGAGTTGATAACCAATAATATTCTAGTCAACTTTAAGGGAGAGAACCTATTTCTATCTCATTTCTGTTTTATAAATATTGGTGGAATAAATGTGCAAAAGAACCCAAAAAGTCTTCGCTTGCTTTTTGCTCTACATTTTAAACATTAAAAATGTTTATAATCACTGATCTTCTTCAGAGGTTAATCACTGCATCTGCCTTTAGTGATGCAGTGACCCACCCCCTTTCCTCAGATTCTCACATCTGTCTTTAACATGTAAAAAATTACCACTGTGTAAAGTGGCCAGTGCTCGATTTTAGCTGTTGCTAACAACCCCAAACTAGCTTTGAGTGATTCAGTCATGTGTGGTGGCGCATCCCAGGAATCTTAGCCAGCACTTGGGAGGCTGAGGCAAGGGGTTGACTGCAACTTTGAAATCTGCCTGGACTGCACAGTGAGCTCAAGCTCAGCCTGAACTAAACAGTGGGAACCTAGAAAGGAGGGGAGGGGAGGAGGACAGAAAATTTCAGTTGATTTTAGTCTAATTCTAGCTTTAAGAGGTTTTGAAAATCTTTTGAAAATCTTTTCTTTCTCCAGGAAATCTAAATATATTGGGATGAATCAATGTTTATGCTATGATTTTCACAGTACAAAATACTTAAAATTAAGAAACTTTTAGAACATTTGTGACACCTATAACTTCCTTTTAGCTCACTAAGTTGTATAGTAACTGATATAAAAATGAATATAATCATATGAAGAAATGATGCAGATGGTCTGTTTTCCAGGAAAAAAACCCAAAAACCTCCAAATACGATCCCTGTAGAGGAAATATAAGCAAGGACACATATTGTTCACAAAATTTAAATTCAGTGGAGCGCTCATTAGATTTTAAACTTATATTTAGTTCCTAAATAACTTTTCTCTTTCTAGACCATCATGTCCTTGAAAAGTTAATTTTGTTTTATCTCTGGATGCAGGCAATTTCGAATGACAATGGAAGTTGAAAGCTTCCCAGGTAAAGATCCTTCAAAGAATGAGAGACTCATGATAGGGAAGGATAAAAGTCAACAGTTTATACCACTCAATTGCTTTTAAGATTTTCATCAAATGTATCCCTGCAGCTGAAACTTACTAGAGAAGGTTCCCAGCAGAGTTAAAATCATAAAACAATTACAATGTTACCTTTATTTCTCTGAGCTTTCCGACAGGAAAGACGGCAAGTGAGCTACATATCAACTTACTTTCTTCCTCTTTTGGTGTGTGTGGGGCCCGGTTGCGGGGAGGGACTCCTATCCTCAGGTGCATGGCATTAGCCACAGCATAAGCATAAGATACTTTGTTTTATTATCAGGGAGAAAAATACAACTTTATTCTAGGATTGTTTGTATTTTGTGGATTCTGATATTTACTCAAGAATGAAATCCTCCAAAATATAAAAAAGGAATCCATTGCCATTTAAAAAGTAAATATTAACTTGTGATTAAATTATGTTTTGACTAATGCCGTCAGGCCTAGATTGTGCATTTTAAAACTATGTACATATCGTGGCAATGAATAGGGTACATTTAAACATGATTGTTTGTAAATATTAAGGGGGTGATATTTTCTTATCTGCAGTGTTGCCAGTCCATGATCTCAATACTCACCACAGCTCCAGAAATTAATACAAAGCTTCTTCTCTATTCCTGCATGAGTATGGTAGGCTCCAGCTCGGGAACGCTGGTATTGATGTGTATGATGGTATCCGTAAGTGCAAAGTACAGTTTTGAGTTGAGAAGCTTTATTAAAATCTACACTGTAGCTGGTTCTCCAGAATGACGCAAGATGTTGTGTAAGACTTTCTTGATGTTATATTGCAAGCTAATAAATTTGGAATTCTCTTAGCTCTTCATTGATGTGAAGTTTTACAGTTGAATTACCTTTTTAAGGTTTAATTTAAAAAATGTCTTGATATTGGCACTAAACAGACACCACCATCAGGATGGCTAGCAAAGTATATTAATCTGGCCAAATTTCAGCAAGGTTAATTACATTTTGTCTATTTAAATTTTTGTGAATATCATATTTCTTTTTATTCATATAAGTGCTGTATTTTACTGGATAATGTTAAAACATCTGTTACTTTTTTTAAGTTTCAGAATTTTAAGCATCATATGGTTCTGTGTAAATGGTTTTAATTAGAAATAAATTTTTAAAAAACTATGATGCTATTTTAAGGTGGCTATAATGTGAATAAATATATTCAAGACTGTTATATTAAAATAATACCATAGCTATGATCAAAAGTTTGATGAGGAATGACAACAATCAATGCATTTGACAAAAGTATTGAGGAGCTAAATATATACCACCCGGCATATTGATTATTTTGAATTAAAGACACTTAACAAAAAAGTAGGTATAAGGTCACTCAGCATTTTTTTTCTATTTCTTAAAAGCAATGGAAAGAAATTCCTATGTGAGAGACACCTTCGATATAGCAAAGGAATAATATTCTTATCCTCAAGGATGAAAAGTCAAGACCAAAGAATTCTATACAATACAGAACTTTTAAAAATAACTTGCCTTTCAGGTCTCCTCACATAATTTAGCTGTCTCTTCACAACTTACTGTTCTTTGTCCAATTCACCTTATGAGTAAATCATTCTGCTTCTTTGGGTCTTCTTTCCTTATGAGGGCTCTTGGCCATGTAAAAATTGTACTAAATACTTTTTTTCCCTTTCCTCCTATTAATCTATCTCGTGCCAATTTAATTCTCAGACCTGGCTGAGACCCTAAGGGGATGAACATGGCATTTTGCCTCCCATACTATATTAAAGTATGTGCAGTTTTTAACCACAAGATCTTGGCCTCTGCTGCTCCCGAAGAGAGTTCACATTTGAGGAAGCTAACATAATTACAGGGAGCAATAATTCAGCAAGGAGTGATAGACCAATCAATTCTTTGACTTCTGTAGAAATTAAAATATTGTACTTTAATAGTTGCTGTGGTGGCCAAGATAGTTAGCTTAGCTCTCCACAGCCTTTTTCCTTCTGCCAGGGATTTATCACGTCTCTCAGCTTCCTCACTTTCAGCAGCATCACCAGACTTGTTAACCTCAATTACTGCTTTCGGTATCTCATCAAAAGATTTTATAAACCCATCTTTTATAGTCGACTCAAATGCATGTGACCTTCAACTAATCTCTGGATTTTTATATCTAATGTAAATGTGCCTGAAATTATCTTTGGACACATGGTCATTTTTAAAACTCTGTAACATAAACAGCAGACTTTCCCATACTTCCAGGGAAAATTCTCCGTTCCTTTAAGCCTGTGCCCAGAGGCCTTTCCAGCTGGAAGTTCAGTAGCTCTGAAGCTGCCAGGTGATACCAGGGACAGAGGACGTAGCCAAGGGGAGTGGGAGACAGAAAATGTTAGGGTGCTTCTCAGGAACTAACATGATTTGGGCCCCACAATTTAAATCAAAGTTACTTCTAGCAAAATAACTGGCAAATTAGGATCAGGTAACAGGGAAGGAGAAAAGATAAAGAGATTTGAGTTTTAAAGAACAAAGTGAACTGGAAAAATTTTGCCATGAAGACCGCATAACATAAATGTCTGATTATTTTAAATAGTAAACTCAGATTTCATCAGTCAAGGCCAATGAAAACAATAATACTGGATTTACTGTAGGTTGCTACTAAGGAGTCACACTGTTTGTGTAAAACAATACCAATGAAAAGCCACTTAGCAAAACCTGAACCATTTTGGGTCCTGAGGGAACTTGTTAGATTTTAGTTACATAAGAAAATTAAGTTTTAAAATGTGTTTTGTTAAAACTGTATCCTGATTTTTTAACTGCAAATTAGAAAATTTTTATAGTGTTTGCAAGCATTTCTTCTCATTATTAGAAATGAGATAATACTAATTGCAGTATATACAGGCTTTTTACTTGAGTGACCCAGACAGAAAGATTTCTAGTGAATCATAAAACCTCAGAGAAACAAATTTGGTTTGAGTCCAAAATTGTGTATGTGTGTGTGTGTGTGATGAAGGTCACGATTATGGTTTAAATTGCAGTATCAAGGAGTATTTTGTGAAAGAAGTTAGTCATTAAATATCAAAGGGCATTTAGGGAAAGATCCATAATTCATGCATTGAATAAACCTATTCAAAGTCTGTATTTTAAAAGCAAGGCTGCTTGCCAAGTGATGGGT
Organism: Chinchilla lanigera; assembly: GCF_000276665.1. Classification (NCBI taxonomy): domain Eukaryota; kingdom Metazoa; phylum Chordata; class Mammalia; order Rodentia; family Chinchillidae; genus Chinchilla; species Chinchilla lanigera. The sequence goes on along the minus strand of NW_004955403.1, from coordinate 30,427,548 downwards.
AGGATACAAAGTACACTAAGACATGATGGCTACACTTGAAGAAAACCCAGTTTTAATGCTATAGCTGGAACACTAAAATTCAGGGTTACAATATTAATCAGGCACTTTTATAGATTGAATTTAGAAGATGAAAATTGCCTAAATGTGTGTCTATATCTATAGCTATAGGTATATATCTGGAGACTAGCTCCAAACAAACGCTTATCAACCAACAGCATGACAACAGTTTATATTTTTCACTTTAGACAGCAAGTCAGGTTTTGAATTCTTTGATTATATAACTTGGGATGAAGCCACACAAACTGAATTCACCACTATTATTAAAACTCATCTGTAACTTAACTGTTCTATAGTTCAAATTTAAATTTGATCTATTCTGATGCAGTATAAATAATATTAAAATATTCAGTATGAAATTTAAGCTAATTTTCCAGGAAAGACGTTAGGTTATAAAAAATACCTGATTTCACTTGAGAGTGGAAGGAATAATGCTTGTGGCAGAGAACTCCTGCTGTTTGGATGGGTTTCCTCTCTAGGAGTCAAGGAGAGGAGGGATACAGCTGGTAAAATTAGCTGGGAAGTCTCTGATAGGGATAGCGCAGCTGCCTTTGGAGGAAAAATATGCTGATGTGACTACAATAATCCCCGCCTTGTAAAACTTTTCTTTTAAAACCACTTTGTGTCTTGACCTGTGTACATACTCGTGTACCAGCTAGAGTACCTGGAAGATTTGGGGGAAAGTAGGTTTCTATTAAAATATTCATTCTCCAGAAGGAGATGAGATAATACTGTATGTATAAAGTACGTATAAAATAATTAATAAAAATCAAAGAAACATAAAGCTTGTAACCTTCTGTCCCACTTTTCCCTTTGATTTCTGTGGGCATACAGGTCAAGCTGCTCCACTCTTACAGAGATACAGCTGGAATGTTTGAGAAACACTGACACACACTTCACTTGATCTTTACAATGGCCCTAACATAAACTAGCATTCCGCTATAGCTCCTCTAACCTTTAACTTTCTACAATTTGCCTTTCTATAATTCATCTTCATAACTATTTAAAAACATCACAGTTATTGTTGAGTATCCGTGTATCACTTCCTTTTATAAATGGGCAACCAAGTCTCAGTTATAATGTAACAGGGGTAATAAATATCAGCAGAAGAATTAGACCTACCATTGTTGATTTCAAAGGCAAGGGCTTTTCTACTTTATAGACAATGATTTTGATATGAAACAATGTCAGTGACATCATAGCCACTTCATGGCATGGATTGTCTGTGGCACCCCTTGGTCTCAACTGATCGGACATAATTCTTCTCCCAGTAGTAATAAAAATGAATCCCTGTATTGTGATTTATGTTTTCAAAGCTCTTTTTTTTAATATATATTAGCTCATTAAATTCTTCCAAAGACCCTTATGACAAAAAGTTCTTTTAGTCCATTGATTAGTCAGGAAGATGAGTTAACCTTTATTTAGCTTTCACTGGGGACAGTACTAACACCCTAAGTAGTCTCAGTTCTATTCACAATCTCATCATATTGTCATTCCTTTGTAGAAGAAATTGAGGCCCCGAAGAGGTAAATTATATTTTCATGTGTCTAGTAAATTATATATTCATGTATCTAGTAAATCTATTAATACTAAAATCTACTGAAATTGAGTAAAATTCTCTAAAGCAAGTACTAATTTCATTTTTACCGTATAATACTTATGGTATAACAGCTGGTAAGTCTCTTATTCTGCCTTGATTAGTTCTCACAGATGTTCCTGAAATACACGATATAGCCTTACAAATTCATCTGTTCTCAGACAATGCAGTGCATCTCGCTTCTCTGTTTCATGGGAGCATTGCTTCCCTTGGGAGAGGGAACTTTTTCGGTTAGAATTACTTGCTCATAAGTAATTTATTATTTTCCTTCTTTTCTCCCATCAGCATATATTTCCAGGATATATGAATATAATAGGTTTTCTAGCTCATTAGGTGTTTTTCTTAATACAAATAAATCTCTATGTGCTATATTTTAAGCCATAGAACCAAAAATGGAGATTGATGTGCATATCTGAGAAGGTGGGGGCATTGAACAATTCCTCATGACCTAAAACTACACCCATAGATTAAGGATCGTTCATCTTTTGCATTCTCATGAGTTTGTCTAATCTGTGAGCTTGTCACTGGCTCATGTCATCCCCAATGATGTAGTTTCTGATTAAGGTGGTATGTATGAGGAACCAACCTCCACTCTTCTCATTTAGCCTTATGTAGCCTTTCTGGGAAGAGGCAAATCTTGTTGAAGGAGATAGACCGGGAATAGCCACTAAATGTAGCAACTCTTTCATCCAACTGAAAAGAGATGATTTGATTTCAATCAAAATAGCTACAAAAATAAAATTATAGTGTCTAAAATTCTTACTGGGTACTTTGCTAGTTTTCAGGCACCTGTTTGCTGTGGTTTCCATCTAAACTGTCTCCCCAGAGTGTCTTGTTTTTGGGAGGTGGTGGAGCCAGGGCAGCACAGCACTCATCAGCCCTCTGCAGAGTTTGCAGCTGACTTGCTTTCAGGAGGAAGTGCGATTGGGAGGGGTGAATTCTTCTCCGCAGCTGCTCTTTCCCTGCTTCCTGGCTGCCTCCAGCTGAGCAGCACTCCAAGTGCTCTTTTCTACCTTGAGCTTTCTGCCTTGGGACCAAACAACCATGGACTAAACCCTCTGAAAACTGTCAGCAAAAATAAATCTCTTTTCCTTTAAATTATGGGTGTTAGATATTTTGTTACAGTGGCAGCAGTGACTAATACAATGTTGTTTAACATATTTGTAAAATAATTAGTGCATTTATAAATGTGAGAATTTTTGAGAATCTCTGGCACGTGTCTCTTAAAATGTTCAGGTGCTGAGTGCAGAATCAAATTTCATTAATCAATAAAAATTGTTGAGTACCTTCATTGAGCAGAGACTCTTCTTGGTATAATGACGATCTGACAATGGATGATCTGGCTCTGTCTTCTTTTATGTTTCCAGTCTCATTAGGCAATGACAAATGAGCAACCAAATATGAAGTTGGTATACAAGTGTCCCAGCAATAAAATGCAAGAAGTTCTCTATGAAGCAATGGCAGTTACCACACTGACAACTTAGTTCATTTAGTTCTCAGAATAGCCCTAAAATGTAGACTTTACATTTAGCCCTGCATTACGAAGGTGGACATTAAGGTATTGAAAGTTTAGAACTTTTATAGGGTCACAAGATAGTAAGTGGTACAGTGTGAATGCAAATGAATAAAGTTCTCTTTCCTCCTGTTCCCTACTGTCTATTTGTGAGAGGAAGCCCATGTGCTCCAGTCAAATGTGCTCAGAATATTTAATTTACTGGCATTTGTTACAACGTGGATTATATAAAATAATTTAGGAATGATACTTTTTTCTTTTCTTACTTTCCATGAGACAGTTCATTCAAACGCTGAGAAAAATATTTTTACCATGAAGATATTTATCATTATAAAAGACACAGCTCCAAGAGCAGATTTTATTTATTTCTAAATTATCTGACACAAAGCACCTTTGGATGTGTGTATAATTCTATCACTGGAAAACTTCTCTGTTCACAAAAGAGATAACTGTGCTTTTTATTTATTGTTGTTTATATTTTTGCTATTTCTAGAATGTAACCTTTTAAAAGAAATTTTTAAGAATTATTTTTAAAAATAAAATTTTAATATTGGCACTTGTGAGGTCAAATCTCCAGGAAAACAATGACATTTGTGCAAAACTTAGTTGACATAAAATATTAACTGCATTTAGTGGCATCTACAAACATCTGACACTATCATTAATAGAGGTAATTTCAGGCTACTGTAGTCTTTGCAAGCAGCTTGTTATTACTGTAGATGGAGAGATCTCACAATATGACAGGGGATGTGTAGTATAATTTCAAGTCTGAGTTGTGATGCCCTCTGCCTTGTCTTTGTTACCCAGAACTGTTTTTGCTATTCCAAGTCTCAATAAACCTTAGGATTGTTTCTCTAGTTCTGTGAGGTATGCTATTGGTATTTTGAAGAGATTGCATTAAATCTGTATAGCAATGTTGGGAGTATAGTTATTTTCACTGTGCTGATTCTTCCTACCCAAAAGCAAGGGTGTCTTTCCATTTTTTATATCCTCTTCAATCTCCTTTTTTTCAGAGCACTGTACTTCTTGAGGTAAAGATCTTTTGTTTTCTTTGTTAGGTTGATTTCTAAGTATTTCATTTTGGGGGGGGGGAATGCTTTTGTGACGGGTGTGGTTTCCCTAATTTCTCTCTCAGTGACTTTGTTATTTGTGTATAGTAATGCTATTGATTTTTGAGTATTGACCTTGTATCCAGCTAGATTTAAATATCGAACAGCCACTTATATGTAAATGTGATATCCTAAAGAATGTATTCATTGAGGCCGTTCAGATCAGATGATGTAATAATGTCATGTAAGTGTGATAGCAATTAGCTACTGTACTGCATGGTTTTACCAGTGTAAGACAAATGTTAACATGTTCTATTGTTTAAGAAGAGAACTGGAGAAAAGGAAAACCGTAGGTAATTACAATATTCCTGGAGATTGTGGGAACAAAAGGAAATCACATTGATATCGTCTATCATTTAAAAGTATTTTTAGACATTTTTCATATAAATTGTATGAAATTATTTTATTTATGAAGAGCTATTGAGTTTTTTTACAAACACGATAGGTATTATGCTAGTCACTTGAGGTAAAAAAAGAAAGACCAGCAAGATTCCTAAATTACTGCCCTCATAGGGTTTGAATGGTTAAAATAGTTATCATATACTGTAAGTTATATGGATGAAATCATAGGTTAAAGTGATTAATTAAAATGGGCCTATTTCATTAAAGATGTATGAGTCCATAAACAGTAATGAAACACTATCTTCAATACACATTATTCATTTCATTGCCTGTGATTTGTTTCCTGTGTTTCACTTCCTTTTAGGAAACCAACTTCCATTCACAGCCCAGGTCCATTTTGCTGACTTTTATGGCCTCGGCCTGCATATTATTCTGTATCTCTGGCTACAGTAATTTCTTTGAGGCTGGACATTTAGCCCAAACAGGGAAATAAAATTTAACCCCTAACTTTTAATCCGATCTTTTTTATTTTGTTTTTGTTTTTCTTCCGGTAGCAGGAATTGAACTCACCACCTTGTGCTTGCCAGGCAGGCACTGTGCCGCTGAGCTAAGTCCCCAGCCCCCTAACTGGATCTTTAAGGAAAGAATTTTTTTCCATTTTACTAGGGCAATATTGAAGATTGTAACTCTGCAGCATCCCATATCTGAAGTGTGTGAAAGCTTGTCTGAGAAAGCACTCCAAATAGACAAAAACAGAGACAGGGTGGGAAGAGGCAATGCTTGACTGACTTCATTTCCTCTTTGAAGTAGTTGTTGTGTGACATTTTCAGATATAGGATTCAATGAATGTCATTGTCTTACTCTCTTTTTAAACCAATTAAGTCCATTTTGCAAATGATGAGCTTAGTATTAGCTAGAAAAAACTCTTTGAAAAAGAATAAATATTGAAGAATACAAGTAATAGGAGAAAATCTAAGATGTCTTAAGAGAAAGAAAAAAAAGATTTGAGGATAGAATTAATTGTTGAAACTCTTTAGCATTTTCAAGGGTGCTGTTAGGATCTTCCACTAATCTCCATGCTCTGATTTTCTCTCCAGTTTGGTCTTCACTCTGGGCTTTACAAATAGGTTCAAAGGTCGCATCCTGCTTTGGGGGAGGGGTGCGGACTCCAAACAAAACAAAACAAACATACTTAGAAATTCCTGTTGCCCACACTGTAATCCTTAGGTTTTGATCATAGCTGATCATTGTATGCTGGCTTTATTTATTTATTTATTTATTTAGTCTGTTTTGGAGACATCTCATTCTAAAGTTTATTCAGACTGGCCTCGAACTCCTGACAGTCAGTCCTGTTTCAGCCTCCTGGGTTTTGGGATTATAGGAGTACAACACCACCTCCAGCTGTATGCTGGCTTTTAATGACCTGTGGGACAACATTTCTTTGGGTTTGTTTTGGAGGGGGGGAATAACATTTCTTCTACTTAATTCATTTTTTTCCTGGATTCTGATGTGATTTTTGACATTGGTAACCATCTGACATATTATATTGACCTGAAACTTTTGATTGATATGTTTACCTGATCCTCAATATGAATTGTCTGACTCTGACATCTTACAGCTATAAGCCTTTTTAAAATGGTTCTGTGTTTGCTCTAGTCCTGGTTGCCTATTTGATTCTTCCATTTGTTCAAAATTTATGGTCTATGTATTAGTCTGCTTTCTTTTAATGTGATGAAATACCAGAGGTTAGGCACTTTATAAATAAATCATCTTATTTGGTTCACAGTTCTAATTTCAAGGGATGACTACAGCATTGGTTCAGCTCTGGTGAGAACCTTCCGTGTATGTGGCCAGCATTACACTGGCAGGAGTGCATACCAAAAGGGGATATCACATGAAAGAAAGTTTGTGAGAACAGAGAGAGGCCAGGCCTGTGTGTTTGTGTGTGTGTGTGTGTGTGTGTGTGTGTGTGTGTGTGTGTTTTATGGAAATGGGGACTGAAACCAAGACTTTCACATCCAACTAACTCCCCAGTCCTTAATATGTTTTATTTTGAGACAGAGTCTTGCTAAGTGACTCAATTACATAGGCTAGGCTTGAACTTTTGGTCCTTCTGTCTTCCCTTCCAAGACAGCTGGAATATAGCTGTGTACCACGTGCCCAGGAAGGCTTGCTCTTTTTATAACAACGCCCTTGTGAGCACTAACCTAGAACTACCTACATTCCTTCTAAGGCAGCACTCCCACTGGCCTAATGTTCTCTCACTAAGTCTCACCTCTTAGCATCACCACACAGGGCACAAATCTTCCAACACACGAACACTTGGGAGTTGTCTTTCTCTTCTTTTCACTGAGACACAATTCCCAACACCCACGAGGAGGTAAAGGAGAACAGGTTTATTTTGTGTCACACTTTGTAGAAGCTTCAGTCCATAGTTAGCTAGCTTCAAGGCAGAACAGCCTGGCAGAGGGTCATGACAGAGGAGAAACAATCCATGGTGTGGCAAGCAAAGGCAGCAAGCAGGGAACAGCAGCAGCAAGACTGCCTTCCCTCTGTCCCTTTACACTCCATCCAGACTACAAACCTATTGATGGATGCCACCCACACTCAGGGTGGGGCTTCCATTATCCACACCCAGAACTATGCTGATTTCAATCAGTGGACTAATTTAGTACCATCCATCCTAAATCCCAGTATCATATGCCTTAGATCTAGGCCACCCCCAAAAGCCCCACTTATGAGGACATGAGACTTTAGGGAATGTCTGGATACAAGCCATAACAGGGATCAAACCACGTCATCCAAACCGTATCATTCTACATTTGATCCCTAAGGTTCACATCCTCCTTACAATACAAGATGCATTCATTTCACCCGTAGTTTTCCTCGTGTCATATTAGTTTCCTGTAAAAGTTCAAATCCAAAGTCACATTTGAGATTCCAGGGAACCTCCTTCCAGTTAGCCTGAAAAATCAATAACAAATTGTCCTTGCAAAATAAAACTGCAAAACAGAGGAAGGATATACATTCCTATCCCCAAAGTGAGAAATAGGGAAGGAAAAACTGTCCCAGTGCAAGAGCAGTAATCTGGAAGGCAGATATTGAGTCCTAAATCTGTAAATTGGCATTGTGTGCTGTGGTGGGGATTATACCCATCTTTGGGCAGCCTTGTCTCCAAGGTGTTTCCAGTTTTAGGCCACAGGCCTACTCTCAGGGACTGAGTGCTGATATTAGCAGCTTTCTCCTCAGATGGCACTGAATGTTCCTGGCAGTGGTAACTCTGTGGGGTCATCCCTCCCATGGCTCAATGAGCTTCTAATAGGTAACTTCTGCAGGGGTTAGGACCTTGAACAAACTTTTCTTGGGGTTCAAAGGATTTCCTTCTAATTTTTCTGGAAGTGAGCATGATCCCATTACTCTTGCATTCGTGCATCGGAAGCACGGGATGTCACTAAGTTGCTATGCAGATGCCACCAAGGTCAGCCACCAGCACAGATCACGCCTGGACCCATTTGACGCATGGCTGCAGCTGCAAAGCACTTTGCCAGAAAACAAGGAATAAAATCCTAAAGCAGCCCTTGGCATTGAGCCTGCTGAGAGAGACGCAGAGTTCCCTGAAATCGTTGTCCCTTTGTAGGCTTCTGGGTTGTAATAGGAGAGGCAGCTTCATGGATTTCTGAGACACTCAGCGGGTCTCTTTCTCATTGTCTTCACGCGAGCAGCTACTCCCTTTTCATCTGTGCTGATACCTTAGACGCGTGGTTCCACAGCTGCTCACCTCCCTTTTTTGGCTCTTTCCGGGGTCAGGCTGCATATTTTCCAAATCTTTCTGTTCTGTTTCATTTTGTTTCTGAGTTTCCCTGTAAATCTGACTGTAAGTGGCCGGTAATATCCATGTCTCAGCCTGACTCCTTCGGTCTTTACAAATTTCTTCTGCCAAGAAAACTAGAGCATCCTTCTTAAATCCAACTTTCCATAAATCTGTGGAGCATGAACACAACTCACCCAAGTTCTTCATAATGATGTAACAGGGGTGGCTTCTGGTCCAGTTTCCAATCCATTTGTCATTTCCATCTGCAACTGTTCCCAGCCACCTTGTTTTCTGAGCCTTTACCAGAAGTGTCCGTAGTGTTCCACTTACAGCCTTCTAAGTGGTTTCTAGCTTACGTGTTCAAACTGGTTCACTTTATGCCCATTTCCAAAGCTGTTTCCACATTTTTAGGTATAGTTATACCAATGGTCCTACTCTTGCTACCAATTTTCTGCAGTAGTTGATTTTTCTGTTACTATAATGGAGTATCTGAGGCTAGGTACTTTTTAAAGAAAAATGTTTATCTAGCTCTCAGTGCTAGTGGTTTCCTCAGTGGGGACATGAACATGAGAAGGGCAATCCAGGTCAGAACATAACACCTGGCATAGCATTCATAGAATGGGGAGTGAGAAGGACACCTGAAATGTCATTTGTATCCATTAATGATGTGACAGGGGGACATAGGGTGGTTAGGAGTAGTAAAAAAAAACCACTTGATTCATATCACATTTCAGAAAATCTAAATATTAAAATTAGGAGAAACTGCAATGTATTTTTTTATGTAAAAGCATCAAGAAGTAAAGGAATAATTTGCTGCATTTGTAGTAGTACAACACACACACACACACACACTGAACAGGTTTTTAGAGCTACAAAGTAGAAGCAGATGAGCTTATTGCCAAAAAGGGATACAACAATGATTGTGGCTTGTCAAGTAGGAGGCACATAATTCATGATGCAGTAGCGACTGAACAAGCTTTCCTCGTTGCAAAACCTGACCACACACCCTATGTAACCCATATTTAAATCTTTAAGGAACCATGACCCAAATCTGCCAGCCCCAATTGTTAAATCTGCACCCTACACTGAGTGTCGGTCTGACCCATGGCCATGGCTGACCTAGAAGCATGGACACAGAGAGAAAAGCTCGAAGTTGAGAATTAAACTTGCAGCTGGATTGGAAAAAGAGTGTATAACCAGCGTGGATCACAGTGTCAGAGGTCAAAAGCCAAAGATGGCTAAAGCCGTGTAATTTCTTAAAATCCAAAGACCAAATTTAGTTTGTAGGTCAAGAAGGGGTTGTCCACAAAGCAAGCAAGTCATAAGGGAAGAGAGGAAACTGAAATGGAGACTATAATGCTGCTTCATTCTTTAGGCTTGCAGAAGCTAAACTTGGCACCTGGGTTGAGTACAGCCTGAATGTTGGTCCTCAGGGCAGACCTAAGGATGTTAGATCATCGTCAGTCTGATTTACTTCAGTGTCAGAGGAATGAGAGCAATGAGGATCTAATACCTGATCTACTTACCCGCCCAGGTATTGGATGTAAAACGAGTTAAAGCAGAAGGATCAATCAACCTCTACTTGTACCAAGTTTTTACAGTAATATTTTAAGTGAAAAGATCTTCTCTCCTTATGTCTAATTTATTTTTCTTACTACCAGCTATTTTAAGTGAAATCTTATTAAAGTAACCATCTATTTTATGCTTACATTTCAAATACTTTATGTAGCTCGTGTTTCCCATTCTGTGAAGTTTGACTTATTATCCTCATATTAGGATAAGAGATATGAACTTATTTTTCCAAAGGTATATTATTAGTCAGCGGTAGATTCTTGGAAGATTTGTTTTTACAATCCTCCCTCCAAAGGGGGATGTATAGAAGTATGCACATATACAAATGTATAATTGTTATATTTCAAATTTAATAGCCTGCCTTCAAAGTATCTCGGCAAAGGTGGGTTAATTAACAACTCAATGAAATCTGGTCAACACTTTCAAGGCATATGCTATCAGAAGAATGTCAGTTTTTTTGAAAGTATTAAATAGGGAGAAATGGGCAGGGGATATAGCTCAGCGGCACAAGCGTCTGCCTGGCAAGTGCAAGGTCCTGAGTTCGATTCCAGGTACCAAACAAACAAACAAAAACTAGACTAACTAGGCAGAAATTAGACTACCCACAGACGTGGAATGCTAAAAGGAACAGAACATACCCTGTATATTTTCAGTGTCTGAAAAATAACACCGGAGGATGATTTGGCTTCCTTGAACAGGTACTTAGAGGTTCCCCGGGTTGGGGAAAAAGATGGTGGAAGAACAACACTCAACAACTGGCTCCAGTAAAACCAAATACCACACGCTGACCCTCACAGTTACTAACCTGGTGGCCACCTCATCCTCCAAACCAGAGCACAACACCAGCTCAGGGAAAGAAGCCATTCATCTGAACGATGACCCAGACAGAAATTGCTGGAGTCTTCTGTGACATAGTTGCATTTATAGCTCAGAATCTGATTGGAATATATTTCCTGAGAGAGACAGTCACTGATTGTGATTTTTCTCTGAGAATCTCTATCTGGATTACATTTGAGAGGGGTGATGAGATTTTGTTGGTCCAACCAAACTGGACTTACCTTAAATTTTATTAGAGAATGTTACCTTTTTGGCCTGTGTCTGCACTCTTGTTTGGCATTTCTGAAATGGGTTTGGCCCATACTTTCTGAGGAAATTGAACAAAGAAGAGACAAGTGCTTGCATAAATTAATATCTCTTCTGCCTGCTCCAGCTGCACTTACAGTCCAATTCCAAACCAGTGCAGCCATGCAGAGCACCCGAAATTGCTATTGACATTTTCTTTGCATATAAAAATACAGTCCATTCTCATATGAAGCAAACAAAACTGAAATCAACATATCTTTTATTATAAAAGAAGGTTGACAATTCTGGTAGTTCACATTTCTTTAGAATGCTTGTATTCTGTGACTACTGTTTTCTACAGGAAAGAAAGAATGCATGTCTAACCTAGTTTTCTTTTCAATTCAAACTAAGTGCAGCATTTGTATCACCAAAAACTTGCTTCATTACCACTGCCATGCTTTTTCTCTACCTTTTCAATAGCAACTGCACTCTGAAGAAAGAAATGTGTCAAGACTCTTTGCCCCTGTCTTAATATTGGAATCTTGATGTCTGAAAATAAACTTTCATTTTCTTTATATGCTGGATTTACACGATTACCCTTGAAGGAGCTGTCCGTTCTGTTCATTTCAGCATCGTAAGCCCTTCAGAGCCATCTTTTCTTAATTAACTTGTCTACAAGATAGAAAGCTAATACATATTTTCTTTTTCATATAAAAAATAAAATCCTAACATTACTTGATCATCTTGGCTCATTGTACTCTCTCTTCCATTGTAAATAGATGGCGTTTTGTTAAGGGTCACATTTTCTTTTTGGATGGACAGAATTTCACAATCTCACAATATTTTACTGTTGTTGGGGTAAAGAATTTCCCAATTTGCCACTTGCAAATATGTTTGTGCTTGCCATTTTAAAATTACTCTTGCCTTTGGAGGTGGGGAAATGTCTTCCTTTGTCAAAATGGCAGTGGGAAGCACAAGTGACAATCACTTTTCCTTAAGATTTGGGACTGCACAAAGCTGTCAGTTTTCAAAATGACACTGTGGCACAGCTTTTCTTTAAGATGGTGCCTTTCATTTTTGACTCCTGCTGTTCCTGACAGTTGAAATGGCAGCAGGAGGTAGAAACTAAAGTAAGTTCTCTTGGCATTTGCCCTTAGGTAGAAATTAATAATAGAAGAAGCAGGCAAGTGCTTAAAAACAGTTAGTGTCAGATGTCACACGATGGAATGTGACCAATCCCCTAATGAGATGACCCAAACTGTCCATAATTTTCCAAAGATAGAGTTAATTCTCGCACTTGCTTGCAATGTTAATCTGTGTTCTTATGCTTGCAGAGCATTTGATATGTTCTGGAATATTATGTTCTACTTTGAGAACTAGTCCAAAAATTGCAACTGTATTTTTCATTTAACCCTAAATTACTTGGCTGCTTTGAATGTGATAAATTGTGCATCATACATTTTCTTTTTCACTCTAATGCATGTCTGATTTCTGATATGTTTCTGATTTCACAATTTTTCATGTAATAGCATTATGTCACATCAAATAGCTCTGCCAATTTCAACCAAAACATTAACTGTGTGGCTTTACAGATTTACTAGAACAATACACACCCTTCTCTCTTACTAGTTTATTTATGTGTTGCTGGATTTTAGCATCTCTCTTCTTTGTCTGATGCCTTTAGTTCTGCACCATCAGCTGGTTTCAGTTCCCACCTCGGTGGATGGATGCTCTATTCCCAGGGTTTGGGATCTAGACATACGATAGAATTGATATGATCCTCTCCCAAACCCCACTTTTCTAGCTGATATCTTATATTCAGCTTTGGGACTAAGCCACACCCAACTGTGTGGTTATGTACAAGATATATATTCCATCTTTTGCTCAATAAATTTTCATTTCAGTTCCTGTGCTACCTGAAAAATGCCTTAGCATGCACTTTATACTCTTGCACAATGTGTCTTTCCTGGCTTAAATTGATGTATATTGATTGATTTATCACTTCCTCCCTTAACTACATCTTATAATCTTTTTAACTCTTACAAATGCTTTTTTCTCAAACCTGATTGCTTTTTTTTCTTATTTATCTATTTTGATCCATTTTATTCAAAATGTTTTTCTTACTGGATGAGTTTCCTAACTTTTGGACAATATTAATTATACTTCAATAATTTTGATCTCCTGTAGTTTGTAGAGATTATTGATTACATATATTTAATTTATTTTATGTAGACTGTTTATCCATTTACTTTTACTTTGGTGGTGATTATATTCCATAGTTAGCTATTCTCTTTATTACTAATCTCTCACTCCTATTATACCAATTGTTAGTTGTTCCATTTTTATCATTTCATATTGAGAAACAATTTTTCCCATTCTTACAGGTTACTAAGACATTTTTATTTTCACAATTAAATATAAGTCACGTGTGATCTTTTGGTTTCAATGAATATACCAATATATTCTTACTCATTTCATTAAATATTTTTCATTGCCTATTATTTTCTTTTTGTGTGTGTATATATTTGTTTATATTTGAGCAAAGGGTATTTCACTCTATGTTCCAATGCAGGCACTGCAAACCTTGCTTGTGTATGAGGATTTCATGGGGAGTTTTGAAAAACAGAGATTCTCTGGTATCATTTTAAACTTACAGATCCTATGTTTTCTGGTCAAGATTACAAGAAACTTTATTTGAGTAACGTCCACTAAGAATTTTAGAAGAGTCAAAGTAGTCCTAGGCATTTGGCATCTGATACTAAATATTTTTCCATTTGGAACTAATAGTGTTTAAATATTAAAGGAAATGAAGTTGGAAAATTTGCTTATATTTTTGAGGGGTCTATAATATTCACCTACTTATTTTTCAGCCCTGCCTATGGGACTGTTTCTTCACTGATAGCAGGAGCTACAGCTTATTCACTGCTAATTCCTTTCAGCTAGTTTCCTTCTTAACACATGGGGACATGCCATTCATATTTAACTAGAGAACCTGTTTGAACATTTTCTTATCAGTAGGCATGGCTTCAAGATAATCTATCAGGACAGGTTTGAAGGTAGACTTCTTTTTTAAATAATAGAGAAATAACTCTCTAGACAAGCAGGGGTAAATAGAAAACATGTAAGAAGATATGAATGAAGAAATAGACAAGTGTTTGAAGCATGCAGGAAAATGATTTTGAAAGATCAAAAGTCAATGAAGTACTTGCCTACCCTTCATGAGGCCCTGGGTTCAGTCCCCTGCACTTGCATAAAATCAAGCCAAAACAAATATAACACAACAAAACAGGAGACAGAAAGAGAGAGAGAGAGAGAGAGAGAGAGAGAGAGAGAGAGAGATTGAGAGAGAGAGAGAGAGAGAGAAGAGAAAAAGAAGGAAAGAAAAAGGAAAAATAGCACATGTAATAACTAACTTTCTTTTAAGGTCACCTAAAGAAGAAAATCTCAGTTTCTTGAATGTTTCGTTATTAAAACAGGACAGTATTCACAGCTTTCTTTTTTGTAGTACTAGGGATTGAACCTAAGGCTTTCACACTGATAGTCACAACCAATTGTATTTTTATTTTTTAAATTTTGAGACAGCATCTCTCTAAGTTGTTAAGTTGCCCAGCCTGGGTTGAACTTGCAGTTCTCCTGCCTCAGCCTTCTGAGTGCTAGGATTACAGCTGTATCTTTTAGTATGTTGGTCACAGAAATAAATTTTTAAAAATAAAGAGGAATATCTTTAGACGTATTTTAAATTTTATTTTATCCTTTCAGTGAGAAAAAACAGTAATGGGAGGGTATCCTGTGAAAATTATGCATTATGGTATATGATTTAACTTTCCAGTTTATGTAGTAATAAATAATGAGGGATGTGTGTGTGTGTGTGTGTGTGTGTGTATGTGTGTGTGTCTAATTCACAGATTTTTTTTTTTTTTCGGTACTAGGAATCAAACCCACGACCTCACGCTTGTGAGGCAGGCTCTGTGCCACTGAGCTGTATCCCCAGCCTGTGTATCTAATTGGTTCTTCAACTTCCTTTTCTTATGAGGAGGACGAAGTATTATCATTTTAAGATTTATAGGTACTAGCATGAAATTATTACATAGATATTAAGATTTCTGAGAACACATGTTCATTTCTAATCACTGAATGCAACAAGTCAGTGACAGACTCTCATTTGGGCTCTGATAGAAAATGATTTTATTTCTTTATTCCAGCCTCAGCCAGCATCCTGTGCCATAGGTGTGCTGCATTAATTTTCTTAAGGCTAGAGAGAAATTTGTGCAGGAAGCTTGATTCCTGGCCATACCTGTGGATGGTCATTAGCAGGCGTAACGCTAAGGAAAACAACAGAACAGTGGATGTGAGAGGAAGAGGTCTTCCTACTGATTGTTAAGCGACTTTACTGTTCAACTTGTTCTAGCCAGTGACTTAGTGGGCTGGTGCAGTGTACCTGCCCATAAGGTGGGAGCTACAAGAGTGTGTGTGATCTGCTATGCTCTCTCCTTCTGCCACAGTGATCATCAGTGTTGCAAAGACCAGCTGTTTTTTCAGAAGGGATCAGGAGTGAGGAATATGTGGAACTGTTACAGTTTAGATCTAAAATCTCTCTCAAAATTCTCATGTTTGTGGCATGCATCCACTCATCAGTATATCAATCCATTGAAGAGTTCATAGCTAAATGTGTTAACTGTTCTGTGGGTGGTGAGGCCTGGTAGAAGGTGGGGCCTTGGGGATGGTATGGAAAGGAGTATTTTTGTCCTAGGCTCCTTCCTCCTCTCTCTGCTTTGTGGTTGCCCCTGGTTGAGCACCTTGTCCTCCACCATGCCCCTCTGCGATCCTGTGTCTGCCTGGTAGCCAGTTGACCATGAACTGAAGCAGCAAGCCTTTAAGTTGTGGGTGTTGATATTTTGTCCAAGGCACGAGAAAGTGATTAAGGTAGAAACTTTGTTCCGCTACCTTGCATTGGCCATGAGGTATGGTCCAGCATTAAATTATTATTTAAAGCTACTGAGACTTGGGAGCTATTTATTCTTGACATACTACTAAGGTCATCCTGATTGATATACAATGTATAAAAAGTATATCATTGATATATAACTTATTGACTATAAAATAGTTTGGCAATTCACTTGTAGATAGTACCCAAATTTTCTGTATGTTTTGTGGGTTAAAAGTCTACATTTTGCTTATGGTTTAAAACTTACTAAAAAATTTAACCATATAGTATCAGCCTTTTAAAGAAATATACATAATATAAAAAGTTACCAAACTATAAAAAATAAGATCATTAAAAGTTAAAATTCAAGGACCCATGAATAAATAAAATTATGATTTATTACATGAGAATAATATTAACTTAGAATTTTTAATTTAAGGAGATCATAGAGTTCTTAGTCTATTTTACTGCCTCATGTAAAATCCTTACATCCTTAAGAATTGTCTTTCTTCTCAGTCCATATGTGGTAACCAGATGACTAGTTATCTTTTTGAATCAGCAAATTCTATTATTGAAAATTAGAATTGTTAAGTAGTACTTCCTTAAATTTGAAGAAAATTACTTTTTCTGGGGCTAGGTTCTACTCTACTAGGAAATTGCCTTCTGAGTCAGCCAGTTTTATTGCTGTACAATAATAATTAGAAGGTGGAGTTCCTTTTAAAATATATTTAGCAAAAGCTTTTGCCTATTAGGTTTCTTTTGCAAGTTCTACCCTCAAGAAAAGTTTAGATTAAGTCCATCCCATAATTCACATGAGAATACTTAAAATATTTGAAATTAGTTGTCATGTGCTCTATTATGTTGTGTTATATTCTATTATGTTTGCCTTAAATATTGTTTCCTCAACCAGTAAGTACAGGAATTCCTCACACCATTTGAAGAAATTGATTATTCTTTTCCAGGTGCACTAATTTATAAATGGC
This sequence comes from Chinchilla lanigera, assembly GCF_000276665.1. NCBI lineage: Eukaryota > Metazoa > Chordata > Mammalia > Rodentia > Chinchillidae > Chinchilla > Chinchilla lanigera. Next base: position 30,410,578 of record NW_004955403.1, on the reverse strand, counting down.
TCCTTTAAAGTACAATAAAACTATCTGACATGGGGTCAGGTGGGGCAGGGCAGTTTCAGAGTATATAAAGATTATTTTCCTTTGGTATTATGCTTCTGTTTTAACAGGTTTTATTGTATTAGCATTTCTGGAAATTGAAGTAGGCAGTGGAGTCTTCTAAAACTCCTAAGACTTTTGCCTATAATCTATTATCACCATGAGGGTTCCTCTATTTTTTCTTATGTAACAGGTTTCTAGAGAACAATACACAAGTTTATATTTATTTTTAGTAATTGTTATATTAAGGTAAATGTTATAATTATCTCTTCAATTAAACATTAGTGTGTATGTTTACAAATTAATATTGATAAATGAACATATTTTCATTTACTTTCTTAGATGGTTTTTATCACAGTTTTCAACTGTGTAACATGATCTTTGACCTACTTCAAATATGTCAAAATTAAAAACTATCATTGGTGAGTTTTTCTGTGAAATATTCATTAACAGTGATTTTCTTTCTGTTCATGTTATTTCCAAGGAAATATGTTCAAGTCAAAATTATCTTAAAATATTAAACATCATCAGAAGTATAATGAATAAGCAAATGACAAATTATATTAAATTTTGTATGAAAATTTAACCAGGCAGATGAAACCATGATGTTTAAAGACAGATTATTGTTACTCTTTGGCTTTGTGGAATTATAACTAAAAGAGGGAAGGGAAACTACTTCCAGGGTGTTGATAAGGTTTTGTTTCTTGCTCTAGGAATTATATTCATGATTAGTGAAAAAGTCACTCATCTATTTACTTATGATAGATATGTTTTTGCATGTATCTTTTACTTCAACAAAACGTTATTAGCATCTTGAATATTTTTACTGGGAATTCCAATCATATTCTAATCATATTTCTCTAAACTATTGAATCCATTCAGTAGAATATTTTATTAGTACAATATTTTAAAGGCGAAATCTATTTCCCGGCTTTCATCTGCTAGGAATGTTATTTCACCTGCAATGCTGTCTTATTTTGGTTACCTTTTTTTAAAAAAAAAAACATTGTGACATTATTATAATTTTGTCATTGCTAAAGTTTTGCACCTATAACGAATATCCCATGGAGAGAGTTTTTCAAGCGTGATGGTATGAAGTGGAATCCCAGGTTTTTGGGGAAGGTGATTCTTTTGGTTAGTGAGATTTCCTCTTTCCCTCCACTACTCCTTCATGCCAGGAAGAAGAATACTTCTTTACATAACTGACTAGAGACTGTTCTATTTCTTTATTTTCTTGACTCTCAGCCTTGCAGAGCACTCTCATATATCTCTCCTGAAATCTGCTGAAAGCGTCATAATGTGCCCATTAAAGACGTTTTATTGTTCATTTGCTTCAAGACATTGGACCAAAGTATTTTTAAGAGTGAATTAAAGACAGTGCAGTCAGTAAGTGCTGTGACCAGTGCTGGAAGAGATCAATAAGGAGAAGCAATGAAATGCAATAGGAAAAGCAAACCAAGGCACGAAAAGAAGCAGAAAGGAGGGAAGAGCAAGACCTGCGGGGAGAAGTGAGAAAGGAAGTGATATGTAGTTTAAAGAGACAAGTGAAGAAATGCTTGCCTTTCCTCACATATCCCACTCCTACCCTATCCCAATTCTGCCATGATCCTCCTTTTGGACTCTCTTAGTGTGAAGCTTGTTGTCCTGGGCCTAATGGAAAACTTCCCCATCTCTCTCACTCAAGAAATCTTTCTCTTCTTTCTTCCCCTAATTCTTGTAAGAAGCATTTATTGAGGACTGGCTATTCTGCTCGGCTCTGAGGATACGAAGGAAATATAGCACACAAGCCCTGCACCTCGGGGTCTTGCTCTTAGGCCAAGTCTCTCTGTGGCTACAATTACCCTTGCCTAAGCTACTGCAATCATATTTCTTTTTTTTTTTTTTAAATCTTTTTGAGACAGGGTCTCACTGTGCAGTTCAGGCTGGACTTGAGCTCACTTTGTAGCCCAGGTTGGTCTCGAACTCACAATGATCCACCTGCCTCAGCCTCCTGAGGATTACAAGTGTGCACCACCATGCCCAGCTTCTACAATCATATTTCTTGATGTGTTCCTCTCAGGACTGCATAATGGTCCCAGTTAGTATTGATTATTGAATTTTATAAATTTCTAAAATTAAGGTTAATGTTCAGAAATTCTGTATGTGTTTCAGTATTTATTATTTAAATGTGTATAGTTTGGGGTTGGATGGTAGTTTTACTAAAGCATATCATTATATGTGGTTTAGGGTTTGTGATTGTTCTCATTCAGTCTCTATTGGTCTATATTTTAAAGATCAATTTATAGGCAGACATTTCCCAAGTGCGATGTTATGTCAGTGCTTTTCTAGGAACATAAGTCTGGATAATGAGATATATGATACATCCAGAAAGAAATTAAAATAAAAAACAAAATCCTGTATAGCAGTTAACTAATTTAAAAAATTTAAAATTAGTGCTAGTGCTATCTTTGATTAAGAGACTGGATAAATCTTAGTTTAACTTTTTAAACGTTAAAATGATTAACTTTTTTATATTATGTATGGCATTTGCAGGTCTAGATAGCCTTAATTTTACACCCATAAAATTTCTTTGCTCTGGCAAATGCAATGCAGACAGAAGATTACTCACGTGGGATCAAGCAGAGTTTTAAAAAATTCACAAATAACTTTTAGAGAGCAAATAAACTGACAAACATTACTGTGTTTCTCACATAGCAACTACATATGTGCCCATAGTGTAATAGTAGACTTCCCTACGTTCTCTAGCATCAGCACAAGTGCACTTTAAAGAGCAGGACTGGGTTCTTTGGGGTGACATTACTTGATCTTAATTGTATTTTCTGCTATCTCTGGATATCCCCTCTGATATTCTAACTACTTTAGAGTTCTGGGCAACCATACTCCATTCATCATCATCAGAGAGAAAAGAAATCTGCACATTATATTGAGTTAAGGGTATTTCTTTGTTTCACTTTGTATTGCAATTTAAATCAGAGCTGATGTGGAATATCTTTAAGTCATTGTAAATATGTAAAATTTACACTACTACTAAAATAAAACCTTTGCTTCATATTATAACTAGCTTAATATCAAAATTTTCAATTTTCTTGAAGATTTAAATCTTATGAATATCTAGCATTTAAATAACATACTATTACAGTGAATTATTTAATCATTTTATTCAGTGAAACAACTTAACTATCCTATGTTTACATAACTGGCATATTAACACAAATAGTATCAGTCACAGACAAAAGTTCTTTTGGTAAAGCCTTTATTGATATTATAATTAAAATCAAATATTAAATCTAAATAAATCATTTGGTGCATAATTATAGTGGGAAATAATATGGATTCTGCACAATTCTAGAGCAGTGGAGGATAAATATATAACATAACTTCCTTTCTGAAGGCAAAAAAAAAAATACGAGAGTGTGTATAATTGGATGAGGTTATAGACCAGAATCATATTTTCTACAGGAATGAGGAGAGGTTTAGGAGTGAAAATTTGGGCCCTGTAGTCAGCCAGGAGGACCAGTGAACCACATGTCCAACCTCAGCTGATGCCACCCCTGCTCCTGGCTTCTGCACAACACAGGGAAACTGAGGTGACAACTAACCGACTGCTCTGATTAAAGAAGAGACAAACACCCAGGAGGAGATTTTTGCTGCAGGACTGAAGTGTTATCCTACCATAGAGAGTGTAAGAGCTAAAGTGGAATCTCCTGGGAGCACCAGTAAGACCAGACTCAGACTAAAAAGATCACAGAGCCTGAGTTTTGTTGTGGGAACCCAGGTTTGGAGAATGTAATCAAAAGAGGAGATGGTCCTGAAGAAAAAGGTGTGTAGTGTGGTGGTATGTTTGAGCTCTGGCACTGCTGTCTACACCCATCAAACATTAGTGGTCTGAGTCACTATTGGTCAACATAAGGGTGGCCTAATTGTCTTCACTAAAATTGCTGTTCTCTTTGTTCTGGAAAAGAGGTATTCATGAGTGGTTCCTGGGATTTGTCAATGTCTAGTTGACACTTGAGGCCATTATTGCCACTAAATTTACTACTATAGCCATAATAACATAGTACAGATGGACAAGTAGTTTTCTTTCTATGTCTATATCTGGATTGCCTGGAGACCATAAAAATGCTGTGACTCATTTCCAAAGAATGGGGCACTGGGCCACAGAATTTGCAAACCACAACACAAAAACTGAGCTAATAAAAAGGGAATATGAAAATACAAGGCAACAAAATAACTCCCCAAATATCCTAACTCTTCCAAAATTGGTTCAGGAGGCATTGAGTGGTAAGAAAGCAAAAGCCACACAGCAGATATGTCTGAAAGCATATAAATAGAGGTGAAACAGTTCACTAAGGTGCTTTGTTAATTTAAAAATATAACTAGTCAAATAATAATCCTAATGAAACAAATCAGCAAGTGTGGAGAAGATGCCAATAAACAGCTAGTGGAGCTAAAGAAAAAGATACAAAACATGAGCTCCCAGAATAGAAAAAAATGGGATGCATAAAAAGTGCTATAAACAGAAATCCAGGTGATTAAAAGTACAATTGAAAGCAAGGGTAGAGGAAGTGACCAGTGTCAAGACAGAGTACCAGACCTAATGGGCAGGGCTGTGGTCAATGATAATTAATAAGAGACAAGGACAGCATGAAATGAACTGTTTCAAGGTATAAAAGGAAATAAACTCCAAAGTAGATTGTCATATCCTGCAAAATCATCTTTCAAAATTGATGGACAGATATTTCCATAATAAATAAAATCTAAAGAAGTTCATGACCACCAAAGCAACATTCCAAAATTTCTCAAGGATATTCTGGAAGGAGACAATAAAGCTAACAATGCCAACATATCCAATAAAATGAATGCATCAGGTAGGGCAAGAAATTAAACAGAAAGGAAAGAAAGCAAAATGGCAATTGAAAATGAATACAATGACTGAAATGACTCAATATCTATCAATTATAACTATCAATGTAAATGGATTCAATTCACTAATCAAAAGACACAGAATAGCAGAATGGATCAAGGAACAAAATCCAGTGGTATGTTGTATACATGAAACACATTTAACATAAAATAAAATTCAAAGACTCAAAATCAAATGATGGAAAACAGCATTCCATGACACAGGAATGTTAAAACAAACAGGAATAACTATTGTATTTTCAAGACAGTGAATTTCAAGCCAAAGTTGATCTAAGGAGTCAAAGAAGGACATTACATATTAGATAACACAACTATTCTGTTCTACAAGAAGAGATAACAATTATAAGCAGATATAAACAAGCAATGTTGCATCCAACTGCATAAACAAACTCTAGGACAAGAAAGATCAGGTAAATATCAACACAGTTATAGTGGGGGATCTCAATACTCCACTACCACAAATGGATAGATCTACTAGTCAAAAAAGTCAACAAAGAAATGTCAGACTCGAACCATACCTTTGCACAAATGACTTAATAGATAAACACAGAGTGCTCCACTGAAACACAGCAGAATATATTCTTTTCAGCTGCATATGGTACTTTTTCCAAAACAGACCACTTACTACCTAATAAAATATGCCTGAGTAGATGTGAGAGAGTCACATTTTTACCATGCATATTCTTAGATGACAGTGCAATGCAACTAGAAATCAATAGCAACAGAAAATATGCAAATGTATGGAAATTAAACAATACGTTTTTGAATCATCAATGGGTCACAGAGGAAATTAAGGAAGAAATAAGACATTCCTAAAATTAAATGATAATGCCAGTATAACATACCAGAATGTGTGAGACACCATGAAAGCTGTCCTGTGAGGGAAGTTTATGGCAATGAATGCATGCCCACATCAGAAAAACAAATGATCTGAATAAATAACTTGATTTCAAGGTATTAGAAAAACAAGGGCAATACAAATGAAGAGCTTATACAAAGAAGGAAATAATAAAGATCAGTGCAGAAATCAGTGAAAATCACTGCAAAGATTAAATACCATTACTAAGTAGGCCTCATCCCAGGGATGCAAGGATGGTTCAACATATGCAAATCAATACATGTAATTCATCACAAAAATAAAAGCAAGGACAATAATCACACAATCATCTCAAAAGATGCAGAAAAAGACTTTGACAAGGTCTAGCATCCATTCATGACAAAATTCCTTTAAAAATAGGTATAAAGGTCTTTATCTCAGTATGATAAAAGCCATTTATGAGCAATCTATTTCCAACATGATATCAAATGGGGGAAATCTGAAACTTTTCCTTGTAAATTCAGGAACAAGATAAGGATGTCCATTATCACTACTCTTATTCAACATAGTTCTTGAGCAATCTATCAAGACAAGGAATTAAAAAGGATATGCATCAGAGAGGGTGAGTTAAAAATATCTATATTTGCCGGTGATACAATTGTTTACTTACAAGATCTACAAAAGACTCCACCAAAAGACTCTTAAATTGGTAATAAAATTTAGTCATGTAGCAGGATATGAAATAAATAAAAAAAATCAATTGCATTCCAATTACTAGTATTGAATTCATTGAAAAAGTAATTAAAACACTAATACCATTTACAATAGCATTAAAAGTTAAATGCATAGATATTAACTAAGGAAGTGAGAGACTCTTACAATGAAAATTACAGCACTCTGAAAAGGGAAATTGAGAAAGGCATTAGAAAATGGAAAATATCCCTTTTTCCTGGATAGGCAGAACCAACATGTTCAACTTCCAAACATTTAATGAAATCTCAATCAAAATACTAATGTCATTTCTCACAGTTAGTGCTACAGAAAGCAGCACTAGCATTCATATGGAATCAGAAGAGAGTGATAATAGCAAAAGCAATTCTGGACAACAAAAACACCATCCCAGATTTGAATTTATACTAAAGCTGTAGTGTTTAAAACAGCATGGTACTGGCTTAAAAACAGGCATATGAATCAGTGGAACAGAATAGAAG
>NW_004955403.1:30401663-30402926 GCF_000276665.1 Chinchilla lanigera | reverse complement strand
AATTAGACAAGAGAGAGAAATAAAAGGAATAAGGATAGGAAAGGAAGAAGTGAAATTATCATTATTCACAGATGACATGATGCTCTACATAGAAGACCCCAAAAACTTCATCAGAAAGTTCATGGATTTAATAACTAAATTCAATAGCATAGCTGGATATAAAGTTAACACTCCAAAATCAATAGCTTTCTTGTGCACAAGTAAGAAACAGACTGAGAAAGAAATTAGGGAAACCACATCTTTTGCAATAGCATCTAAAAAGATGAAATACTTAGGCATCAATCTAACAAATGAAGTAAAAGATCTATAGAGTGAAAATTATAGTACTGTGAAAAGAGATTGAAGAGGATAAGAGAAAATGAAAAGATATTCCTTGCTCATGGATAGGAAGAACCAGCATTGGGAAAATGGCCACATTCCCAAAACTGTTATACAGATTCAATGCAATCCCAATTAAAATTCCATTAGCATACCTCACAGATCTAAAGAAAACATTCCTAAAGTTCATCTGGAACCAGAAGAGGCCTACAATAGCAAAAGCAATCTTGGGAAACAAAGGAAAGGCAGGAGGCATCACAATTCCTGACTTGAAATTATATTACAAAGCTACTGTGATAAAATCAGCATAGTGCTGGCACAAAAACAGACCTGAAGATTAATGGAACAGATTAGAAAATATACAGGTACAACCACAAACTCACTCAGTCACTGTATCTTTGACAAAGGGGCCAAACATATTAAATGGAAAAAAGATACCCTCTTTAATAAATGGTGCTGGAAAAACTGGCTTTCCACACGCCAAAGACTAAAACTAGACCCATGTCTTTCATCATACACTAAATTAAAGTCAAAATGGATCAAAGATCTAAATATTAAAACAGAAACACTAAATTTATTGAAAGAGACAGTAGGTAAAAATCTTGACAACATTGGGGTAGGCAAAGAGTTCATGAACAAAAACCAAACTGCACAGGAAATACTTCAAAGAGTCAATGACTGGGATCTCATCTTATTGAAAAGTTTTTGCACACCTAAAGAAATCACCAATAAAGTAAAAAGAAAACCCACAAATTGGGAAAAAATTTTAGCCAACTTCCCGTCAGGCAAAGGACTTCTATCTAGGACATATAAAGAGTTAAAAAAAAAAATCAGGTCCCCCACATTTAAAGACCCAATCCAAAAATATGCATCTGAGATGAATACACACTCCTCAAATGAAGAAATACTAATGCTGAATAAATACATGGAAAAAATGTTCAACAT
>NW_004955403.1:30364466-30401028 GCF_000276665.1 Chinchilla lanigera | reverse complement strand
GAAGGCAAAATATAAATATATATGTGAATAGCTTTGATAACTGAATTACTTATATCTGATGGTACATTGAAAAGAATAGTTAATGCTTAAAATTTTTTATGTTCTGATCAATTTTGCATGCTTGTGTCTGGTAATCTGGGCAGCTGATTTGAAGGTAACAATATGCAATGGAATTAGCATGGTGAATTCCTGCCATCTTGCCTAGTGAAACTCTGTATTATTTCTAATGTTTTATCTAATAATTATTTTCTTATTCCCTTTAATGATTTAAACAGTCTTCCATTCTTTCAGCTGGCAATCTGAGCAACGTAGTTGAGGATAGTGATATGTAATGTAACAACCACTGTTAATTCGTATTATTTTGTCTTGAAACCCTGTACCACTTTAAATGTTCTTGCTTTGGTTTATTTATGTTTGTGATTCTGGTATGCTGCCATTGTTCTTTTTTTTTTTCTTTGTTTATGTCTCATTTACTATTCTCTTTAAAATAAAAAAAATTTTAAAAATGATGTTGGAATAATTGGATGTCCACATGCTGAAGATGGAGTCTACACCCATATATCTCAATGTCCACAATTTTTCAAGGGTACTCTGGCAAGTCTTGCTAATATGTATGTTTGAAGGTAAGCTTTTAGATTTGCTTAGTGTCACAATTTTGAAATGTTTTAGAAAGCAATTAGCACAGTGGCCTTCTTCATTTATTGATTTTACAAGTGTTGAAGAAATAAGTTCCAATTTGACAAGAAGAGATATGTTCAGTGTCATAAGGTAGGAGAAAGAGTGATGGACACCTAAGTGTTCTTACCCGAACAGCAGGAGTGGTCATGAAAAACAATGCTTCCTGTTCAGAAACATTTAAAAGAAGTTTTTTGGGGAGCAAATACTGGTTTTTTGACACCCAGGAAGTCCTACCACATTATTGTTTCAGTGAAGTCTGGGCCTGGAACCAGCGGTTCGTGTCTCCTCTCAGAAAGAACTGTAGAACTTGATCATGGAGTCTTTGTATTCTAAAGGCTGAGAATGAACATGTATTTATTATTAACTTTGGTTTTTGGCTAGAGAGGAGACAAGCATGAAGAATTATCAAGGGTGTATTTATCCTAATAACCAGATTTGTTTTAAATTTGTTGAAGTTTGAAGGCCCATCTCTCCTGAATCTCAGCTCTGCCATTTATTTCATACTTATTATGCTATAAATGTGGCACTCACTGACCCTTTTGATTCCGTTCTTTTTGGGACCAGGTTTTGTTATGTGGTTCAAGCTGACCTTCTCTATGTAGATTGTGTTGGCTTTAAACTCATGGTGACCTTGCTTTTCTTCTCATTACTCTTTTTCCCATCAGTCACTGAAGCCCTAAGTCAAGCTTAGTACTATCTCTAACCTTCCCAGTCCGTGGTGTCTGCTTTAGAGCTTTCATTTCTCTCTCTCTCTCTCTCTCTCTCTCTTTTTTTTTTTTTTTTCCAGTACCGGGAATTGAACTCACGACCCTGAGCTTGCCAAGCAGGTTCTGTGCCACTGAGCTAAATCCCCAGCCCCTCATTTTTCTCTCTTGAATTCACGCCTCATCTCCTTTCTTACCCGTTTTTAACCATGGACTCTCTTTGACAATGACTTTCGTGTTGCTTTGTGCTTTAATGTTAACAAACGTCTTTTTCTTTTCTCTCCAAGATTTTAAAAACCTAGAAGCTGGGTTGTTACATTTCTTTACATATCTCATGGCACCAAGAAGAGAGTTCTGCACTCTGACAGTCTCATATCAATATGAATTGATAGGCGTGATCATTTCCTGAGTATTTAGTATAAAGCTATATAGATGTGAATGTTTAGTATTACTATATTTACTTGACCTAACTTCCATTCTAATTGTAGCATATTCAAAGAATACAAGTGTTGTAGCAGCTATGATTAGTTTCTTGACCTGCATAAATTCTTATGAAAATTAATGAAAACAGTCTGTTATGGCCTAAATTGTTTCTTCATAAAGTCCTAACCCCCACTATATCAGGATGGACTATTTAGAAATAGATGATTTAAAAATGTAATAAGGTTAGGTAAGTTCATTAGGTTGGATCTTAATCCAATATGACTTACGTCTATAAGATTAAACAAAGACATAGACACATATAGAAGAAAGAAAATATATCAAGGAGATGATTGTCATGTACAGTAAGTTCCCAATTTAAAAGATGAGTTCCATTCTGGATGAACATTTGAAAGTCAGATTTGTTTTTAAGACCAACAAAATGAGTCTTATACACCTTTCACACAAATATACAATGTAAAGAATTAAAAACCCCATACATACACACAAAAATACTGTAAATAAACTATTTTTGCTTTCACAGTTATCTTGAAATGGTGGTACAGTTGTACAGCATTTTCACTGGTGTTTTTGTGGTTATTGCTTTGTGTTTCCTAGCAGTCCTTTCCACATCACCGCTACTGTTCCTCGTGCTTCTGAGCATCCGGGGCTCTGACTGAGCCCTGCACTGCTGTGCACTATCACACTTTACAGTAAGCACACAGCAGCACAACTGTGACAACGTCTGGCAGGAAGGTGAGCTACAGAACTTCCGCGATAGCTTGCACCTATGAATGTTTGTAATGTGAGGCTGTTCCTATCTGTGGAAGTTCACAACCGGCGTGTTCATATGCCATGGATGAATGCACTAGAAGCTAATTCTCCTTATGCCTTGATCTTGCAGAACTGTGAGGAAGTAAATTGAAGCCATTCAGTCTGCAGTACCTTGTTATGGCAGCATAGTAAGCAAATACACCATCTTACATAGTGTGACAGGACTTCTTGCACGCGCTCATACAAGCTGTTTCCCCTTGGGTCAAGCCTTTCCATTTAGTTTCCGGGAGAGAGCAGTGAGTTCATTTTCTTGGAAGCCTGTTGGAGAGAATGCTGAAAGGAGGGTCACCTTGCTGTGTGCGAATGGATTCTTTGCCTTGCAGCCAGACATTTTGACTTTGAATATCAGCTTCTCATACATTAGTTGTTTATTCTTTGGCAGGTTCATTCATTTCTTTTGCCTTGGTTTCTACAGCAATGGGGATAATAATCACATTTTCCCCATGACAATGTGAAAATTAATTGAGGTTAAACATACTGCACTTATAACAGTTCTTAGTACACTGTACCTAGTAAATTGTAGCTACTATTTGAAGATTCTTGACTTTAAGATTTTATCTGAGGCTATTCAACTTAACAAATAAAATTGTAACAGCCCAGTTAAATAATTTTTAGCACTTGAATTTAGGGTTCTATTGCTTTTAAAATATTTTTGGTATATATATGTGTGTGTGTGTGTGTGTTCTTCAACATTTTTATGATGAAAATCTAAATTATTTATCTCTATTGTGTGTATGTACACACACATATACATACACACATCTTTATGACCTATTTGCACTTCCTTTGTCAGAGGAAAAACACACAACCACATGCACTGTCAAGTTTCCAGGGGCTCCTTACTCCTTTTGTTTGATTATAGCAGTCAGTGGGTCTTTCACTATCTTGTTGAACTAATGAGGCACTTTTACTATGTAGTCTAATGCTGATGAATGGCCTAAAAATGATTTCAATTGAATATTTTTCTTTTTATGATCATAATTTCCTCTTAAATTAGTGCTATAAACCCAAGGACACACTTTCGATGGCGTTGCTGTGATTTGAGATTATTGCTTTTACTGCCTTTAGATTTTGTTCCCCAAGGGAGTTGCAGAAACCAACTGCCTTTGCACATTGTGAGCATCTAATCAGTTATAATATGCTAATGAGCTTTAATACGCTGTGGCCTTGTGTTTATAAGCACAAGCCTTATTGTAAATGTCAAAATAATTCTGATCTTAATATATCCCCTGTAGTGATACATTAACAAGGGCCATAGGAGCAAGTATTGTAGATGGTTACTTCTTAATGGCCAAGGATCTTTTTGCTATTTGATTTGAAGATCAAAACCCAAAGAGACAATAAATAGATAGCATTTAATTTCAGAATGTGATATTTGCCCTCCCCACAGCAAGGAAGAATTTCTCTTGAAAAAACTCATTTATTAATCTACTATGACAGCACTAAGGACATGATAGGCTTTTTGAAATCATGATTGTCAAGGGAATAAATAGATATAGTCATTGCTGTGTTATAATTATATAATATAGTTGTCCTTGTGCTTCGTAACCTTATGTGTTTTGTGTATAAGAAAATTGACATCAAAGAGATTGTATGACTTTAGATCATAGCTAAGTCAGACCTAGAACCTCGTTCATTTTATTTCAAGTCCAATTTTAATTCAGGGAGGTAAACTATACCATCTGCAGTAATGACCTGAGGCAAGGAGTATATTGTTCAGCAATATTGCATTTTACAATAAAAATAATACTTTGGAGAAAGATCGGAATATTGGGTCCAGTTACTTTTAGTCTGTTAAACAAAAAGGACTTTAGAGTTGATACTCTTGTTTTACTGTTACACAGGCAAAATATTACTACTTATATTACTCCTTCAAGCATTGATTTCAACAAGATGGTTGATCATTAACCTTAGCTAATACAGAGCTTGAAATAAAATGTGAATTAGTATAATATCCTCCAAGTTCATCTATATTGTTGCAAATGAAAGATTTTCTTCTTTATAAAAGCAGAATAATATTCCAAGTATATATATACACCTACTTTATTCATTCATCAGAATGAATGTTCCTTTTGGACACAATGGTTGATTTGATTGCATATCTTGGCTATTGGGAACAATGCTGCAGTGTATATGAGAGGCAGATATTTCTTCCCCACACTGATTTTCTTTCCTTTTGGATATGTTCTCAGAAATATGATTCTCAAATCCCATACTAGCACAATTTTTAGTGTTTAGAGGAATTTTTATACCATTTTCCATAGTGGCCACACTAATGTATATTCCCACTAATAATATCACAGAGTTCCCTATTTGTGATAGGCATTTTAACATGATTTAATTGTACTACACATACATCAGAACATCCCATTATATACATAACTATATACAATTATGATTTGTTAATCAAAAATAATGCTAAGAAATGTAAAATAATATTTAGGTGGTAAACACTTCAGGGGTGAAAAAATGTAAATACTATTTTATAGTATATTTTATTCTGCCACCAGAAAGCAGCTGATTAAGCAGTTTAATTGGTTTTCATTCTTTATAATTTCATTTTTAGTAAACCTGATAAATTGATTAAGTATATAGAAGTCCCATATTAAATAGTTTGGCCTAACTCCCAATTACATAATTTCACCGATCTGTTTAATGTGTGAGTTCACTTTGACAGGAACCCACTGCTTCAAGCAACCAACAAGGGAAACCAGATCTGAGAAATTTATGGGCTTGAGAAGTCCTGGCTTTTCTATGAACTGTGAGATCTTGGATTTTTGGTCTCAGCCTAAGCCTTTTGGCCTCAATAGTCTATTATGCAAAATGGGTAAGAGCTATTAAACTAGATTTTATCTCTATGATACTTTTACTGAGGTATTATAATTTTCTTCAAAGAAGAACTGGCAAGAAAGAAAGTAAAATTTCCTTTAGCTGTGAGACTGACCAGAAATCTTCATGTTTTTATGTTGTCTAATTTTATTATCAGAAATGTAATGGCTGACTCAAAGTACATCAGTTTATAAACCTGACACAGAGTATCTTAAGCCTGGAAGTTCCCAGCAAATGTACAAACTCAGTCTTTGCACCTCACAGTAGGTTTTAACATCTAGACTGCACTTTATATCTGTAGACTTTGAAGCACTTTGATCCAAGATTATTTCTGATATTTAGAAAGCTGGAAGGCTGTCTCTTGGAGATTTGTAGTAGGTATGATTGACAACTTGAAACCAGACAATTTTTTTTTCTTTCCTTTGGTTAAGAGTTAGTATATATCAAAATGCATTGCTGAGTGATATGGAATGAAAGAAAGTGAGATTTTTCCACTTATGTAGTTTCTATGGATTGTAAAGGAATCATTTGTAAAACATTGATTAGATATCATTTAAAATATGACAGCCTATGTGAATTTTTTAAATGTACAAAGAGACTTGGGAATTAAACCAGAAGTTTTAAAAACTAAATATGTGCTAGCTTTTGGATAGACAAACTATTATTGAATTTTTTTCTGTAGTGTGAAGGATTTAATATTTATTTATTCAAGCCAAGAAATATTTTTTTTTTCATTTTTGAGACAGGCTCTTGCTGTGTAGTTCAGGCTGTCCCTGAACTAACTATATAGCCAGGGCTGGCCTCCAACTTGCGGCAATCCTCCTGCCTCACCCTCCCGAGTGCTGGGATTACACATGTATGTACCATCATGTCTGGCTAATAATGTTGTTAATAGTGCTCATATGGAATAAATGTATGTGTGCATCAAGCACACATAACTGGAACCCCTGATACTACTACTACTATTATTTTTAGAAAGAAAAACTGAGTTACAGAAATGTAAAGGTTTGAACAATAGATGTGAAGACATGATATTTATTGATTTTAGTCAGGTCTATGTACTATCATTCAAAATGAAGTCACACTTTTTAAGCATTTTAAATTTTGTTTCCAAGATAAAGAATATATTAAAAGTCAGAGGACCATAATGCAAAACTTCTCTTTCTATTACGGAATGCTTCGGTAAGACATTTTCTGATGAAGTAGGGCAGCATACTCAGCTAGCAGCCCAAAAGAAAACTTGTATTTGTCTGTCACTCATTGTCTTGAAAGGCTGTAACATTTATAAAAATGTAAATGTTAATTTTTCCTAATGTGTAAAAGTGGAGGTGATTATATATAAACACTTGTCCTCATGATTACAGAGACTCTAAAACACAATTTTCTTTCCAAGTGGTCTTGAGAACTCTCTTGACACTATTTGATTTGGTTTCCCTAGGTTGACCAATCTACCAGAATCTGCCGGCAGAGAAGTGCTTGATTGTGTCCTATGGTAGCACCACACAACTCAGTTGAGGGAATTTAAAAAGAGAGAAGACATCAGCAGAGGAAAAATGTCCCAAAGTATCATATTAACCAAGTATATAGTATAAAAAGCCCTGGATTTATGTTAGACACTTGACTGGCTTTGTTATTGAGAGGTAATCAGCAGAAAGAATGGCATATTAATTTCTTCATTGTTATGAAAATTAAAACATACACTAGTTTTCATACTTTAAAAAAATCATTCTATTCCTCAGTCCAGGGTGATTCTATGTATTATCACCTTTGTTCCTTAACAACTAAACTTTGAAATATGTAGTTGCTGGTACATGGTATTGTAGAACACATTATATCTACATAGAGCACTACTGAATGTGTCTTGGTCCATAGCAAATGTGGGTGTGAGTGTGCAATGTATTAAACTTAGAAAAGTGTTAACCCTATTTTCCTTCTAGTGGCAAGAAACTTAAGATTGAATTAAGATTTCAGAAATTATAATATAACATTTAGAAGTAACCAACATCCATTTATTAATGTGAAGCTGCATATTTTATTTGGCTTCTCATTGCAAAGTTCCTTCCACCATACAATGATTTTTGTTGGTCATAGTTTTATGTCTTTTATCATAATTAAAGGCAAACACATCAGCTTTCCTTCTTTGTGTATAACAAAAACCACCAAACAAACCCCTACACTCTTCCTGCTTGTTTTGTTCCTTTGCTGGCTTCCTGTTTCTTAGTTCCTATTGTTCTATCCCTACGCTGACTGCAGGCAGGCTGACCATCAGCTGCTAGATCACAGCTGCCTCCTCAAAATTATGATCTTATTCTTCCATCTTATTTCTGAATGCTTCAGTGTTGCTCTCTGTTGCTTTTACCACCTGCTGAAAAGCTGACAAAACAGGTCTGTATATGGAACCCGTGCTTTTGAAAATTCAGCTAACACATAAACTGCATTTATTTTTTTTCTGGGCATGTATCATACACAGAGTTCTTTCTTAAAGTAATAATATTTTCTATGATCTAGTCCAGGATGTCAAATAAGTAACCATCCTACATTATAGAAGGCATTAAATCACACATTGTAAGTACTTTTCATTATGAATGTGAATGTTCTTATAATTTAATTTTAAAATATATGTTATTATTGATATAAAATTTGGAGTCACTGCCTCTTTGTTACACTAAGGACATAAAAAAATGAAAACAAAAGTGCAGCAAGGGAAGCAACAGAGCAATGGAAATCTTCGTATGTGAAGTACATTGCTGGGCAGGTCTCTGGACATAGCCTAATCCCTGGATGGATTAGCATGGCTCATTTATAAGAGCCCTCTCTTCCTTTCTCAAAATCTGTGGGGTCTTAGGTTTCTGGAGAATAGTTTTTACTAATGATGTTGAATAGCACAAACAGATATTAAGATTAACATTTTTGCATATCATATCATACAAATCAAGGATAGCACTAGCACTAATTTTAAATTTGATAAAGTCGTTTCTATAGGGATGTAAGATAAAATATCCAGAACCATTACCTTTCAATGATCTTTTATGGAATGGTGCTCAGAGACTGTACAATACCTCTTCTCAATAGCAATATAATGTAAGGCACATGCATCTGTATTTTCTAGTAATCATGTTGAAAAAATCAGAAATAGGTACCATTAATTTTAATAATGCAGTTTGTTTAAAGGCATCTATCAAAATAGTATTCTCACATATAATACATACAAACATTACCTATGTGGTATTACATTCATTTCCTTGACAATCCTGCATATATTTATACTTACTGAGCATCTAAATTAATATTAGTGGTATTTTAAGTGCTCAGTAGCACATACCTATTGTGGCTACTGAACTGAATTTGCAAAGTCTAAAAGAATGAGTCTATCACATCTCTTAAGTAGCTCCTTTTCTGAAAGCAAGTATCTCCTGTTTGTTCAACTAATGATGGATGTTTGAATTCTATGTAGGTAGGGAAATTATATTTCTAGAAAACTTAGAATCTCATTGCTTTTCTCACTCAGATGGTCATTCCATTAAGGTGGAAATTGACATGCTGGTTAAATTGTAAGACTTTTTTTCCTACAAATTATTGCCATGACAGTGATAGTTGAACTATCCCAATAATTGTTTTCAGAAGCACTATTTGGGTAATTAAGACCTTTGTAAAGAGTTATGTTGTCACAGTCTTTAAGATCATGTATGGTCTATGAGGTTTGACATAGCTTTCCAAAATTTATTTATTAACTTTGAGAATTCATTGTACTAGGAACTGGGAATATAGCATATTGGTAGAATATTTGCTTAGCATATTTGAGGTCTTAGGTTAGATCTGTGACACCAAAACAGCAAATAAAACACTATGACAGAAATTGATTTGATGCATTTAAATTAGTCAAGGATCACGTGTTTCATGCAAAGTTAATTTGTAAAGTGACACATTCAAATATAAACAAAGAGACACCATATTGGTGTAGAATAAGGAATAAAGGCAAATCACTACTTTCCACGGGAAGAAACTTACTAAGTTTAATGCTGAAATTCCCTAGGAAAATCATATAATTTGACATCTTATTCTTGCCAAGTACCATGACCTCTTCAGAAGCTCTCACCTCATTTCCAAAAGGAAATAGAAAATCAATGAAAACATCAACAAGTAAAGTAAGCCAGGTGCTTCAAAGAGGAAATAGAAAAATCAATAAAACATCCAGCAAAGTAAGTTCTATGGTAGCATTTACAAAGGAAATTAATATATGTCAGAAGGGAAAAGTGTGTATGTAATACACACACAGTGATTTAATGTTATAAAAATTTTAGAAAAATTAATCCCTCAAAGAATTTGTGTTTTAACTCTTTTCTTTGTTTGCTTTTGAAGCAAAGAAGGGTTAGAAGGAATGTCATGCATTGTGATATAATTTATTTTGGGTGTATTACTGACTTATGCTAAACTAGATATAAGATGGTGAAATCTAGAAATTTCATTCTTATCTATTTTTATATTATTCAAAACTGTGAAGGATAATCTTGATTGCTAAATTGATTGGCCTGAGAGATTAGTAAAGCATACTTGTTGTGTCTGGATGGTTCATGCGGGTGTGAACTTGGGGACCATATCTGTTCCCTGGCCCATATGTCTCCGGCTCTTTATTGCTTGCTGTTTCCTGGTCACCACGAAGTTAGCCACCTTCCTCTGCACACCATTCTGCCATGATATTTCTGCCTCAGAGCCAGCTATTATTCATGGACTGGAGAAAACTTTCCTGTCTTGAGTTATGTATGTCAAGTGTTTTGCCCCAGCAATGGAAAGCTGACCAATACAAGAACCAGTGTACCCAAATACTACATTTGGATACTTCTTCTCAGTATAAATTTGTACATATAATCACAGTGTAAATCTTTCTATTCTTTTATCCACATATTTAAATGACATAATGTTAACCTTCCTAAGACTTCCTATAATCATAGAACAAGGCTTAACATATGAATAACAATCTAGTTCCTTTAAGAAGCTTTTAATCTATATAATTTATGATGACCTTTAAATTATTTCTAGATTTTTTTTAAAAGGTAAAAACATTTTGAAATTTCATGCTAATTTTAATGTAGATAGTATTTTAGTTATTTTGATAGTATGGGATTGGCAATAAATGTATGCTGAAAACATTTTTAAATTATCATTTTAATGAAGGAAGTGTGAAATGTTAAGATGAGAATGTGATCATTAAGATAAATTTTTAAAATGCATTACTTTTCAATATAATCTTTTCATTTTAGAAGTTTTTATAGATATAGAAAACTTTCAAAGATAGTCCAGAGTTCCTGTATACCCTGCACCTAGATTTCCCTAATGATGTCTTACATTACTATGATAATTTAGTACCACTAGTTGGCCAAGATAGAACCATTATTATTTTAAAATTGTACACTTTATTCAGATTCCCTTGGCTTTTAACTAGTGTTCTTTTCTGTTCCGGGAGTTCATCGGGATTCTATATTACACCAGCCACCATGTCTTTTCTTCATGTGACAGTTTCTTAGATTCTACTGTGTCTTTTTCCCCCTTGTTTTGGATAGTCATTGGCGTTTCTAAAATTAATGGACAGGTATTTTGTATATATCCTACAGTTATAATTTCCTGGTGTTCTTCTCAGAATTAGAATGAGAGTATATATTTTGGGGAGGAAAATCACAGAGATAATAATTCATCTTTTTTATCAAACTACATTGAGAGTGCATTTGATCAACAAGAATAATCACTGTTAATGTCGACTTTGGTCACCTGACTGAGAATAGTGTGTGGTATTTTTTTCCAATAAAAAGTGATTCCATTCTCCCCTCTTTACACACCATGTTGTTTAGGAAGGTCAAGGGACAGCTTACAGTCAAGGACTGGAGGTTTTTTTTTTTTCCCCCCGGTACTGGAAACTGAACTCATGACCTTGCGCTTGCCAGGCAGATGCTGTGCCCCTGAGCTAAATCCCCAGCCCCTCTATTCTATTTCTTGAAGGTGGTGTATCTATATAAATTCTTTAAAGTAGGAGATTTATTGCCTCTTTGCTGTTTTTTGTTTGTTTTTAACAGTATGAACTATTGATATTTTATACTTTGAGTTATAATCCTATGCTACCTTATATTATTGCTCAAATTGTTTCAGTTTTTGCTGTTGTGTTCTGCTGACATTTTATATTATTACATATGTATGTGCTTTACATTGTGGTGATCATGTTATGGTGCTATAAGATTCTTTCACATTCTCTTAAATATTTCCTACCTCAACCCTCAAATCTGCCGTTTTTGGGGGAGTATTCATTTCTCCTACTTCAAAATGCATTTAGGAACCAAGATCTAGGAGCTTGATGTCCTTGCTGCTATTGGGTACCATTGTCTAGGAATCTCAGTTGACAGAGCAAGGAAATTATATATGTCATTTATTACTCTGGTCCATGTTTTTTTGTGGCTTAATTTCTGTGTTAGTCATCACAGACAGGGTACATTACTATCACTTTATATTAGTAGGCTACATGTTTCAGTAGACTGATAATTATAGCTACTTACAATTCCTTTTTCTTCCTGTATCAGTCGTGTTTAATGGGGGAAATAAGTATTTATCTATTATTTTCTTAAATGATAAATCTATATCTTTTCTCTAGGCAGTCTTATTAGACATAATAGTCATTTGATATTCAAAGTACAATGACAAAAATTTTTAATAGTTTTACAAAAGTAACTAAAAAGGAAATTAACTTAACTTCTGAGAAGAAGATTGAGGATGGATAAAATATTC
This sequence comes from Chinchilla lanigera, assembly GCF_000276665.1. NCBI lineage: Eukaryota > Metazoa > Chordata > Mammalia > Rodentia > Chinchillidae > Chinchilla > Chinchilla lanigera. The sequence goes on along the minus strand of NW_004955403.1, from coordinate 30,388,795 downwards.
AACCTGATAAAAACACTATAAAGTCCATATTTCTTTCTGCAAAGCATTTTTAAAATTTAACTTATGTTGTACCATGTGCACTTTTGATTATTGTGATGAGGATACTGATTTACTAGGGGTGAATAGTTGTGACTCATTTCTCAAACAATACATAAATTAGTCTATAAAGTTTTGTTTTCTTATATGGGTCTACATAGTTACTCAACTTGTTGTACAACTTCTGTATTAGATTTTGTTAACAACAATAAATAAATAAATCTCAGCAACTTACCTCAATAAATGCTTACTATATTTCTGCAAATCTCATCTCTATTTAGTTTTTCATTCTGAGACCCAGGATGATGGCATATATCATAGGTGACTAATTCTGAAGGGTAAAGGTCTGGAATACAAGTAACAGTTCAGCACAATCATATTTCAAGTTCCTACTTGGATGTGGAAAGTGTCCTGTGTGCCCTTATTCTTGAAGCACAAAATGAACAGTCAGAGAGAGCTACACACTCCTTCTGTAGGAGGCACAGGGAAGTTATATGAAAATGGGTAGAGACGTAGGAATGCATTGCAATAAATACGTGAAGATTTGGAGAAATAGTTCGAGCTCCAAACTTTGTCTGAACACTTATGTATTGGGATTGTGTTCAGCCATACTAGAAAAAACTAATAGCAAACAAACAACAGCAACAAAAAATGATGTCTCAAAACAAGGTAGAAGTTTAGCTCTCTCTCATAGCGTCCAAATAATTGGTCCATGATTATTATACAACTTGACCTTGTTGAAGGCTGAAGTGCTTTCTATCTTGTTTCTTAGATATGGGAAACTTGTGGTTTAAGGCAATTCCAGGGAGTACTGTGGTAGAAGAGCTGAAGAAAGACATCTACCAATTTTTAAAAGAATACATAAAACTGGAAAACAACAATTTTGCTTGCCTTTTATTGGCTAGAATGTAGTCATATGAATATAGATAAATGTCAGATAGTCTGTTAATTATAGTATTTAGTCTCTGTTCATGTCTACATAAAATTTTTATCACTCTGGAAAATGAATAGAAACAGTTGAGGTGGAAATATACTAATAAGACTTGGAACAAATTTCTTTGAATTAATCAGTCAGGAGAGTGAAGGACATTGGTAATCAAAAACAAACGAAGAAACAAATAAACAAATGAAAGACAGAAAGAGGTAAAAATATCCATAAAGTAATAGTGCAAAATAGTGCAAATGCTATGTAGTGACAATGAGCTTTTAGCAGAGGAGCAATGGAGAATGTAAACAGCTGTATATATTTGCAGAAAATAGGAACATATCAGGTTCTCAAAACAGTAAAGTTCATCTTTGTTGTTGTTGTTAAAGCAATAATCCATCTCAGAGATCTTAAACCAACTAAAAACTGCACCCAACTTATTTTGGTTCTTCTTATGAAGCTTCATTTTTATTTGTCTTCACTAATTTATGTTTTCTGGTATTCTAATCAAAATGCTTAAGAAGGTTCTCTGAGATTCCTGAAGTTTGCCTGTTCAAATATTTTCTGAGCAGGTTAATGGGCTTACAAATCATACAAGAGAGGAAAATTTAGACTGAAATCTACATTATGTGCTACGTAACGCTGCAGAGCTAAAGGGTCTGCTGTGTGCCAAGATATTGACTTAGGATTGTGAGTATGCATATCCTTTCTGATGAAAACTAGCAAATGTTGGTTTAAAAATAATGGCAGCATATTAGAGTGTAATGGGGATTTTATGCTGAGAATTTCATTTATAGTGTTTTACTTGGCAACATTTTATGTGCATTGCCATACTGGGTATGTTTCATGTCTATAGAACTTATGCGTTGATACTAATTCCTCAGTTTTTGTAAATACTATTTAAGAAGGTTCCTATATTTTTGGCATAGTAAGAGATATATGTGTGTGTGTGCATGTGTGTGTGTGCTGTGTAAATCAGCTGAATGCAAATGGTACATTATACATAGTGCTTGGGAAAGGCATTGCAATGCTGGTTGATGACTCTGAGGTAGTTATTTTATATTTAGTTGGTAAAAAGTGTAATGGTTACTGGAAGTACTAAAACAGTCATCAGGTTTACTTTAAAATATATTTAGTTATATTTTATGTTCCCCTTCTTATTCGTTCATTCTTTTAAGCCTTGCTTTATTTTTAAGTACATGATGTGAATGCAGACTATTCTAGCATTATCCGTCTAGAGAACTATCATCACCTTTAGGATGGTAGCAGCAAAGGGAGATAGGGAAATATATGCTATGGACATTTAATAACTCCACCACTGTGACTTAGTAAATATTTCCGTGCTTTCATAGTATGAAAACATAGCTTTGGGACCATAACTGAAAAGTTCAAAAACACAAAAGTGGAAAGATAAGTGGTTTTTCAGGTGCCCGCAGTACTGTTACGGGAGATGTTTGGTTCTCCTTTGTTAGAACTGGAGATTATTAAGTCTTGGTTCCACAGTTTCCCACAAAGCAGTCTAAACAGGGCTTATTTAATATCTGACACAACCATGCCCTTTAAAATGCTTTTAAAATTCTCAAGTTCAATTAAGAAGCATATAAATGTATTAACCTTATTGAATATTGTTACAAACTCATAATCTACATTTCTGAAATAACTGAGGAGTTCTTTTCAACTACATGTGTTTCAACAGTTTTCATTTTTCCTTCTTTGACAAAGGCCTTTGGAAGAATGAACTTCCCACCATCACCTCTACCTCTTTTCTTTCAAAAACTGTGATCAGGAAAATGACTACTTCTCTGCTTTTTTGCTTCATCCGTTGATAGCAGACTTACAGGGTACACAGCATATTTGGCTTTTCCAGATTTTTTTCCCCTTCATATCCATGTTTGCTAAACAGCTTTTCATTTGCAGAAACATCACTTTGTTGGAAAAATGCCCAACATTAATCTTTCTCAAACTCTCAATCGAGGAGGCAAATATGTGGAATAATGCTCAGGGCTATTTGCTGTTCAAAGAACTTTAGATCTACTCAGCACCACAGATCCTAAGCCTTTGCCACACTTTCAGCAGCAGACTTTGCTTTTCTGACAGCAGGAAGAGCTCTTTGGCCCACTTTCTCTGCTAAACTTTAGCTAAACTTCAAACTCTTTTGCTTTTTTCTTCTTTTGCTGGAGTTGGTGCTCTCATGCTGAGTAAATAATCTATAGACCATGATCTGCTGTCCTGTCAGGCTTGTTATCCGGACTCTAAACCCCTGATGTGGGAACCTGCCTGTTAAGTATTCCCAGGTAGGATTCCTAACTACCTCCCCCACCAGTAGCCATCACCATTGCTTACACACTTACACAACTCCCTTGTAGCACATTGACTATATTTGGAAGAACTAATTGGTGGTTCTGGTGTCTTTGTTAGGAGAAAGTGACACTTTTTGAAGTTAATAAAAATCTCTTTAGCTACAGCCTTTTGTCAGATGTAACAAAACATTGTTTGAACAAATATGCGCTCAGTAGTAGTGACAGTTCATTTCTGCTTTTCCTCAGCATCAACATCTTAGGAGAGAAAACTGTAGGATGAGTTCCTTAAAGGCATACAATTAGCTTCTGGATAATGATGTTTCTTGACAGAAAACTATTCTTCAAATCAATAAGTCAAATGTGGTTCCAATTAGATTGTATCAGTATTTTATATTACATATTGAAGTAACATATTTTTCAATTGTTCTCAAGCATCTTTACATATATACTGCAATTCTGTAAAATCATTTTTCATATTACCAAATCTTTTAGAAGAAATAAACATTTAGGAACTATCACAATTAAGAAAGGGTCTCCTTTTTCAGGTGTTACATTAACAAAGGTTAAAGAGATTTCCATTAGCTTTTACTAAGAATTTTCTTGAAAGGCTGTGTGTGTGTGTGTGTGTGTGTGTGTGTGACAGAGAGATAGAGCATGGGACAGAGAAACAGAGAGAAAGAGAGAGCACAGGAGAGAGACAGAGACAGCAAGTGAGATACGGAGAGGGAGAAAAAAAGAGAGAGAGATCATAATCTTTGATGATACAAAGTTTACCTCCAAAGACTAACTCTTGATTATTCATCAATTACTGAAAATGCAGCGAAATTACTTCTCATATCTGACTCTAGGCAACTTTTAAAAATTGTGTACTTTAAAAATTGTGTTTATTGACCATTTGTAAATGTTAAAACACACATAATCTTTTTCAGTGGAAAAATATAAATATGTTCAGTGGAACACAAACTAGTTGCTAATGGGGGAGCATTCATTCTCCTCTTCTCAAGATATTAGTCATTCATCCTCAAATCACCATCATAAACATAAACTCTAATTAAAATAGATTAATAATCCTAAAGCCTTTTAAAAAGGATTTTGATTGCTATCTTGATTATCTCCTATCAAATTTGATTTTGATTCTAAGAGAAAGAAGATTGTCTATTTTATTCATATAAATTAAGTTTGTGAAAAGAAATACAGTGGCACTTTTCAAGAGTTTTAGTTTGCTTACTTTTATAATTTAGATATTCGCTTTTAAACAACAGTAGAAAATATTATTTATTTTGTTTTTAACCTAACTTTCTAATTCAGTTCATCAGATTTTTTTGTGTATAATCAAATGTGATATAAAATATATTAACTTTACGCATGTAGGAAAATATGTGCATGTCATATTGATGTGTTAGTAGTAGTACCTGCATCCAGTTGTTTTGGTCAGTTTTCTGCCACTGAAAAGAAATACCTGAAGCTTACAATTTAAGTGAGCAAAGGTTTATTTTCACTCATGGTTTTCAGAGGTTTCAAACCATAGTCAGTTGGCTTCAAGGCAGAGACATCATGGTGGATGGGTGTGGTGAAAGACATCTGTTCAGCTCATTTTACCCATGAAATAGAGTGGATTGGAAAGGATCTAAACTATAAAGGGTCAGGGATCAAATATAGCTGCCAAGATCATATCCCCCGTTACCCATTTCTGCAACCAGGCCCTAAGTCCTAACCTTCCATTCAGGTATGGAGTTATCAAAGGCATTGAAGAGGTGAGTGCTGTTCAACCGAATCGCTGCTCTAAGAGTCTATTAATCCTGTCAAGCTGACAGTCATGGTTAGTTGACACACCAGTAAGACATAGAATCTTGCCTAAAAAGATGCAAATAAACATAACTTACTTGACAATTTTGAGCAGGAAGCTATTTAAGCATTTGTTATACAAGTACAGTATTATATTTCCAAATACTCAGCACTAAAAATTATAAAGTTAAAAAGGGAACTTATCAAATTTGTTGAGATCTTGAATTAGGGTGCAGAATTAACTGTTATTTATTAGTTGAACCTTTTATTAATTGTACCATTTACTTAAATACATATTATCTGTCTTTTCTGTACCAGGCATTAGAAAAGATGCAAGTAATACAGAGACTGGTAAAGACTTCAGGTTTCCTTCAATATCGTTAGAGAAACACATCTTAAGTAAAGAATAAATAATCTAAGTAAAAAAGCAAAACAAAACCAAAGTAAACAGAAAACAAAATTCATTGAGGGATTAGTATCAATAAATTTGTTGTTCATTTATTTTAACTAAGACAATATTTTCAAAATATTGCATGCTAATAAAGTATACTATTTAGAAATATAGAAAACCCACATTTTCTGTAGTTCTCACTAGAGAGTAATGATTCCATTTATCATTTTTGCATAATCCAAACCCAAATTTGCTAATTTTTGTCAATCTCCTGACTATTCTATAGAGTAGAAATAATTTATTTTAAAGTATAAGTATAACATGACATCTCATATGTATATGTATACTACAACTAGATTTCCCTCAAATAATTTATTTTGAAAATATGATCTTAAATTTAATTCTTTTGTTGTTAAGACTACAATTCAAAACATATTAAATTTAAATGACTTATAAATGCATAAATATGAATTTGAGAACTTAGATCATGTTGGATTAGATCAGAGGTTGGCAAATTCTTCTTTTTTTTGGTTTTTCTCCGGTACCAGGAACCGAACTCACGACGTTGTGCTTGCCAGGCAGGCGCTTTGCCGCTGAGCTAAATCCCCAGCCCAAATTCTTCTACAGAGAGCCAGAAAATAAATATTTTAGAATTTGTAGACCATGTGGTCTCTACCTCAACTACTTAACCTTGCTAGAGTAGTGAGAAATTGACAATCAACTATACAAAAATGAACAGGCTTTGGCATGTTCTAGTGAAATTTTACTTACACAAACAGGTTGCCAATTGGATTTGGCTAACGGGTTATAGTCCATCAACCCCTGGGTTAAAATATATATTGAGAGGACAGGTATTTCAATTAACTGTAAATGGTAGTATGCCTTTGAAAATGAGTCATTGCTTCCAGGACTGAGATCCATTATCCATTGAGAAGATGCAAGTTTCTTGTTCCTAACCTCTATTTTAAGGAAATAGATTGCATTTCTATCTTCTTTCTCACACTCAGATAGGACTTTTTTTTTCTTTTCTTGGTACCAGGAATTGAACTCAGGATCTTGCGAACTGTGCTGCTGAGCTATATCCTGGGCCCAGAAAATAGGGCTTTTTTGTGATATTTACAGACCCAAAGTGGCCTAGCCAATCTATCAGTGTTTCTCTATATCAACGTTTAATTCAAGTCTCTCACTTGTCATGGAACATGTGGAAAGGAATAATATTTATGTACATACTTGGTTAAATGGATGAAGCTGCTGATGAACACAAAGATGATAGAAACACCTAGAATTTTGACCTCTGGATTTCTTCCAGTCTGCCTACGATGCTCATGTACATGTAAACCACAGCGCTAAAACCATGGTTATAAGATTCACTCCAGGCAGAATGATACAGTGACTTTTTTTTTTTTTTTTTTTTTTTTCCTCCGGTACCGGGAGATACAGTGACTTTTGAGGACAAAGGATAGAAAAACATAGATTTGACTCTGACCTTTAAATTTAAAGAATTCTAAGAGATTCTAACCCTTTTGTTTTTCATTATCTTTTATTATTTTTGTTTTGTTTTGTTATGCTGACCAGTTCATTCCAGATTTGGGTTCCATGAAACTTCCTTACAAAATAAAAATTATGAATATTCTCCAGGAATTCCTATAGTCTTCTGCAAGAACACAATATGGTATGTTAGAATAAGCACTGAAACTAACTTGAGAGGTTAAGATAGTTATTCTAACTCTGTCTTCAATTGTTTAGGTAACTGCGGGCATTTATTTAGATCCATAAAATGTGTACATTCATTTTTGTAAAGACTGCACAAAACAAGATGTTTCTGAGAAAGGTATTCAGCATTAGCATTTTCATATTATACTGCCTTAAAAAATTTCATATCTGGATGCGGTGGCACATGCCTGTAATCCCAGAACTTGGGAGGCTGAGGTAGGAGGATTGCTATGAGTTCCAGGCCAGCCTGGGCTACATAGTGAGTTCAAGGCCAGCCTGAACTGCATAGTAAGACCCTGTCTCAAAAAAGAAAGAAATCTGAGATAAGGTTCTTTCTCTAGTGCCTTTCCTGTCTTGTGAGGCTTTTCTCTCATAAACTGTTACATGTTTGTAAAGCAATAGTATCGGTGGTCTCAGTTTCTTCTATAGAAGAGTGGGTTCACTAAAATACATCAAATAGCATCTTATCTCAGCATCTTATACATAGCATCTTATCTCATTAATCTCCAGAAACTCCATTAGTCACAGCAAATTACACATCTACTGAAACAAACAACTCAGCATTTCAGTAGCTTGCTGTTAAGAATGTATTTCTCACAAATATTCTAACCTTTTGATTCAGATGACAGTGGACTTACATTAGAGGCTCACTGTTTCACGGATTAAGGGACATCTAGTGCTCTTAATGCTTTGGAGTTGTCCAGTAGGAAGCAAACTTGGAAGATCTGGTTGTAGCACATACCACTTCTGCCCATATTCTTTTCTCTGAGTGTGCTGTGAAACTGTAAGCGAGGCTGAGCCATAAAACCTACTGAACAGGGGGAAAAGAAGCACTGCTTGGAGGGTGAGTAGCACTTTCTCTGCAGTAGTCTTCAGGGGCTTTTCCAGGGAGCCGATGTCTGTATGTGTTTGTGGCTCTACTTGATGCATGCGATGTGCAAGTTCACCTACTTGTGCTCAAGGAGAAACTCAAGGGAAAGTGTACATAAACCACAGAATACAACTATAATTCTAAAACTCTGTGAAACCAGCAAGATGTTAGGAATAGGAACAGGATAGAGCTTAGGTTTCAAGACCACAACTGTGAATTTGAGTGTAACAAGTACTTTCAAGGGCAACCATGAAGTAAAGAATATACTATAGATGAAACCATGTTTAGCTGTAGAAATTTCATAGGTGTGTATTCTGGTCAGCTGCCAGAATTCTAAGTGTTGAAAAGAAGTCTTGTATAATAGATCCAATTGGGCTGGGGATTTAGCTCAGTGGCACAGCGCCTGCCTGGCAAGCACAAGGTCGTGAGTTCGATTCCTGGTGCTGGAAAAAAAAAATAGATCCAAAGAAAGTATCTTTAAATGAACATAATGGTTTAACAGGGATGTATTTGATTAATAGGTCAAAATGTTGCTATGCACATATACGCTTCCCAGGTGTATCCTGTACTCTGCTCCTTTCTGATGCTTTTGTACTCAAAGCTTCCTTGAGAAATCAGACTCACATGTGTAAACATCATATTGTCTCCCCAGTGTAAGAAACTGAAAGAGTAAATAAGATCTGAAAGGTACAATCGATACTGTGAAAGGGAAAGAAACTACTCAAAAGGAAAGAACAACTGGGATGAGGGAAAGGAGAAAAGAAAGAAGGAAAAAAAATATATATACACACAAGATAGCTAAGATAATTTTATTACTAATTTCTATTAGTCTATTGACACAAACAGTTAGTGCTTATATTGTTTGATCAGTTTAGCACGCCTGTGCCTGGTAATCCGAGCAACAACTCCGAAGGTAACAATATGCAATATAACAACCATTGTTAATCTATCGTCTTGATTTCAAATTCTGAATCACTTTTATTTTTTTTCTCTTTAAAATAAAAAATACTTTTTAATATTTTTTTCTTTTCTCTCAATGACAGTACTTGTGATATATGATACACTGGTGCCTTTTAATTCAAAAGTATCAGGAACAGTTTTGAGGACCGTGGATGTAAGCAGTGACACAAAGTGTCCTTTATTTTCTTAAGGTTACGGTTTGCGGGATACTTCTAGTAGTCCTGTTCGTTTATATAAGACAAATGAAAACCAAATGTACCAGCTATGTACAATAAGTAATGTTATTAATGAAAAATTGTAATGTTTAAAAAATGATCTAGGACTTTTTTCAGAAGTATTGCTTATTTGTAGGACAACCAGCAGTCACAACTTACCATTAAATTCTCTAATCCAAACAATAAAGTAAACTCATTTGTTTCATGTGAATATGTGTGTTTTAATCATTTTCTAGTGACTGAACATTGTCTTTGGGATACATGAGTCTTAACTGTGAACTGGGAATTACATAGCTTTGAATAATCTACCATTTTTTCGTAATATTTTGATGCCATAGGTTGTCAGAAAATGGTATTAATGTTTTTTTTTCCAAAATATCATTCATAAACTCTTCCATATTGCCTTTAAACTTTTATGTGATACAATCAGGTAATGGTTATTGGAGTTGTGACAAAACTGAGACAGATATAGTGTTTTTTCAGCAAAGTGAACTCACTTATCTAAAACTCATTCCAAGTTATATTACCAGAAAAAAATGGGCCTCTAGTTTGGGGTCATAGATACTGCAGGATAGTACAATGTGCTTATTATGCGTTGTTTGTTGTAAATTCTGTCTTCTACCTTGCAAACTGCCTAAGGATTTTTCTCTTTCTTGTTTGCTGATGTATTTTAAACACCTGGAGCAATCTGTCACATAGAAAATTTTTTCTCAAGGGATGAATCAGTGAACATTTCCCTGGTCTCTATTTTTAAATTGAAATATGGCTCTAATTACAAATACTACTTGTTTAACTTTACATTCATTCAGTTGATTTTTTTTTTTTGGCATCAGTGGCAAAGACCACTCCAGCTTTGTCTTTCGTGTACATGGCAAACAGTTCAGAGGACTACAGGTCTCCTTCACCAACACGGGAACCTGTCCTGCAATGGAGACCCACGCTCAGCAGCTCTATGTTCTTCCACATACCAGCGTTTGTCATGGAACAACTCTTTTATGGCTTTAAGCACCTGATTATTAGTGCACTTAATTTTTAAAAATCTTTAATTCCTTTTGAAATTTCCTCAAATCTTTTTCGGAAGCAAAGTCAATATAAGTAAAAGCATGAGACTACTATTGAATTACACTTTCATTTTCCAGTTATATATTTGGAGATTTTACTAAGGAAAAAATTTTCCCCAAAAGCAGTTTGTCAAGACTGTTTTATTTCAAAGTGTAGCATTGTGAAGACTGCATGTTTTCTTATCTTCCATTCATAAGAAGGCAATTATTCTACTTAAAGAAACACCACTAGTGGCTTTTTAGGGGACAGTATCTTCGGCATCACATTTCTGTACACAAGCAAGGAGGAGGCCTGAAGGCTTGGTTTTCACCTGTTCCTTTGACAGCATTTGTCCGACTCCACAGCTGCCCTCTGAGAGGCTCCTTCCTTAGGTTCCTAGCTAACAGCTGGTTAATCAGCCTTTGGCGGTACAACTTCTGTCTCAGCTGCTGCCGCCCTCCACAGCAATAATTTCTAATCTTGGAACATGACATCTGAAATCAATGTAGCTGATTATGACAGTGCTATTACTATTTCTAAAACCAGGACACTATGGTATAGAATAGAACAGAGTAGTATGGAACACAGTAGGAAATATTAGGATACAGTTATATAATAAGGTTAAATATGGCTCATTAAAGTCATTTTATTCATTTAATATCTATTATATATACATATATATATTTATATATTCAATGAAAGGAATACCATTGCTCTTATGAGATCAGCTTTAGAATGCTCATAAATCTCGTAAAATTGTACAGATATTTATGCTTATGTGTGCTTTCTATATACATAGACATATATACATATACTATATATGCATGTACAATGTTATAATATAGATACTGTATATATAATATATATACATATTATATAATATATATGCATGTACAATATGTTATAATATACTGTATATAATATATATACAGTATACACATGTGTATAGTAGTATATGTAACCTTATGTAATATGCAAATGTCCATATCTATTTACTTATTTATATATGGATTGTTTAATTAGGGACAGAGTCCTAACTTCAGTCAGGCTTTCAAACTGAGTCTGTGACTCATAAGAAACCTGTGTTCTAGGGGGTGAATGAGCACTAGAAAAGTTTATAAATCAGGAATTCCTCGCATCCAGGGGTTTGAGGCTTTTCTTTTGTACCTGAGATAGCCATACTCTGATGGCTTATTTCTGAGACATGTTAATCTTTAAAATTGATAAATTGGATTAGTGTACATAAAAGAGCTCTTGTAGAGATAGTGTCCTGCTTGTCGCTAAAAACTGACCTAACCAAAGATTTTGTTGAATATTTTTCATGTCAATACCATCTCGCTGATCCTAAAAGACTGACTGATGTAAAGTGAGAACTTAGGAAGTTCTGGTTTCTGAGCATAATTCTAGTTGACTTCACAGGTGATTTTATTTGATACTGATATAAACCTTGGGAAGGAGACATTCCTACTCCCGTATGAGGAAATAGAGTTTTAAAGAGGTTTCCTTGAATTGGGACCCATGCCATCTGATGAAAACTAATATCTGTGTCAGGGTGCATGGAAGAATATAAGCATATTTATATACGTACACATATATGTAAATATAAACACATGTATGTTTAAAGTACTTATATTTTCCCAAACACTTGCATATTATTTGGCATTTACAGCATTTCTCCAAAGTAGTTATGGCAGAAAATAGCATATATTTTAATAAATGAGAAAACTCATATTTAAACCATAAATTACTTTGTTTTCAGGTTTCTCAGGAGGTGAATCCTTTCACTGTGGCTGTCACACTTGTCTCAAATTCTATGTTCGGGTTGTAATTAGTACAACTGGGTTAGGTGTGCTATTCACTCCTGACACCACCTTCAAGCAATCTGCCAATTTATTGTCCAAATTGTTGTACATTGTAATGTAAAAAATGTGCTCTACTCATAGTTAAGTTGGTCCCAGGCAAACCAAGATGGATGGTTACCACCAATAATGTTAAAATAGCCTGTTGGTTGTCTTCACAATGTCTTACAGCTGTAGAAATGGTCCATTTTTATTTGTATATTTTGGTCTTGTCATATAGATAATTCACTGTCTATTGTATTCATATGTGAACTTGTTTGTATAATTATAGTATAATTTTCTTTTTTTGTGGAACATATACAGATTTTTTAGTTAAATAAAGTTCAGAAATGATGAAAGAATTAGCTAAAGGTAAATGTTTGATTTTATGATACATGATCATATTGATCAAGGAATTATTCTACATTTCACTGAAGATTTTTTAAAGAAATTATCAGAAAAGACTAATTAGAAATTATGTAGAACTTTATTCATTATTCTAAAGATATTATAGACTACTATCCTATTGTAAATAATTATTTTATTGGAGTACAAAGATGTAAACAAATTTTGGCAATATGATTGAATAATTTTGAAATTTCGGACAAAGTAATTTATGGTTTAAATATGAGTTTTTTCATTTATTAAAATATATACTATTTTCTGCCATAACTACTTTGGAGAAATGCTGTAAATACCAAATAATATGCAAGTGTTTGGGAAAGTATAAGCACTTTAAACATACATGTGTTTATATTTACATATATGTGTACATATATAAATATGCTTATACATGTATTTGATATACCTGTATTTCCATATAAGTTTGAATTATTTTGACATATGGTAGAATTTTAATCCACACATTATATGACTTGTGAAGTATTCATAAACAAAAGCTCCAAGTAATAATTTTTAAGAAACTCACTTAAGGGTAGTAAATTCCAGTTTAGATAACGGAGCTGTTTTCTAAAAGCGTCCTGAAGATGGCACAATAAGTACATTTTGCTGCAAACGTTATTAAGAACAGGTTATAAGAAAAGTACATTTGTGGTTAAAACATTAAATTTAAAATAAGCCTCTTCTAAGTTCTAGGAAAAGAAATTTTCAGCATTTTTAAACTAATGCCCATTGTTTTAATGTCACAGCAATCATTTGTTCCACTGTGCCTTCAGGATTTCTACACCCAGGTAGCAGGTCAGAAAGTTGAGGCCATCACATGTTACTGACAAAAGTCAGATTAGTTCATGTTGTATAGTTTATCAATAAATTTACCCTTAGAATTGTAAGACATTTGATAAGCTCCTCTGTTATCTTCTGCATAATGTACAATCTGCATCTAAATGATGTTTTATTTAGAAACATAATAGGGCTAAGGGCTGCCAGAGAGTTGAAATTAGTTGCAAAATAATTGTTTTATTAAAATACAAAATATAGCAGTACTTATTCTTAGAAAACATTTGACAGGTTTCATCATTTCTATGGGACTGTAATATTTATGAATTAAAAAAAAAACATACAGTATGCCAGCTGTATAATTCTACAAAGGTGAAGTAAGTTGAAACTACAGGTAGCCAAAGTATGGGTCCCCTGAGAAATACTCGGTGTGAAATTATATCTGCTATATTTATTTAAGCATCAGAAGGCACAGTTGAAATACTTACTCGGTGTGTAGTGTATAGTTATCACCTATTATGAGTTTCAAAAGCTAAACTGGGCATTTTGGCACATACCTGTAATGCCAGCACTTGGGATGCTGAGACAGAAGGATCATAAGCAGATGACCAGCCTGGAGCACACAGGAAGTTCAAGGCCAGTTTGAACTACATAGTGATACCCTGTATTGAAAATAATATGTAACATAAAGTAATGTTACACACAGAGTTGTTGTAAATCTGTATCCATCTGAACTCTCTCACAGTATATTGAATACATACATGAATAAAAATTTAAAACATACTTTTTATACCTCATTTCTGAAAGGTTAGAAGAGTTACTGTTTTTATGTGTGTTAGTGAGCTGTCTCACTTTACCTCATCTGTTGATATTTGAACTTATTTCTGACAAGGCTACTGTTTGATAAGACTAGAGTTTAGTGATTTATTGTACCATTCTGACAGCACTGAGAAACTGGAAAGGTTTTAGAAAATTGACAGTTCTAAAGCTAATTATAAATTTACTCTATTCTGTGTCAATATTCCAAGACCTCTAGAATTTTCTTAACACCAAAAGTGATATAACCTTGGTGATTAGTAAATCATAGAAAAATCAATGCATTCTCAGGTTACCTAGATTGTTAAAAAAAATAAATTGTCATGAAGTTAATTTGGAACTTCATCAGTGTATAAACTAGGAACTGAAAGTTTTAATATCTGTCTTAAAGTTTTATCCTTGTGTGTTTTCCTGAATAAGTTATTTGGTTATTTAAAATATTTTAGTTTGACTTTAATGCTCACAATCCTAAATAATGAAAGTAGATGTATTCTTTTGGAAATTATACATGTGCTACTTACAGAGAAGCTGTCATAAGCTTTCAGAGGAACAACAAATGGTTCAAAAATGTCTAAATATTAAGTAAATTGATTCTCTATAATATCTCACTTCAAACCATGCAGGTGAATTTAACCATGTGCATGTAAAGGTGTCAATCAATGTATTTCTGAATATGTAGTATATATAATGTTGATTTAAAAATAATCCACATGTATGTTTATTCAAGCGATCCTGTATAGTACATTTTTCACTTTTCTGTTTACTTTAAAAATGTTTAAATATTAAAGACATGAGCAAAACTGATATAGACATGAAACAAACAAGTAAGTGAAGAAAGTGAAAAATAACCCTTATTTTTAAGTGTGTTATTTTTAACTTAATATGACAGATTCTTGGAGTTAGTCCATTGTTTAAAGATTCTCAAAAGAATGTGAGATTTTATTGATTGAAAAGAAACTTAGCTTTTAGTTCTAAAGTTAATATTTCATAGAATTCCCTCCTTGCTTTCATTCTAAAATGGTATTTTGTAAACTTGTCAAGGTTATGCAGCTCTTCTGCCCTGATGTTCCACAGACAATAATAGATGTTAGAAAAGACTAAGTAACATGCTGAAATAGGTTTAATAAGTTTTGAGATTCAGGTCTGGAATCCAGTATTGCAGAGGATTTTCACATGTTAACCCAAGTAAGAAAGCCAGTTTATATATATATATGACGGAATGAATATCTGCACAAGAGCAATGTTGGTTTAATTAATACCCAGAAATAATGTAAAGTAGTGGCAATAGCTGAGAGGATAATGATTCATTCTAGTGATACTTCGTTGTGTTTAATTTTTCATATGTTTTGGTTGCATTGATTTTAAAACTTAATTTTGCCTTTATTTCATGGGTGATCAAATTAAATGAGATCAAGCCAGTTATTACACCCAGTTAATAAAATTATGTGTTTTCTAATAGTACACTTGTGCAAAACAATGGTTTTTTTTTGATGGTCACACAAAAATATGTATAACAATGTTTTAGGAATTTGAAAAGGGGATATGGTAAACCTTAAGGAAGAGTGTTAGAAAGCTCACTATTTTACCTTCACTTTCCACACTTAATTTACTCTGAAAACTTGAAAATGAGAGTTGTTATAGCATCTTAAGACTTTTTGTGCTAGGTTGCTTATTCTATAGAATTGAATGTATACTTTTACCTTTATAAAAATAACACTCTGTAAATATTTGTATTTTACAGTATCAAAGACCACCTGTCAGTTAGACAGTATGCCATCTTCTAAAATAGTAGTCATTGTAATGATATTGGTGTAGCATTACAGGCACAGAAGGCTCTATGAATGATCACTAAATGTTTCTTACAGCTTTGGGATCATGTGGGGTTTTTGAATGAATTTTAGGTGTTCTTCAACCAATAACATCTGTTATGTTAAATGAAATTATTGACATAAACCATCTCCTTATGATATCCAAATAATCAATGTTAGCATGTGTGAAATCTTAGCAATATCAGTGTCACTGCAACATTTAGAGGAGTGTTGGTATGCTCGGTAAGGGTTCTGGGTATTAGTTTCAGTGATTTCATACACATACACATATTTATGAAAAGTCTAGAGCTCTCAACTTCCTTCTACTACAGCTGGATCACCACTGCCCTAGTGCTGTACTTCGGTGTTTGAGTGTTTGTGGCTTTTGCTCCCTCTGGTCTCTTCTGCGACTCACCTTGGAAACCAATACCAGTTGACTCTTCCTCAAACACTGTACCTATTATACGCCACGCAGGTGAAGGTTATTTTCCTTTTGGCTCCAGCACTGAGATTACTTAACCTAATTTATTTTCCTTTCTAAGTAAGAAAATTAAGAGGGAAACTCACAGCGCAGCCAAGTAATCACTGCCCAGCTGTATCAGCCGTTGTTTCAGGCACTCTGTATAACCCAGCACTTCTTCCATCTGTTTCATTAAATTCATTAAGTCCATTAAATTCATCAAGCAGGCTCTGCTCCGTTTTCTTCCTTGATGCCTGATTTTGTGTTGTGTTTTACTGTGTAAGCTGACTCAAATCCTTGTGAAAATAGGTGAGTGCGATACTTAAATACATCTCAGCCTTTTGTTTGAGGACTTTAACTGATTCTCAAGTTTCGGTTGTATCGATTCTGAGTTCCTCTGAGGGGCTTGGAAGGTTTTGTACTCTGTATGTTTCACATTATTTCCCAGAATTTCTCAAAATCTTCTTTCTAATTAGGCCCATTTCCTTAAGGTTCTCTGAAGCTGCCATAACAATCTCACCTTTGCTTCCTCCGGAGCCCATAGTCTTGCTCTCACGTGCTTTCTTTCTCCCTGCTCCAATGTAAATCCCACCCTCTGTGCTTTGGAGACAGACTCACACTCCACCTTCCTTACAAAATCCACTGTAATTATTCCTAGACTCTTCTTTTAGTACTAAAGGTTTCAATATCTATGCTACAAAAATAATCCTTAAATTCTTCTTATATTTATTTTGCATTGGCTCTTAATTACATATTTTAGGTTTTTTTGGTGGATAGGGATTGTCTTAAACTTCTGGTTTCCTGTGTCCAATATAACCCTAAGAAGTCATTCAGTGAACAGTTCTCTTTGGGCTTCGTGTTGTACAGATATTTTGGTTGCATATCCTTTAGTTAAGATGCATGACAGAAACAAGTAGTTCTCACTAATGTCTTCCCTGCTTCTTCCCATGGCCCAGCCTTCCATATTGTCCTGACAATGAACCAGGAACAGAAAGGACGTATCACTTCCAGCAGACAGAGTTGTGAACTGGTGGTGAGTCTTGCGGTCACTCCTTTGTTCTATGACTTTGGAGGAACATACTCCTGAGGGAAGGATAGACTTGTATCAGACTTTAGGTGGTCAAGAAACAGACTTGTGTTGTTTTAAACCATAGAAACTATAAAGATTGTCTCTGCCAGATGCTAAATTTAATTGTGCTCAGAAGAACGAGGTTAAAAATTATTGTCCATATGTTTTATATGATCTTCTGTATCTATATTAACCCTTAACTACAGAGTTCTGTAACCTGGTTAAGAATGTCTTCAGAGTAGGTTAAAGCTGTTCATTTTCATAACCAACAGAGGCACATATCTCATGCTTTCACAGCAAATGCTAGCTTTGACTGTATTTTGATACCATCTCTGAATCTATTGGAAAGTTATAATGTATTTAGTTTTAAACACTATTTGTTACCAGGATATTAACCCTAAAATTTAGGATTTTATTCAAGATTCTTCTTTGGAACTTGAAAAAAACCCACTCATTTAAAATAACCTGTCCCATTTTAGGTTACGTTAAAGGACAACATGTTCAGAAATATTATGAATCCTGAAGAAACTTGTAATAAAGTGAAAAAATTTGTATAAGGAATTTAGGGAGTAAGGTGAATATAATATTTGATAATTTTATTTCTACTCCAGCTATATATTCTCTTAGTAGAGCCCCAGGGTGTCATTAGATTGTATCCAGACATCTTAAGTATTGAGGAAAAATTAAATAAGTTTCTCATTTCAAAAGATATAATATTATCTCTCTGAATTAAGAAAACAATGCTGTTGTAGTAGCTTAGCAGAATTACTACTGTATAAAATGTGACTGAAATCATTTATATTTTTTCTGCATAACCAAAATGAAAAGTGAGATCAAAATAAAATAGTTATCCAATTAACTATGGAAAGATATATCTGTGATAATAGAGCTACTTAGAGAGCAGAAGTCCTTTCACAATATTGGTTGGAATTTTTTTTCTGGAAAGCACTTTGGAAATATACATCCAGATGGTTGTCTTCTTTCACCTATAGTCTCCTTTCTTGATATTGATAATGATCAGAGACCATATAATACATGTGTGTATATTATCACCTTCTAGTTCTTAAAAAATTTATAAATCTCTTAATGTCAAAAACTAAGGGAATGTGTAAACATTCTTTGACATGTTTTAATGGTGGTATATTTTCACTTTTGAAAAATATAATTTTTAAAAGGAATTAAAGATAATTGTTGATATAGGAGAATGCAATATAGAGTTTAAAAACAGGTATAGAACTACATACACTCAATGACTTTACTAAAAACTTGTGTAGCACATTAAAATAACAAAGGAAAGCTACACACAGAGAAATATAAATATCAAAAGGTGGAGTTGCTGTGATTTAAAAATGTTTTATATATTCTACATGATGGGGTTTCTCCATGTAAAAATAAAGAACATAGAAGGATGTATAGAAACTATTAAAATATTAAAATAAGGGCCAGTTGTTTTGATCATTGAAAATCACTGAAATCTGCTCAGCCAAATCGAACCTGTTAGAGCATTTCTTTCTGTGTATGCAGCTTTTGCTACCTTAGAACCATCAAATAACAACAAAACCCTTTTCATCTTCTCAGACTCCCTTACCTCATCTGAGCCTTCAAGTGAGCTGCGGTGCCAGCCTCTGTGGAAAGCCCTCGCTGACCCCGTGCAGGTCAGGGTATGTGCTCTTTCTCTCTACTCCCATTGCAGCTGGCATATTCCTTTATAATAGTATTTAAATGTAATTGATTTGCTTGGCTATGTTCCCCACTGGACTGTAGCTTTGTGGTTCTTTCAGGTATGGAGTATCTTTCACCACGGTGTTCTTAGTATTTCAGCACAATTACTAGCACAAATGTGGAGTCAAATGTGTGTAGATGGAGCAAAGTTTACAGTGTACGTACATGTAGAATGACGTGCTGTCTTGGGTAATTTAAACTACTAGTTTGACTTTGTTCTAAATTTATGGGAATTTCTGTCTGGAATAGTCTAGTAATTGTCTGCAAGAGCGCATGTGTGCGCGCGCGCGTGTGTTTGTGTACATATACTCGTATACATGCACATCTACTCTTGCCATTCAAAGATGATTTACAAAATTATATGTCGAAGTACTGTTATTTTACAAGTGAGATATATTTCTCAATGACAAATGTGAGGTTTTAACTGATCTGAATAACTGAATTTAAGCTTTCAAAAGCAGAGATGTTAATCGTAGGCTTTAAAAAATTTTGCCACCTTTTTAGTATCTGTTATAATTTGTAAAAAGCACTGGTACTGAACTTTCCGACCCAAACCTCAATACTGTTCCATAAATTTATTTGATAAGGTTATTCATTAATTTGTGTGAGAAAGACAGTTGTCATGGTAATAGCTTAAAATTAACTGAAACACAATCCTGGTCACGTTTGCTAAAGGAAGTGAATCTGCTGTATTGCAATGCCTATTTCTACTTTAAGCATAACTGCAGAAAATTATAAAGGAAATTAAAATAAACATTTAGGAGTGTATTCACTATATGGATATAAAAATTAAGTTTTGAAAATCCTCATATTTGGACAGCCATTTCTATTAGCGTAATTCAAATATTCATATGACATTTTCCTATAAAATTCAGATTTCATTTGCAATGATTCAGGGCCATACCAGACATTATTCTGATATTTAGAGAAGAGTTATTAAGATGGCTGAGATGATGTATCTGAGAAGAAGGCAAATAGATAAGATTATTTCTGTGGACAAAATGTTATCTTGGGTTCCCCATTCAAGCTATTTGGTTTGTCATAACGTGCCCTGATGATAACTAGGTGACAGAAAGTGAGTGTGCTTCTGTTACAGAATAGCAGATGTGAAAAACAATAGAAAAGGCAGTACCCGAGTTTGAGTAATTTCTTTATTATGCATTCACACAGTTTGGAAATTTGTAGAATTCCTGCTAGGAAACAATTTTTCCTTACTGAATGGACCACTAAAAAATCCGTGTAGTACAAAAAAATGCGAGTTTTGAATATATGCGAACTTGTAGATTTCTCTCAACTATGAATGCTTGAATTTCATTGGTAGAATTTGAAAAGAGTGGGACAGATTTCTTAATACTGAGTATTTCTTTGAGGTTGCTATGAGCAGATAGCAAATGGCAAAAATCATTGTCTGTAGAGTCCTCCATTAGGAAAATAGAAGGTACTTGTCTCTCAAAGTGTAGGGTATATCTTACTGTTTACTTGGAAGTTTAATGATCCTGTAGCTGTGTTTTTCAAAATGTATCCAACATTTTATGGTACCAGTCATCCCTGTATTTTAGAACCAAAATCTCAAAGCAAATCAGGTTTGTGTGTATAAAATATGTGCATATTTTTAGCTGCTGCAGAAAAACACAAGTACACATTATGTATTTTACATAATGCCAACTCCTTAACAAATGTTACAGTAATATACCAATTGCTGGTGTTCAAAAAGTTAAGATTTGGATAAAAAATAGATTTCTGCAAAAAAAGAAGTTAGAATGCCATTTACATTTTAATTCTAAGAAAATTCAAATATCATTGAGACATTTTTAGATGTTGCACTCATAATAGAAGATATTTATGTACTTTTAAATAACTGCCCTGAAATCCTCCAAAATTCATACATAATCTTATCCATGTGTCATTCAATGTCCCAAAAAATGAAATTAAGTTTAATAGCTATAACTTCCTGTGTGACATAGAAGGGGAATAATAGTAATATCCGGGTAATATTAACTTTCTACTTTTTGTTGTGATTGCTAATATTGAAATATGGATGAGATAGATAATTTAAGTTTTGCTTTCCTTAGCATCTTGTACTCTCCAAGTAAGGTGAAAAAACAGGAAACCCACGCCCTAGGTATTGTTTATAAACTTGAAGATGTCCATTGCAAGTAACAATAAGGATTTCTATGTACAGTACAGTTGCTTACAATAAATATCCAAATGTTGTCACAATTATAAAAAGTAAAAATTAACTAATAATTAAAATGGAAATATTAACAAAGTTGTGTGTTGATGCCTCATTTGCATGTATAGTTGATGGTCTCTATTTTGCGACAATTTGTCTACATGTTTAATCTTTATTTGAAAATTTTTTCTCAATGCTGGGGACGTAGCTTGTGTAAGTACTTTCCGCTCATGGATCGTGCCACTGGAGCTTTGTAGGGGTGTAGCTTGGCAGTAGAGACTGATGTGTGTTTGGCCCTAGGTTCAATTCCAAGAACTGCAAAAAAAAAAAAAGAAGGGAGGGGGAGTTTGCAGATATTGCTTTTCTTACAAATTGAGTGAATTATTTGAAAACTATATTAACGTGTATTTTTCTCTTTTGTTCTTTTAGGAAATGAGCAATTATTTGCAATATATTAGCAAATCAACATCACCATAATACATTTATTGTAGGAACAGCACTTTCTCACCCTCAATAATACATCCACAGTACTCAGTTCTACTATATATGTTCCTTTTGTTAGCAAGTTGTGAGATATAATGTTAACATTATCTTCTTTGAACAGTAAAAATACTTTTCCTCTACTAACTAAATTACCTTTTTTAGCAAAGTATCCATTTTGACAACCTCTTAGTAGACTCATCAAGTGGGTATAGTCATTTTGAGATCCTCAAATTATATTTTATAAACTTGATAAGTTCAAATATTTAATTATGTAAAGTAAAATTATCAGTATTTTAAGACAAATGTAACCAATGATTTTTCTAGGGTTTCTGAAGTTTTTTCTTCTGGCTGAAGCCATATTTCCTAAGGCGAAACAAATTATATCCATTCTTATAACACAAATCTTATCCTTCTAGAGTCAATATTACTTGTCTTTTAATATCATATTTCATTTATAATATGATGTACTGAATTTATGTGAAATATACTTAAATTGATATGGTTTTGGAAAATTTCATGCAAACTTGTATCATATATGTCACAATAATCATGGAATCCATATTCAACTTTTCTAATATGCACTTTGAATTATTTACATTTGGTTAAATTTTAGATGTGAAAGGAAAAGCCATACTCATGGTTGTTTAGGAAAAGTAGCAAGTTTGGTATTTATGTATGCTTTATTTTAATGTGAACATAGAAAACCATAGAGGTTATTATTTTTTCCCCTTTGGAGATAAAGTAGTTGAGTAATGGATAACAAACCACCTGTCTTCTGCGTGGAGGATATACTCTTGTTGCTTTGGGTTCAAAGAAACCCTCCTGGTACCCATCGCCATGTTCTGTGCTGTAAGTTAATAAAGTTACAGTCTAATGATCTTTTCGATGAAAAGACACTTCTGAGGCTCTTTTGCCCAAAGGGTCCACACTATTAGTAAGGTCATTACCAGTGCTCTTTTGATATTTTGTTTTTCTGTCTTTTCTTGTGAGTAACTTAATAAGAACAGTGATATTAACTATTCACTTCTGAAGAGGGCTCCAAATGCATCCAAATCATCAGCCACAATTAACACCTGGAAGCCTGCAATTTCTTCTGTCATGCTCATTAAATTTGCAAACGCAAAAGCAAAGCACAACAAAACAGAAATTTCACGTTAGTAATACAAAAATGTGTTTACTATTTATTTTGTCTTTTGCTTTGATATGTTTTTTGTGGAATCAACATTTATTCTTCATGTAAAATATTCCTCTTTCAATTATGTTATGTTAAATAATCTATTGAATTTAAGCATTCATTTTTTCCTTCTTTTATCTAAATTTCTTAATGCTTTACAGTTTATAAGAGTCCTAAATGGTTCTGGAAATTTATCACTTCCAATTTTAATATGATTTTCATTTTCTCATGACTTCTAAATTTATCCAGCTGTTATTGTTGAGATCATGTTGGGGAATGACAAGGAAAGAAAAATTTGCTGTGAAACTTTGTACAGCTTGTTTTTCTTTTGCTCTTCCTTAGAAGACATTGAAGGAAATCTGAGCATTTTATAGTATCCTATTGATTATACAAACATATCTAGTTCGTTAAAATGTTTTCTTTTTCTTTACCTCAAGGGCACATTTGTAAATGATAGTATTCATATTTTATTAAAACTAACTTTCCTTCCATTGTGATACAACTAGCATTTGCTCACATTATTTTCATTTCATATTTATATTCTATGTACACTGTTCCTTTAGGATGTTAACTATCTTTTCGCTGGACTGTAGGAAACAAATAAACAGTACTTGTTAGTCATGTACTGTATGTTCAGTCCTGGAAAGTCATTTGATAATTACTCATGACAGCTCTTGTTCTTTTTCCAGCTGTTTTTTTGTGTATCTTGTCTCTACCACTAAGATTTCGTTATATCTTTCCAAATTAATTTACTTTGTTATTTCAGTTTCCCTTCTCCAGTGTAAGATCTTTTCTGTATGAATCTTAAAGGTGGGTGGAAGGTCCTTTCTGCTACATTCTTCATCAACTCTCATCCTCCTAGGTTCTCAGATGCTTGCGTTTCCATTATTATTATTGTATAAACAGTGTATTTTAAGGGTTTGCTCTCAGTGATCACATAATGCATTATTATCTAAATTTTCTTCCACTAAATATGTTCAGGGTCACATTATGGATCTATTGAGATACACCAAAAATTTCTGCCTAGAGAAACTTTCATTAGTTCTCAATCAGTGTGCACTGCTGTGATCCATCTTACCTCCGAAACTTGATTGTAAAAAACTAACATATAAGAGTGAAACTATTCTCTTGGAAATTCTTGCCACCAAAAATTATTCATTTTAATGTTTCATTTGTTACTAATTGTCTTATATTTTGTGGTTTACACATACAAAAATTTTGTAAATTCATTTCCCTCCTTCCTTTATTGAAATTTCTTAATGCTTCAGTAAATAATTTTTCTTAGGAACTGTTTATTTTTGCCAATGTACGCTTCTTGAAATGAAAATAGTTTATTTTGCTCTTATTTCTGTTTCTTTTCTTTTCTTTTCTTT
>NW_004955403.1:30326523-30364366 GCF_000276665.1 Chinchilla lanigera | reverse complement strand
ACTTCTAGTGTTCTAGGGTACAATAGGGTGACTATGGTTGATGACAGTTAATTGAATATTTCAAAGTGGTGAATGGAAAGGATTTGTATATAGCCCACACAGGGACCTAATATATGTTTCAGGTAATGAATATAAGTTATGGGCATTACATTTTTTTTTTTTTTTTTTTTGTCTTTTTGAGACATGGTCTCACTCAGCAGTTCAGGCTGGCTTTGAGCTCACTTTGTAGCCCAGGCTGATCTCGAACTTACAAGGATCCTCCTACATCAGCCTCCTGAGTGCTGGGATTACAGGCATGAGCCACCACTTCTGTATTTCTATGTTTCTTTATAGTAAAAGTTTAGATGCATATTTATTGTTATGAGATGGTCAACTGAAAGCATTCAATATCCCTAGTTGTCAGACTCAAAAGTTTTGTTCATAAAAATTTCTCAGCATTTCTAGCTTCAGGATAACTTTTGCCTGTGAGTTCCCACAGAGTTTTCAGCATCTGTAACATGCATTTATCCTAATTTCATGTTGTCGTGAATCCTTTCATGTGTATTAGATTTGCTTCCTGAGGTAAGTGATAAACACTTGTAGAGTAGAGATTATGTCATATATTTGTACATTCTCTATGTTTCTATAATTCTAAAAGTTAATTTGCTAATACAAAGATTGGACTTGTTAGTGACTAGACAGATAAGTTTCTGATTACTCGACAAAGAATATTAATGTGAGTGATTAACTTTTAACAATAGCAGCATCGAGATAAAGGCACATTAACTGAAACCTGAATGTTTATAGATAAGGTAAATGATCCTTAGGAATTAAATGGACAGTAAGAGATCATATAACAAAAGTATTCTGTCAGGTTTTCTCAGATGTTCACTATTTTCCACAATGAATGCTTTCATTGCTCATTGCTAAGATTTAGATCTAAGTTGTTCCCCAAGAGTCCGAGGTATTCAGAGGTGGGGGTTTTGAAAGGTGATTGGATCATGGATAGTACTATAATCCTCAGGGGATTAATTGAATGATTAGTTCATGGCTGTATGCATGGTGGGGCCTGTTTGAAGGTGGTGCATCCCTGGGGGCCTGGTTTTGGAGGACACATCTCCCCTCAGCCCCTTCCTTCTCTCTGTACTTCTAGGTTGCCATTGAGGAGATTCCCATTGGCCTTGGAGACAATAGACCATGGACTGAACCCTCTGAAAATTGTCAGTCAAATTAAATCTCCCCTTTAAATTTGTGAATTAGCATTTCTATTGGTGGATCAGAAGAAATAATATTTTTGTTTGTTTGTTTGTTTTAGAAAAAGAGTTACCTAAGGAAACATTTAAATGTGCAATTTAGTGGTATTTAAAATGTGAACCCTAAACAGAAGATTCATTTTCCCTAATATCAAATTTTGTTCTAATTACTACACAAATAAGAATGATTTATAACTGACAATTGACAGTCAGATCTTACAAGAAATTAAAGTTTTGTTAACAATAAATTTTCCTATATATTTTACAATGCTTTATATCAAAAAGCAGTATAAATACTTCCTAGGCTAACAATTCATGTTTATATTTTCCTTTAGCAAGAAAATTGTTATGCTCTTAGAAAACACTAAAGTTAGTCTAATGAAAAATCAAACACTGAAATTCAAAATACTAAATATCTTTTAAATCCTTTCTGTAGAAGACACACACTATCAGCATAGTCTATCTAATTTAAAAATACAAAACAAAAGCCATCTTTTTGTATATGACCAGTGTTCGCTTCTGGACCAAATTCCAGAAAGGCTCCTCAGAAGTCTCGTCTCAAACCAGACCCTCACAGTTGGATGTCTCTGCCCGTCTGTATAACATTTAGTTTTAGCAAGAATCAGGCTGAGTCAGTTTAGGGAACCCTGCCCCTTCCTTGGTCTGATCATCTTCTGTATCTTCTCACCCTGGACTGACCAGTAAAATTTATGTGAGGTCCATTAAGAAAAGAATACTTTATTTCCTGTTGGTTTTCTACCAAGCCCTGAGCCAGTCCTGCTCCTTGGCTATATATCTTGCTTCTCCTCTCTGTTCTTAGATTTGATCCTAGTCTTCTCCAGGAGGACAAGCCTTCACTATAGTATCCTCCTTTGAATGAACTCCTCCTCACAACAAACATTATGAATAATTTTCCCTTAAGATAGGGTAAAAATGTAATCCAGGTATTCATTTTTATACATTTCCTCTTAAATGTTTATCTTCTTGCTTTTCTGTTATTAGTTCAATCTTACAGTCATAACTCCATGCAATATTTATAGTTATACCACTGTTTATATATATATATATAATGCTCTAAAGTAGATACATACATATAGTCAGCCCATTAGAGACAAAATACAATTTTATTATATGTTATTTTCCTGAATAATATAAGTAAGCACTCATGTTGTAAGTACTATAGCATATATTTCTGTAAGAGAGAATGGATTGTTCTGCTTAAAATACATATTTAAGTCTTAAGAATGAAGCTATCCATAGGAAGAAATAGAGAGAGGCGGGTGGAATACTCAGTTAAGGGGTGAAGCCTTCTTGCCTAGCTCACTGTCTGTGTTTTTCATGTCATTTTTTTTTCAGTGAATTTGATATCAAGCCATAATGCTGGAGTTAAGCATTAAGCGATGATCTTTTCTTCATCAGCTGTACCGCCCTGGATGTTCAGCTCTCATTTACACTATGACAATATGCTTCTTGCAATATTTTTTTTTTTTTTGCTTCTTGCAATATTTTTTTGCTCTTTCAAACAACCTATGGCCTTTAATTGAAAGGGGAAAATTAGTTGTGATATTGTGGCAAGAGAGATCTTATGGGATTTGAATTTACCAGAAAAGATCATAGCTAATGATGTGCTGAGAAAGCTAGAAGTACAAAAAGAAAATAAATTATAAGTATTCAGAAAGAGACACGTGAAACACACTTCTAATAAACAGATTAATATGAAGTCTACAGGAAGACAATGGATGAATAATGCCTGAATATAGAATTCATTGTCATCTATCTCAACCTTTTATTGTTGAGAACTGACAGTAAGCTGCTTGTATATAATGACAAGTGGCTTTCCCCTTTCTCATTCTTTCTGAAATCATGCCATTAATGACTAATCAGTCATAATGTTACCATGTCCTCAGCACATGTCCTTGTAGAAGCTTAAGTCATACAGACTATCCGGACGCACTCATTGATTTCATTTTTTTTCCCCCAAAACTCTGTATTTTCCCATTGTACAGCCTCTGGGTCCAATTAAACAATTTTTAAAGGTTCGGTTGGCAAAATGAAAAAAAAATGCCTTGGTGTTTCTTGTTTGTTTGTTTTTTTATAGAGGCAAAGACTAAATAGGACCCCTACACTGAAGAGCTGACACAGACAGTGACAATATAAAGATCAAAAGACAATAGGATTCTTGCATGTGTCTCCCTCTCACCTTCCCTCTCATCCTTTGTAGGAACGAAAAGGGCAGCCTTGCTTTTTCCATCATCTGCTGTCACAACACTGACTGACTTGCCTTGCAAAATTACCTCCAGAGTGACATCGAATTTATACCAAGTGCAGGCAGATGACAAAACCAGAGATCAAGTAACATGCAATTGAAAAATGATTTTGAGGCAATTTTCAAAACATTAAAAGCTTTTAGGTATTGGCCTTGAATAGTTCCCATGTGCAGAGAATGCATGAGATGGATCAGACATCTTTTCAATAATATTGACAAATGTTACTCCCTTGGTGAAGCCTTCCCCAACTTTTCCAGTCAGAATAAGTGGTGTAGGAACACCTCTTATTAAAAGAAAACTAGCTCAGTATGTGAAAATCTGAAAGGCATGGAAGGATTAAAGTTATTATTTAAGATAAAAGCCATCTTAAGATTCTGAAATAAATGGTCCCTGTATACTTCATTTATTTATGGCAACATAACAAGCTACCAAAAACTCAGTGACATAAAATGTCAACCATTCCTGTGTGCTTAGATTCTCTGTGGAGTAGGACTAAAGCCACAGCCCAGGAGAGGTCGTCTCAGCTCCCTGTCTGGGGCCACTGCAGGGAAGTCTTGGTTGACTGCAGATGACTCACATTTTTGAGTTATCTGAAAGTTTCTTCATCTACAAGTTAGATTCTTGTGCTGTGGTGACTGGGAGCCCCTGCTGGACTGTCAGCTGGAGCACTGACATGTTCTGTCTCCGTGAGTCTTGAGGGTCACAGCATGGCTTCTGGCTCCAAGGGACTGTCTTCCTTGAAGGAATATATTTAATCATTCCAAGAGAGCAAGATGTATGCAGAACACCTTTATTAAAGATCTTGCTTTAGAAGTCACATACCATCATTTCTGTAATCTTTTAAGCTATAGGTAAAAGCAGTCACAAGCCTCCCAAATACAAAAGGAGAGGACAAAGACCTGATTGCTTCGTGAGAAGAAGGTCAAATAATTTGGTATCCTGTTTAAGACTACTATATTATGTTAATAGTGTTTTCTATGTACTTTTAGTAGAGCCTTGCTGTAACTTTGGTATATGCAATCCAGTTCCTCTGTAATGATTATAAGCTTATTCAAGGCATAGAATTATTTTTAATTAAAAATATGTAAAAAGAAATTGTCTGTTAGAGTTATACTTGATAAAAGTAATGCATGAAAATTATACTTAGAAGGTGCTGGACTTTAGGGTCTTAAAACTTTGGAAAGAACGTCTCCCACAGCAGACCCGCCTGGCAAGTTGGACTGATAGGGGAGACAGGTTGGCATGGGGTAGTCTCCTGGAAGAAAGTAGCAAAACAGGGTGTGTTAGTGCTCTAGAGAAGCATTATGTCTCTGTTAGAATTTATAGGTAGGTGATCTTGTTATTGGAGTCCTGCCACAGAGACTGAACTCCGGAAGTCCAGCAAATCAGGTCTGGCTATGATGCTCCAACCTCCTCCTTAAAAGAAAAAAACAATGGTGAAAAACAGGAAAAGAACATTAATCAGTATCAATACACTAGGAGGACAGAGCACCAGTATTCTTCACCTTGTGTTCAGGGGAATACCGGAGGCTCCAGTATTTTATGGAGGAGGGGACAAAGAAGTATGTAGAATTAAGAAGTCTTGATAAAACTGTGGGCAGGTTATTCACTCTCTCAGGATGGTAAGGTTGGGCCCTACTGGTGTTCAGAAAGTGGCTGTTGCCCCGAGTGAAGGGTAATTTCATTTCTCCTTCTAAAATGTTTAGCCATCAGACTTTCTGTTTCTGGAATCCAGGGTGAGTGCACTTACATTTTTATCTAAAATATATATTATTTTAAAACCTTCCAAAAATGAAAAGAAATAGTTTTAATGTGCTAAAAAGTTTACAGCAAAATTACATCTTCACCGAATTTAATTATTTTTAGAAATTTTAAAGATTAATTTAGAATGTTAACTTCTATTGTGAGAGCAATGTTGTGTAATTCTCATCATTTGATGAGAATTTCAAGAAATTACTGGAGATTATAGGGAAGTAAGAAGAAATAAGAATTGTGAGAAATTTTGACAAAAATGAATAAGTAAAATCCTTGCACATCAGAGTTATAGTCTCAGTCTGGGGATTTAGCTCAGTGGCACAGGGCCTGCCTGGCAAGCGCGAGGTCATGAGTTTGATTCCCGGTACCGGAAAACAAACAAACAAACAAAAAACCAGAATTATAGTCTCCATGGAATTCTTAAAGAACTATTAAATTATAAGAATTAGTAAGAGAACTGAACAAATCAAATCAGTGTGTCCAAATTTTCAGCATTTGGCTAAACTGGTAATGGACACCTTGAAATTTATAGAAAATAGTAGCAACCAAAATTAAATATTTGTAGAAATTAAACCATGAAAGACTATAAAAACCTTAGAATAGGAAATTTATAATTGTACTATAGGAAGTCGAGGGAGACCTAAATAAAAATAGACACATATCTTTAACAATATAAAGCTATTTGTTTTCTAAATTATCTTAGAAGTTCAATGTAATTACAATAAAATTCAGTAATATATTTTGAGGAAGAAAATATGCAGGCATAAATATCTATGAAAAGCTCAGCAGAAAAATAATATCTTCTAAGAAATACACAAATATATTACCTAAGAAAAACATCTTTAATAAAATCATTAAAACTAAATAGTGGAAAGATTAAGAAAATTGAGTTCAAAAATAAACCTTTTTCTCTGGGAACTAGATGATGATGGGAATTTACTACCCCAGAGGCAGAAAGATGGACAGTTCATAGATGTTTTGGGAAAAGAGATCTATGAAGTATGGTAGAGAAAAAAATTTGGCTTCCTATTTCACAAACTTGACAAAGATGGGCTGCGGATTGCTTAATGATTAAATGTCAATATTAAAGGTATAAAAATATAAGGATGGGGAGAGAGTTTTTTACAGAACCCTAAAAGACAGTGTGTATATGCAGTTAGCGGCAGTGGATTGGTCTACATAAAAACTCAGACTTTTTAAGGGTTGGGTAGAGTATCAACTTGACTGGCTTTAGGTATTGTGTCCCATAGATATGCAAGCTGACTAATACAGAGTGTCACAGAAAGCATTAACAGAAAAGTATTTGCGGAAGTTTAGTATTGTTTTAGTCAGCGTTTCATCACCGGAGTTAAGTACCCAGCACACAGCTTGGAAGGGTTTAGTTTTGATCACAGTTTAAGGGGACTCAGTCCACAGCTGGCTGGCTCGAAGGCGTGAATATCATGGTGGGCGGACAGGGTGGAAAAAAGCTGCTTTTTTTCCCCTAGTGCCTGGGAAGCAGAACAGGAGAACAGCACCAGTGGGGAAGGAACCAGTGAGCCAATATAGAACCTAAAATCATGTCTCCATGGTCTACACAGACACACGCTGAAGCGTGCTTTTTCTAACCCCTTAGGCATCTTACAGTCCAAACTAGTTGACAGTTCAGCTTAACCACGACAGTTCTCAGGACTCTAGAATGAATATCTCTCTAGTAGCATAAAAAGATGGGGGAATTATGAAGTATAAATTGACTCAGGACAAAAATGATACAAAATGACTGAAAATTTTGTGTAAAGATGTGAAAATTCTTTAATAATCAAATAAATATGAAATAAAATAAATAATACTTTGCATTTATTAGGTTCACACAGTGAGAAAAACACAACCAAGTGTTGGTAAGAATATTAAGGAATGTTTTGGTTATTTAAACCTGTCCTAAAGATCATGTATAGTCAACTATATGTATCTACAAGTTTTCCATCCTTGACTCAAGCAGTTATGGGTAGAAGATATATTTTAAAAAACTATTGTGTCATACTGAATATGTACAGACATCTTGCTTTTCTTTATACCCAAACAATATTATATAGGAATTATTTACATAGCAATTATATTGTGTGACATATTCTAAGTAATCTAGAGATAATTTAAAGCACAGAGAAGGGTGTGCATAGGTTATATGCAAATATGACATTCTGTATGAGGGAATTGAGCAGTCACAGACTTTGGTATCAGCAGGAGTTCCTGGAACACTTCCTTTCACTAAGGGACAACTATATCATGTTAAATTATGTTTTAATGCATAAGGACAATTGGTCAGGCAGACAGATATTATTCCACTATAAATTTCTTCTTTACAAAACCTTTACAAATCTGAGTGGAAAGTTTAGTGTATCTTGAAATATTCAATATGTGCATTTTAAAAATATTAATTTTTTATTATGGTATGGGTAATCTATGGTGAAATTAATTTTTTTATGTTTTCACAGCAATGTCACAGGGACAATGAATATGTGAAACATTTCTGTCCACATAGAAATCTCCCATTCTGCTCTTCTAATAACAAGCCAATGTTTTCACTATCAGAAACTAAAATACACCAAATCTAGGTCTGATCACACTGTATTACACTTCCACTGTTTGATGCTGAAGACTTTTGAGTTCTGCAACATGTTTCCTGAACAATCTGAAACAACCCAAAAGCACTTTCTCCCCACTGCCCCTGATTTCACTGCTGAAAAATGATCCCAAATATTTATAAAATTGAGGAATATTTTGCCAGTTAGATGTCCTAAATGCAGTATATACCATGAGAGTTATTTATTTCCTTTAAAATCACACTGGCTTTCAACCCACATCCAACTTAAACTTTTGCCTTGCATTATTCACCATACAGGTAAAATATTGATTGGAAATGCAAGGTAGAAGATGGCTAAGGAACCCAATAATGCTTTGCTTAAAATATAAAAAGGAAGTTTCTAAAAATATTTTAATTCCTAAGTAAAGTCCAAATAAGAATTAATTTTTTATTGATTTAAAGGAGTAAGATCTTACTATATAATGTACTATAATTTATATGCTAGGTATCTATGAAAATAGCTAACCAGTTTCTTAGTTTGTAACATTAAAAGCTGAGCCATTCATAATATGTGGTCACCGGGGGCTAACAATTTTAGTACTAATTACACCTGCATGAATTAATGTTCTCCCATTTTATAGAAATAGAAAAAGCCTGATTTCTTACTGTGTTCAGTTTTTCTCTGGGGATGTTTTTAAGAATAATAAACTCATCTTGAGCTCACTGCCTCTACTATATAGTGTTTTTTCAAATTAATTTTTAAATTGTAGGAAAGTAAATGTTGTTGAATCTCATTAGAAAATTTATTGAGCATTCTGTCACTCTTGCTTTTATAGTAATGTCCTTGACAAGACAGGTATATGTGGCATCTGACCTCTCAACATTTTGCATATTTATTTAATTGTGATGTCTATCATCTTTTCTTTTTGTCATCCCTGAGTTTCAAAATGCCAGCTTGTGGTATGTCCTTTGTATATTATGAATTAAAATATTTGCCATTCTTTAAAATACCATGCTATCCCTGATTCATCTCTTATTAGAATTAAATCCACAGAGTGCTGTAAACATAGCCTTATCACGTTTTGTTCTCACCAAGTATTTAACAATATAAATCAGTATGGTAGATGTTCTTTCTTGTGCTACTAGGGAAAAATAACTGACTTTTAAATGATTTTTAGTTGTAATTATAACAATAGCTATACTTCTTCCACTGATGGCTTTTTTCCCCTAGATGGTCTATTTTTATCCTGACATTTTTGTCCATTCTATGAATTTCATCATGGGGAAGAAACAGCAGTTTGTCTTAGAGCAGCTCAATTTCGATCTCCAGGTGACAAGCTGATATTTCTTTCCTTTGAAGAAGCTTTTAATATGATGGGTTAAATGTCAAGGAAAAAACCCCATCATATATTGAGCCTCACTAACCTCATATCTCTTAATATTAATGACATATTGACATTTGATTTTTTTTTTAAAAAGTCTTCCATTTTTTTAACAGATGTAAAGATTTTAAAAGAATGCATTTATTGAGGTACCCTGCATCTTGGTACAAATAACTGAGTGCAATGCAGTATATTTGAAATGAGAAATCATCAACTATAAAGACATTTACTCATAGCTAACTGTACTAACTGCTAGCTTAAAAGTAGAACTATTGAATTATTAGTCTAAAAATTCTGTGATCGATTTTATTTAATTTTAAATATGGTATATGGTATGAAAAACATGGAGAGAAAAGACTAAAAGGCCTGGAAAAAGATACAATTTCTACCTATTGTAGAAAAGGAAAATATATCATAAACAAGAGTTTAAAAATGACTTATAAGGGCTGGGGATGTGGCTTGATGTAAAAGCACTTGCCTAGCCCATGTATGGGCCTGGGTTTGATCCTCAGCACCACAAAAAGAAAAAATGATTCATTACATAGACATCATACAACATATATTTTGGAGTTAGCAACATTATTTAAATTTTGAGAAAATAGAAAATATAGTACTTGTTTTCATAGGCTATTAATTATACAACAAATATTAAACTTAATATGAAAGGTAATTTCTTTTCAGTTGCACAGTATATAGGACATAACATTATGCACATCAGAGAAAAATGATTCATGACACACATAATTTTAAAATGAGAGTAACACATTAGATATCTAGCTTATGCTATAAATGCCATGATTACAGGTTATAGAATTCTATTCTTCCCACCAATTCTTACATACAAGTCTGAACACATTTAAAATGTCCAATTTGTGTTTTCAATATGGGAACCATGAGCTACATGTAGCTATTTGGATTTTAATTTTAATTAGTTAAATTTTAATAAAATAAAACTTTTGCTTCCTCCTTTTAATATTTCAAGTGCCCAATAGTCAAGTGCCCAGAGCAGGTCTAAAGCATTTCCATCATCACAGAAAACCCTGTTGAAAAGTTCTCTCAATTGATTTCTCATTCAGGAAGAAGAGTAATTGATTTTTTTCTATTTTTGTGTGTGTTTGAGTATGTGCGTGCATATGCGTGTGTGCTGGCATCGGAACCCAGAGCCTGACATGCAAATGTTGGAAGGTTGAGCTACCATCTCAGTCCAGGAGGCATCCTAGAACACCTTTGTGGTGGTCCCCATGCTTGTAATTCCAGCACTTAGGGAAGCTAAAGCTGGATAATTGCATGAGTTGTCTCACATTCTAAACAACCCTTTGAAGCAGTTAGTTTTACCTAGTCCAAAAACTTATTGGTATAAAACTGATAGTAATTTTAATTTCAGCAAAATATTTGTTACATTCAAAACAAGAAGTACAATTTGCAAGGCTAGCATAACATACTAGGTGTTGCTTTAAAGTGATTAAGTGCTTTAACCTAAAATTATTTTATAAAAGTTAATTCTCTATCAGAATTGGTAACTTTATCTCTACCAGGGAGAAGTTAAAGTTCAGAGAGTTTGTCTAAATTCATGCAACAGTGCATATAGAGTAAAGGTTTAAGCTTATCTCTTGCAGAAGTACTGTTTCAATTCTGTAGCAGTGAGGTGCAAGTGAATTAGCTCTTTAAGAAAAAGCCATGATGTGTCACAAAGACTGATTTTTGTGATGTAAATACTTTCCACTATGACCAGTTCTAAGTTACCAATGTCTTAAGGAGCTCACAAAATCTCCAAACATTTAGTTACTAATTTTGAGCCAAACTCAACAGTCCCAGCACATCAGTATCACTCTACCTCTCTACAGAGAAACTTAGAATGAAGGGGAATAGGGGAAAAGTTTGACAAAGCCTAAGATCATTATAGAAGTACAGACTGCCACCAGGATTTGCCCTTGAATTTTATTACATGACATTTTCAAGTACAGAGATCTATCTTTACTTTTATT
Organism: Chinchilla lanigera; assembly: GCF_000276665.1. Taxonomy (NCBI): domain Eukaryota; kingdom Metazoa; phylum Chordata; class Mammalia; order Rodentia; family Chinchillidae; genus Chinchilla; species Chinchilla lanigera. The sequence continues at coordinate 30,353,185 of NW_004955403.1, read as the reverse complement.
GAAATATAATTATCAGTTAAGGTAGTAAAAATACTTAACTTTAATCCTTTTTATTTGAACTTTGTGTCATAATATAGATCCTAAATGAAAAATTCTAGCATGCTATCATTCTTACTGAAAATTCAATTTGATTCTCTTTTCTGCTCCCTCAGCAATTTGATACTGGGCTAGTGTCTGGCTGCAGTTAAAGAAATATAATGATAACTGCATAAAAAAATGTGAACAGCCCTACACGTGTAAAATCACATGTATCTAATGATGTGTGTTTATTCTAAGGAAGCAGAAGATGCCTCAAGACGCCACTGTCCGTATTAATAATTATGGATTTCTAAATTTATAATTATAGAAAGAAGCATAACATTAACTATGCGATGCTGAAATTATTATTTTATTCTGCAGAGATATGCTCTAAACTCATTACAAATAATCAGTGTTAAAATTCCAGCTACCAAGTGAATGTGTTCAATTACATGTGTATATATCTTGACAATAATTCAGTTCTCTGGGTATGACGCTGTGGCGCTGTTACTATACGTTTGATACAGCACTTCACACTACAGAATTTGATTGAGATAATAGGCTGGAAAAATGTCAGAAAACATCCCTGACTGGCACAATCTCCACCATCCTCAAACTTCCATGTGCATAAACCCACCTATGAAACTTGTTAGCATGCAGTTTCATCAGCTTCACTGCAAGAGATTCTGAAGTAGTACAGTAAAATTATCGCGGAAAAAATATACTTTTCACAATCCCACCATGAGATGGTTGTGCATACAAAGGGGTCTTGGAACCAATTCCCCATGGATACTGAGGACTAAATGTATTAATATATTCTAAATTACCCTGGTTGTTCTATATTTTTGTTCTTTTTTTTTTTTTTTCCAGTACCAGGAATCGAAATCATAACCTTGCGTTTGCCAGGCAGGCGCTGTGCCGCTGAGCCAAATCCCGAGCCCTATATTTTTGTTCCCGTCTGTGCACGTGTGTTTATTTTTCTTTCCGTATTCTCATCAGATGTCCCTTCTTGTAATTGTTGATATCTTCTATCTATTCTCTCTGCCCCAGTTTGTTCCTCTGTTTTGCAAAAACCAAATAATCACATAGCCACTAGCTGCATATATTACGAGAAAGCTCTTTCACCCAACAGCCAGGAGGCATTGCAGAAGCTTTCTGATGTTACTCTGGTACCTGCGTCCTGCTCAGAACTGGAGTAAGCATGCTCCGGGCTTAGCTCTCTCTGACTGGTGCTCAGCTGTTAGGAGCTGCTGGAACTGGAAGGTGGTCATATGTGTGAGGACAGGACAGAGCCAGAGTGCCTGAAGCAGTCAAGCTATCTCAGTATTGAGAAAAGCAACCTGCCTGGACAACACAGTTGTTAGTTGCTAGGCAGCACTGCCTCTCCTGATACTAACTTTGCAAGAGTATAAATAAATGCCCCTACTGTTGATGTTAGGTGCTCCTGACCATCAGGTAAGAGGTCACCTGCACCTGACCCAGCTCATGTCTCTTGTTTTTATTTTCCTCTTACCTACTGCCATTCCTCCCACGGTACAGTGAGAGTCCAGCAAGGTTCCCTACACTCAGCACACGCCCCACAGCTAAGGACCTGACCCTGGGTTTCTGTTTGCCAAGGGTAAGGCAGCATAGGGAGTAGAGGGGGGAGGGTTAGATGGAGGATGGGGAGTAGGGGGGATAGAAAGGGCATAGGGTGGGGAAAAGGGCAGGGACCAGGGGGTGAGTTCTCACTCTCAGAACCAATAAAATAGAATTGACCTTTTAAAAAGAAAGACCGTTCAGCGAATCTTCTGTTTAGTGAATATCACACATGGCATATATTTTAATTGCATTTTTACATAACTTTGGACAGCTCTCTCCTGATTTAAATAGATGGATTTGACAGGTAGTAAAACTAACTCCATTCATTTGTGTCATTTATTGTTTTTCCCAAATAAAACCCAGCAAAGTGTAAATAGCTAGATTTTAAAATGGCAAACAGTAATAAGGAATTTAAAATTATAGTATCAATGGGAGATGAATTGATTAATAAAATATTGTTTATGGGATAATGGAAACAGAAGAATTCCCATTCAAAAAAATTTAGTACATCAAAAAACATTAAATAAAACTGTTTTTGAAAAAGAAAATCAGTGTCTGATTTGTTTCTCACAATTTCATTGACAGACTTTTAGTTATTTTCTTCAGATACATTGATATCAACAATGTAAAAGTCATGTTCCCTGAACCTCCCATGCTAGACCACCTTCAGAACTGAGTGGAAAGCTGTGTTTGATGTGCAAGTATGGTATGCTGTTTACAGAGAGAATGCTGCACTTACTGGGACAAGAAGGAAGGGAGTTTAAACTAGGCCAAAAGGAACCTGGAGGAAAACTCTGCAAAGAATATGTACATATACATATATCACATAATATATACATATTGATATAGAGGAGAAAAGCTCCCAACCTGAACGATATCTGGGATGAGTTTATGTTCTCTAAAGTCAAAGGGTGAATTTTAGGAACAGTGGAGGTTAAGAGCTGAATATATTTATTGAGGTAAGGAAAGCTCCTATGTGAGCGAGAGACAGAAGGGGGCCTGACTGGGTTGCCCAAGACTGTCTTTTCTAGGGACTTTTATAGAGCAAAATCACGAGGTGAGGTAGGTCCAAGGTAGGGGAAAAATGGGAAATCATGAGGTGGGCATGAGGTGGGAAAAAGCTATGGTCAGCCAATAAGAATTGTTCAGGTAAAATTGATTAAATTGGGATCAAATGGGGAAGTGAGTCAGGTAGCAAGTGGGCATGAACACTGAACAGGGGCTTTTCTTGTAGGCAGCTGGGTCAGTGACTCTTCAAGGTGATTGTTACCTATTTAGAATATCAGTCCCTGATGTCTAACCCTAGGGAGGTATGTGGGTGTGCTTATTTAGTCTTTTGTGTTGAGGTCTGGCCCACAGCAAGTACTGCCTCTCCCTTTGCAAGAAGATATCTTGTCTTCCATATTGGCTCCTTCCTGGGGCTGCCCTGTCTGACTGCCTATAATATTTCTATCTAACTCAGCTGCCTACAGCAACAATTATATATATATATATATATACTGTTGTTATTTTTGTTATTGTTGTTGTACCAAGAAGTGAACTCAGGACTTTGCACTTGCCAGGCAGGCTCTATGCCACTGAGCTATATCCCCCACCCAAGAATATATTTTTGGTTAACAACAAAACAGTTCTATTTAAAATAATGAGAAGAGACACTAGTTATTTGGCTAGAGATACAGACACACTTATCAGATGAGCTGTAGTATCACTAGGAAAGATACAGAATGGAAGCTTATTGTATGGATTGTCAGACTCTATCTAATTAAGTAGTACTTTCCTCATAAGTTTCATGTTGACTAGGAGATAAAATAGTACTGTGTGTGGGGACATGGTTCTGATACTTGTAGGTTGCTCAAATCAAAGACCAGTTGATCAGCTGTATAAGTACATATACAGAGGTGAAAATATGACATTTGCAAGGGATCTGACTTGTGAGGAAATACTGGAAGTGTCTTAGAGTTAAACATTTCACCTATGATTGCTCCACCTGTCCTCTTCAACACTGTCCAGTACATGTACAAATAGCTGTTGCTCCCAAGAAGGAGAAAGTTAGTGTCTTTGGGAGCTGTGCTCTCTTTTGATGAATCTATATTCATTCATATTTATCACTTCATGTTTGTGCAAGTTTTGGGCACTGATTCAGTCATTGCTGCAGAACATTTCCAGAAACATCCTTGAGCTTATTAGTATATAATTCCTCACGACCATGTTACTTCTTTATTTTTATAAAGTGGATGCTGCACTTGTATTTGCTCTGACGTCTGGGATCTTATCATTCCTCTGAGAGTCTTTAAATATAACAGATAATGGCTCTGAAATTTAATCAGTGGTTTCTGGTGCTCTCGGGTAGATTTTATCAAGTCTAGATTATTTGTAAGCGTGTAGCCTGACTAAGTAGTCCCTCACCTGTTTAGCTACTGTTTGCAATTTCTTTGGTGTCAGTTTTGAAATTGATGTGAGGCTTGTGATCCCATTTAATTCCTTTTGGCAAGAGGAAAGAAAACACACTCTAAAATCTAACATTCTGGGTTTTCTCTTTCATTTAGTTAAAAATGTTTTTCAATTTTCTTTGGAGGAAATTTTATATGACTGCTTGCAGTCACAATGGAAAGCAGTCTAGCATAGTGGATAAATTCAGGGAAAAGCCACTGGTGCCTCATGTCCTGAGCTCAGAGCTTTAGCTTTGCCACTATCTGTGTGAGCATCCTTGCTTGTGGTTCTTTTTCCCCATTGCAGGAAGCAGCCATATTCATGCTTACCAAGCCTATTTTAATATGTAAACCACTCAGAAGGGTAAACAGCATCTGGTGGACACCATGAGTATTAATTGTGTTGTATAATTAACATATATCTCTCTATAATAATATAAAACATATATGTTATATATATATTACATACAAACATGACATTTTTCTTATATATTGCTACTTATTCCATGTATTTATATTTTGTTATAGATTTTAAAAAATACATTAAAACATTTTAAAGATATGATTATGATTTTTCAAACAAATATGAAAGTATGTCAACTATTTGAGTTATTGAGCAAAAGAAAATTAGTAAGATATTAGAACTGATTCCAAGAAGGACTCAAAATATATATACATGTCATCCATCCAAAATGATAAAATATTTTTTGTCTATATACATATATAAATATGCAATGACATACCATGTCTATTTTTATTATATCTATAGTTTTATTTCCTTTTAATTTTGCTGATTGTTGCATACATTATGTCATTAGAGTTTGTCTCTAGATGCTTATAAACTTTACTTTTAATTTGCCTTTATTTTCCTTTTGCATAAAATTATTTTGAGTTTTGATTTTAGAAAATTTATTCTTTTGCCAAGCTAATTTCTTGTAATGTGCTTCATTCATGTCATGATTCTGTTTGAGCATCAGGTAATGCTTCTATTTACAAATTTACCTATTCTTCTTTTTTCTTTAATCAATATCTATTCTATTGTTTCTCCAAGCTAACATTTGCATTTTGCAAGGACATTTACTTTTCCTGCACTTTCGGTTTAATGTATTAAATCCCAAATGTTAGTCCTCTATTCTTAGAATATATAAAACACTAAATTGTTGTCTTTTTTTGTTTTTTGTCTTCATACCATGTATATGCTAACAATTTGTTAAATCCCTTTATCACACAACCAATGTCCATTTAATTTAGCTCTAATATTTTGTCACCTTCACTAATAGTTTTCTTAATCTTTCATGCAAAAAAAATTAACAGAACATGTCAACAGGCAAAGTTAAAACAAATTTTGCTGAAAGACTTGTTGTAGCCAGGGTTTACAAGGGAATAGATTTAATACAGGACACATAATTTATAGTACTATTTTATAATATGCACCCAAAAAGTGAAATGCAGAAGAGTGCTGGCGATCTGTCCACACACTGGAGCCCCAAAGAAACCAGCTAAGGGCCTGGATCCCATGGCAATGTCCTGCATGAGCCCACCTGAAGACCTAGGGCCCATTGCAGTGTCCTCCACAAGTTCAGGTAGAGGCCTAGAGCCCACAAGAATGTCTCCTGCAAATCTGTATCAAGGATCCTCACTGGGAAGGCCCAAAGGTCAGTGGTGGAAGCTAAAAAGTCAGTACCAGCAGGATGAAGGGTCTGTGCTACCAGGCTGAGGGATCTTCACTGGAGCCAGAAAGTGACGTCAAGGTAAGGACCAAAGCTACTTTGAAAAGAACCTCAGCTGTCCTAGTAACAGGGAGGACCCACGCTTCTCCAATAATGAGGACAGCTGAGTTCATATCAGGAAAACCAGTGCAACAAGCTTCTCTAGTAGAATCAACAGCAAAGCATCTTCCCCTCCAGTTCTTTTATATTGTAGGCAGCAATCCTCAGATGGGCCTTCTACACTCAGAACCACACTGAGTTAGTTCAGCTGGATGTTACAAGTTGATAATTAAGACAAAATTTAATTGTCTTCTCTTTATAAGTGACTCTAGAGGTGGACAACATCTTAGTCTATAAAATAGAATGTCTGTTCCAATGAGCAAAGCAGAGGATGTTGGTTTAATCTATGGAAAAGTTCTGAGAAAAACAGAAACAGAAAACAGCCAATTGATTATTTCAAAGTTACTTTTCTTGTAAAGTATAAGCAGAGGGGATGTCCTTATCATGCATGCCAAAACTGGACTGTGTGGAGACTTGGCTATTATCTCTGTCATTGCCTGCTGATTTTTTTTCCTGTGATGGCCAGATAAATATCCCAGGTTTGACTATCAGTGAAACATGAACATGAGTGACTTCATAAAGTCCTCTATAAACTTTCTTTAACACACAGAGGACAGTGTCTTTTTTGTTTCTTACTCTACTTCTTGTGATATTGGAAAGATCTCTCACCGAGAGTTTTATTACTCATTATCATTGCTTTAATTATGTATTCCTATAATTCTTTTGTGAATGTGATTAAGTATCCTCTTTTCTCATTATTGTTCCTAGCACAACTTCTAAAATCTGCATCAGCTGATTGCTTTCTTCATCATTACAATTTAAAATCACCTCTTGACTATGTTCATCATTCACTGAAATTAGTTCAAAACCCCCTCCTTGGATTAATGACTTCTCCTTGCTATGTGCTGTGCTCTTCTTTCCTTGAGAGATAAATAGGTAAGTAGCCCATTCCATAATCATCAAATCATGAGATTAGAAGATAATACTAAAGGTTATTTAGAGCTGATCCCCTTGATTCCAGATGGGAGGGAGGATACCGAAACTTTCCCCATCTGATGGTTATCTCTTTGGAAGGAGATTTGGGAACATCTTATGTGAATAAATTTATTTCTATGCTGTGATGCAGAGTTACTAAAAGTGAAGGTTCAATTAACAGCTACAAATTCAAGTAAGTTTAAATCACATTACTGCCAATTATCCTTTGCTGGTACGTGCCAAAGGGGAATATTAACCAGAAAATTAGCATGTTGAATGTTTGATTCATATACAAATCAAATTCCAGCAAGATGTCTCTTCCAAGGAGAAAATACAAAACATGTACCTTAGAATCTTTGTAGGACAAAAGATTTAATGAAGTGCAAGGTTTTAAGGGGGAAAAAGTTATTCACTTTTAAAACAATTTTGTATTTGTTACAGGATAATATTTAATTGCATGCTAAGGCAAGAATATTTCTAGAGTTGAGTATCTACATGTTTACCTGTCTTATAACAGGTTATAACTTTATTTACTTGTGACATTAATTAGCAGGAGGGGAATTTTCTTTCTTTCTTTCTTTTCTTTTTTTTTCTGGTACTGGGAATCGAACTCATGACCTTGCGCTTGCCAGGCAGGTGCTGTGCTGCTGAGCTAAATCCCCAGCCCCGAATTTTCTTTTTAACTTTTTCTCTTCTATTTTTTTTGGGAAATAGTGACCAAGCAAGGTCTCACTGTTTACAGCACATAGAAGCTGATTTTTTCAGTGATTTTTGCACAAAGAGCTTTATCATGAGGCTCACTGGCAACGAGATTAGTATGCATGATTTGTTTTGGGGACAATTACAGTGTTCTGCAGAGTGGATTTTGAACTTGTGCTATCAAAATGTCATTAACAGATTAGCTGTTTTCTGCACATGTTCGTTCTTGAAAAGCTGGTTACATACCATCATAGAGTAGGTTCTGGGAAAAAAAAATTCAAACCCTGGGATCTAAGAAATGTATGTCCAGACTACTTTCAGTAGTCTCAGAGTGAAATTGACTGGTAGCTCAAACAATTCAGTGAGAAGAATCAAAACTTTGCATTGTGTTAATAATATAAAGCATCCTTAGAGCTATTTCTTACCTCGGAATTATTTTTTATTTATTCTTTTCTCCCTGAAAGATCTAAGCTCCTCTCTTCACTGACTAAGGTTTCAAAACTCAGTTGTGCTATTGTCCTTTCCAGTAAGGTTTTCCTCATTCTCTCAGTTTCTCTTATTAAATTCCTTTGTGTTTGCTGCCTACCCCGTACCTGGGTTTATCACTGCATTGGATGGTTAGGATGACGTGTCCATACAGGTTGCTATACCAGTCTAGGAAGTCTATTGGAGGTGGAAAGATTTTTTATGATCTCTGCACCCTTGATGATCCGACATTTTGAATAGAATTCTATTTATATTCATTAGGTAGAATTCTGACACACACTTTTGTTACTAATCCGCATGAACTGTTGCAGATTTAATCAGTATTTATTTCTGTAGTGGTTTAAAGATACAAATATTATTATTAGCATTTAAAAGTAAATGTCAGTTTATGGTTGGGAGTTTGTACATAACTCATCTCAATTTTTTTTTTTTTTTTGTCCTCTTCCAGTCTCCTACCTCCTTGCTCCCGCCAACTCTTCTTCCCCTCGTAAACATGTACTAATAAATATTTTAAAAAAGAAAATAAAATGTAGGGGCTGGGATTCTTTTAATGATAAGATGTGAGGGTTGAGAATGTTCCTCAGTGGAAAAACATTGTCTAGCATGCACCAGACCCTGGGTTCAATTCCTAGCAGTACACACACACACACACACATACACACACACACACACACACACACAGAGTAAACAATATGTAGGTTTTTAGAAATCTCATACAACCATTGTAGGTGGCTGCTTAACCTTTCATCTAACAGCGGTAGTGTGGCAGTAGTGGTGGTGGTGGTGATGGTGATTGCAGGCTTTAAAGCAAAATTTGAATCTGGCATCATAATTGAAAAATATCCCACTTCTCCAAAGGAAGAATCACTTCTCAAGAGATAATTCATAGAAGACCTTCATCATAACCAAGGTGGGAAACCTGATACTATGCTCAAGCTTCAAGCAAGAAGTTGGGGGAAAGATTGAGTAAAGGAACAGAGCTAGGGAATCAAGGCCGTGTTCAGATTCTGAGCCTGTGAAATATCGATTTGCTGCTTCAACAGATCCTACTGATTGCTGAGAAGAGCATGGCAGTCTATCCCTGTCTGGACCCATATTTTGAAGCCAGAGGGATTGGGGCTGAGGCTGTGATAATTCATCTGGCAGTTTCATTGCCCTGTAACAATCACCCTTCACAACAGCTGTTAATCCATCTTTGTTAACCTTTCCCCTAATTTTCTTTAAGTTTTTTCAGGCTCTTTAAATGCATTTGGTCTGATCTTGTTAACTTGTCTTTTATGTAGTTTACCAGTATGAGTGCTCCCCTTTAATATTTTGTGGGAGATGAATTTTGGTGAGCAGATTGATCATAAAGGGACTTTTGATAATTGCAATCACAACTGCAAAAGAATTAGGTGTTCATGAAAAATTATATACTTACAAAACAAAACCAAAATGCAATAGGAAACAAGCACACATACAAAAAAACAAGAGAAAACCAAAAAAATAATGTAAATGAATAGTTAAGTATCTATGCAAGTAAAAATAAGATGCAATTTAAAACTGAATTTGTCTCTTATGTTTGGACCTATTCTAAAAGCAAATATGAAATTACATTCAATAGACAGGAGAGCAGTATTTCTGAAGCTGGTGTTACAGTCCAACATAAAAGGAACAGAGAAGATTTAAGAGGTTTAATAAAATGTCGTAATGATGTGTAAGGATTGGATCAACTTAAAATATTTCAGCTGTGAAGAGATGCTCAAGAAAAGCCTTTTAGGAATTTTAAGTCTATTTTTTAAACCACGACCACCATAGAATGATATGAGGTTATAGGTAGTGATTCTTAAATTGTGGGATTTAGACTAATCCTGGGGTATCATTTCAGAGAATAGATTCTATGGTTCAGAGCAGGTGCAGAAGTTTACTCAGAAGAGGTAGATTTAATTTGACATTTTAAGGATGTATAGGCTTTAGATGGGCATAGGGTGTATGATATATTGGAATGTCACATATAAGAAATGATAAGAGCATATTTGAATAGATATTTGGCACAATATATGGCTATGCTATATTTTCCATTCATTTTATTTGTTTGTTATTGTTTAAATGCCACCACAGTTGAGGACAGGGAAAAGAATTTGTTTATTTTCATTTGCTTTGCTCTCATTTTTACCAGGGTTTGGATGCGTGTGATTATGTAAAGAATTGTACTTCATGGGATGTTTCAAGTTTCTTTGAGAATATTAATAAAATACATAGCCATAAAATGTCCACATTTTAAGTATGCATTATTAAGTTTTGAAATGAAATGGTAATGACAATTTTTTTTAAAAAATTATTAATATCTTGACTGTAGTGTAGATCCTTTCTTTTAATTAAGAAGCTCACTAGACAATTTTTAATACTATCCCATAACTAGGTCCCTTATGTCTTTGAATTGCTTGTACTGCAAGGGGAATCGCTTAAAACAAGCTTATTAGACAACTGAGCAGCTTGGAAATCCCCCACTAGACCTTTCAATAAGGTTTAATCAGCCAGGTAAGACCCTGATGAGGCTGGCAATTAGACTTACTATATTTTTAAAATGGAGATGCTGAGTTTCAAAATATTAGAGTGCTATTTAAGCGCAGCGATGATAGATTTAGAAATGTTATCACAGCCACAAATCAAAATCTCACCCTCCTCAAACCTTGTAGTTCATTACAGTGCCTTGTTAAATTACGTATTAATTTATTTCTGAATTGTTACTAAGAATTTAGTCTGATTTAATACGGCCATTTGATTAGGAAGAATAGTTGTGGTATTAATAGATATTGCTCTAGAATCAGGTAAACTAAGGTTCTTTTTTAAACTCTATATTTCTGAACTTAATTAGTACTTCTCTTTTAGTCCTATATTTTTAAAAATATAAATGAATGTACAAGTAGAAATATGTATATGTGTGTGTGATGAACAGCATATGGAATAATATAAAAAACAAAATATAAAAGAGATTATTATTTTTTTTAATTTTTTTTTTTTTATTTTAAGGATAAAAGGAGGGAAACATTAACAGACATACAACATTTTACAACATATCACAAGCACAATACAGACAATACAGAGTTCCAAACAAAGTGGTATGGAATTAACAATGGTGGTTGTATTACATATTGATATCTTCAAAGTGGCTTCTCATGAAAACAGATATAGACATGCAATACTGGTCAACCAAAGACTCATTGACAGTTTCTCTCAGCATAGAAACAGCAGATAGAAGAACAACCATGTTATCTATCCTGTATATACATACATACAAAATTTCTCCTTCTTTCCCTTCTCTTTTCCCACATCCCAGAAGCCCTTTACTCTTCGGTGGTTTCCTATCATTTCACAGTGTCTATCATACCTCCGAGTTTAACTTAACTCTTTCAAGTTTTACACTAGTGACACAATGCGGTGCTTGCACATGTATGTTTGATTTATTTCACTTATGAGTATGGTCTCTAGTTGTGACCATTTAAATATAAAGGCCTCGAGTTTAAAAGGAGATTATTTTGAAGACAGTTTCTCTCTTCATAAAGGTTTTAAATTACAAGTCCTAAGAACACGTACAAGTTAAAACAAGAGGTTTAATTCTCCCCATTGAAAACAAGAAAAGACCCCTTTCCCTTTCCCTTTTCTTAGAGTATTTATTTTAGTAAATTTGTACTGTAAATGCTAAGTTCTTTCCATCTCTTTGAAATGTATGTAAATCTTCTTAGAATCTAACTAAGCCTCAGAGTAGCTTTAAAACTCAGGAATGTTTTCCTCAGTGACCTAAGAACATATCTTCGAAATGTAATTACTACAGGATAAAGATAATTAGTTAGGGTGCTAACTTCAGTACACAATTTACTCCATGTTGTAAAACTTTTGCTTGTCACAGACATGAAGAATTTCCATTAGATAAACATAATTAGCAAACATCAATGATCACCGCAACTATCAAGTAAATTTAGGATGACATGTGTGACAAATAGTTCTGTGAAGTCCTCTTACTTGAGGAGTAGTTATTGTTTATTTTGAGAGCATGCATATAATAGATTGAATTTGCTTGGATATATAACATAGTAAGATTTATTTTTGTCTTTGGAATCCTTTAACAGATTTCATGCAATGTAAAGGAGAGGTGTTCTGGGTTGGCAGAAGGTTTGGTTTTTATTCTCTTTCTTTAAAGCTAACAGCAAAGTTCACTCTTATATTTAATGAAGAAAGGGCAAATATTTAAAATCTCAGATATTTAAAAGATTCACCAAACAACTGATAGAACTAAATTAGAAATAGGTATAATATAATATGGCTATTAAAATTGTGCAGGCAGGTTTCTAGTTTGAGACACAAAATGGGAAATGGTCTAAATTTAAGTATAACTTCCTAATACATTGGACAGTCAAAAATAACACAGTGCCCACTACTGATACACTCCAAGCCCTGTGCTTTATCTACATTATTCTCAAATCTCACCATTTTCAGTTATGTAACACATGTAGATCAACAGATGAAATATAAAAATATACACTTCTACCTTGAATATAATTTATTAAATATTTTATATTGTAGTATGATGTGTACAGAAATATGTCTACAATATATAAATATTTAATACAAAAATTATGGAAGTAAATATCAATGTAACCAAGTTCTAGGCAAAAAATTAGACCATGGCTTAGACTCTAAACTACAACCCTTGGCATCCTCTATGTCTTAGTTTTTTCCTCATTGCCAGGACAAAATACCCAACACCCAAAGTTAGACAAGGAAAGGTTTATCATAGCTCGCTGTTTGTAGAGGTTTCAGTCCACAATTGGCTGGCTCCAACGCGAGATGGCATGGCAGAGGGGTATCATAAAGAAGAAATAGTTCATGGCAGGCAGAAGGCAGCAAAGCAGCAAAATAGCAAGAAGGAAGCCACAAACAGTAAGCACAGTAACTCTCTTGGTTTCTCTTATATTCTCACCAGAATACCCACCCTTAGGATGGATAATACTTACACCCAAGATGGGGCACCCTTAATCCTAGAAGTGCACCATGAATCTACCCTATCATAACATCCTTAATCTCAGCACAACGCACTCTAGATCCACTTCCAAATTTCCACTTGTTACAAGATGCGGTTTTTTTAGGGGGGAGGGGATATCTAGATACATGCCATAATACCCTGCAATATTACTCCTCATTTCTGGTTTGTAATATCATAGGTAAATTTATTTTGCCTGATTCTGAGTTGACATAGCTAGACTCATATCCATTTGTATTTGGCTATTTATGCTTGAAATATTTTATGTCTGGACTTTTTGTACCACAAAAATATGTTTGTGAGATGATGTTTGAACGTGTCACTAGAATTCATTCATTTAATGACTGTAAATGAAATACCATAGGCTACTTGTTCATGTTGGTGGTGACAGATTTTGGTTTTGGTTTGGTACTATACTACATAAAGGTGTTATAAATATTTTAAAAATTCTTTAGGTGCACGTGAACATGCAATGCTTTTCAATATATACTAGGAATGGAATTTCTGGATCATAGATCAACTCTAGTAGGTTTTGTTTTTCATTGTATTTGTGCCACTTTACACACTCACTAGCCTTTTTTGAGAGTTCTTATCACTTCAAATAGGAACCAAAATTTGGTAGCAAATCTGTGAATTCTAGCCTTTCTAATACATGTTCAGTAGTGTCTCGTTGAGCTTTGCAAATTTGTCAGATTATTAATGAGAGTGAGCCTCTTTCAAATAATGGTTTGCCCATTTTAAAATTGAGCTGTGTCTTTTCTTATTCATTTGAAGGAATTATTTATTCTGTATATAAGTAATTCATTTATATGTTTTGCAAGTGTCTATGCTCATTATGTGCTTTGACTTGTACTCTCTTAATAGTGTCCTTGGGTAAATGTTTTTATTTATTTATTTATTTTAAAGATAAAAGAATGAAAACATCTTAACGAACACACGTACATGTGTTCTAACTTATGAGTCTTTTATTTTGTGACATATACGTATATTTATACATACATTTTTGGGATTTATCAATTTCTTGTATAGTTTTGGAGTTAGCGCTGTTTGATTTATTTGTGTGTAGTCTTGTGACTAGTACATTTTTAAAATCTGTTTTTTAATTATTTGAGGTGTAAAGAAATGAAAATGGTGCTTTTATATTGCCCCCCTGGACAACAAATTTCTTAAATTTATTAGCTCTAATATATTACTGTAGATCCCATTAGATTACTCACATTTATTAGTATCAATTCTCTATGTAATAGTGTAAATTATAATGCATTTAATTTTTTAAGCACAGATGTAGACAATGTTTTCAATGACTACAAATTGTTTCATGCTATTAATATATTGTATGTCAACGGAATGGTTAGGATGAAAACTACAGGCAGATTTTGGGTTTAAATCATAGTTCTATTAAGAAGGTGAGCTATTAAGAGTGTCAAAATCTAATCTAACTATTATATTCAGAAATGGAGTTTTTGGAGGGTGATTAGGAATACATAAGGTGGTCAGGATGGATCACTCCCGTGAATATTGGTGGCTCTGTGTAAGTGCGCGACTGGAACATAGACATGCACACACGTGTGCCCTCCTTGTCACCCTGTGCTGTGGTACCCTCTGTTGCCCCAGGACTCTACCAGCCAAGGAGGTCATTACCAGATGTGGTCCTTCAGTCTGAGACCAGAACCATGATCCAAAATAAGCCTCTTTCTTTATAATTCACCAGTCTGTGATATTGGTCAATAGGTACAGAAAACAGACTAGGACACATGTTTACCTGCCTTAGTATGTAGCATTTATGTGTATGTCTTCACCCAATTCATCGGAAAATAAAACTTTAACTACACTGACTCTGATAGTTTTTCTTTTATCTTACAAGCAGTTGACCTTTTTGAATTCTGCTTTTTTCTGTGCTTATAAAATGTCCATTATTGTACATTTTTATTTATATTGCTACTGTGAAATAGTTGATGTTTTTGGCTTCATCTATGTTGTTTTTTTTGCCATTCCTTTTTGTGCTTTAGACATTCTATATAAGGTTCAAATGTTTTAAGCTGAAAGGAATTATTCAGCAAAAATTTTTATCAGTGAAGTCCAGTCTTATCCCTACATCTCGTTTTCTGAAAATGTAACCCTTCTGTTTATCTGGGTGCAGACGCCTAATTGATCTTTTCTTTCTTAATAAATTGATCATATCTTTATGATTGTCTTTGTGGTTTGTTTTGCCCGTTTAGTCTGCCATTAATCTCAATAGCGTCTCTTTGAAAATAATCTGCTTTACCTATTATTGCCTTTAAGCTCCTGTGTTTTCTTTCTTTGTTTATTTAATATTTATCAATTAACCTATGAATTTATTTTATTTTTACTTCTTATGAGATATTTTACACTACTGAATCTGAGGAGTTATATTTTTACTATGTAAGCAAAATTCTCCAAGATTATCCATTTCAATATTACCTCTGCCTCATCCGCACCCTCTTTCACCTTTAAAACCTTGTATTAACCAGCATTAAATTTTATTTTAACATATATATATATATATATATGTGTGTGTTCGTGCATATTCCTCATCCATTTATTCTGTCTACTTTTATTTCCTGCTTAATTATGAAAATTTGCTTGGATTAATGCTGAGATGCACCAATTTTTTGTCAGCTCTATCCCATTCAGTAATGTTTTGACTATATATATTATCTTTTTTAATATCAGAGTTCACTTTTACTTAAATGAACCTATATTTTTTATGGTCTCTTGATCTTGGATATTTATGATTTTGGTTAGTTCACTTTTAGTAATCTTGAACTCATTATCTATATCTGATAGTTCTGCTGTCTTTAGCTCTTAAGGATTTCTTACTATTAGCTTGTGAGTCAGCTGGTTCACACATGTTCAACTCCAGTTTTTCATATACAGATTTATGTTGGGTTCAATTCTGTTTGTAGGTTTACTGAGAGAAAATCTTTAGTGAGAGTTTATTTGCAGAAAACCTTTGGGGGTTGTGAAGAGGGCATGCTTCTCAAGAGAGATTTTTTTTCCTATGTGTGCTTTTCAGGTGCTGCAGGTACCCAGGCAACTCAGACATCACTTACTGCTGACTTCTTGAAGTATGAATCCCAGAACATATTTGGAATTCAAGCCTCAGGCCCACTGTACTTATGAATTTCCAAGAGATTTTTACTTTTATGGCCAGTGCCTCAGCCAAAACAGGCAAAAACTGTATGTGGTCTTCCACTAGAATTAGAATTTTTTTTCTATTTTAGTCTTTTATTGAGTTCTCACTCAAAGTTGTTGTGTGATTGTTGGTAATAATTCCTGCAGGCCTCTGCCTACCCTTACACGTGTGCATGCATGTATGTGTGGGTTTACTGAAGCCTCTCAGTGACCAAAGTCAGAATTTATCAGCTTGCCACATCATGTCTTCCGTTCTGGTACATAGTCGTGTATTTGTCTCTGAAGATTTTCTCTACACTTTTCTAGACAGTTCTTTCTTTACTAACAGATGTCACACACGTGCACATGTGCACACACATGCACACAGACACACATACTTGGTTCTGAGAGATGGCCTATAAGTTTAACCGTGGCTGCTTCTTTGCTGAATGGGTCAAGTAAATAAAAGAGTGAGGTTTATTCACTTGCGTGAGGGATTCCACGTGCCCCTCTAGAAAGAAGAAATAAGATTTCACCACTTTGGAGCATCCATCTGTTAGGTTGGTGCTTTACTATGAGGAAATCGACCCTGATTTTAGGAACCATTTTCTAGTCTTTAAATGAAGACCACATGTAAAATAACATTCCATCCCACACCCATAAATAAAAGCAGCAACTGTGGATGTATTCGCTTAAAAATCCTTAAATTCTCTGGATAGTTTGTAAATGTTCTGGTCAAATAAAGTCACTGTATTAACTTGTAAGAAGGACCACATAGCAAATAAGATGTACCTACCACCCCAGCTAACTTTTGAGTACGAGAAAGGGGCTGAACTCTAAAACAACCGTCTTTGTTTAAATTTCCTCCTTGAGTGTAGATTTTTTGCCCCACATAGCTTGTTCTGATTCATACCCCTTGAATCAGATTTTTAAAATTTATTTACGTCTTTAATGTTAGTGGATAGGGTAGTGGGTTTTACAAGGTACATTCCCTTTGAGCCAAATTGCATTATTTGCAGAGTTTAGAAGTTATCAGATGCAGTATCTCCTGTAGAGTCTTTTTATTAAGTTACATTATCCAGTTTACCGTATTATGTTTCCGTTTGATAAATCTAATAATCTTATCCAGTGGGCCCCTTCCTTTTATAACAAAATGTCTAGGCTTTCGTAAAAGGCTTTTTCCATACATATGATAAGGATTATTTGTAAATGCATGGCTTAGTTTATGTAGGAGGGAGTTATGTAACCGGTTGGCCTTCTGGGTTATGGCAGTCTGAAAATATTTGAGTTATGGAGGAATATGAAATAGAGAAAATTTATTTTTCCTCCACATATTAATAGAAGCAAGTATTTTTCATACAACCTGGTAGCCTTTGATTTCACACACAAATATCTATATATTAAGGGGCAAAATAAATTAGATGCTGAAGTATGAACTTTTTACCAAGATAAAATCTGAAAAAAAATTATCCTTTTATTCATTTTAGATATATTTATGTGTTAGATAGATGATGAGGTGTGAAATGTTCAAGATGAATAAACCAACTTTTTCTCTGAACAAACTCATGATTTCATAAAAGAATATATGAACACAGATTTTGTTTGTATGTCTCTTTATCTATCTATCTATCTATCTATCTATCTATCTATCTTCTATGTATCATCTATCCTCTATCTACACACATATACCCATTTATCCAAAATAATCAGAGAAAGACTCACAGATGATTGAACTTAATGGAATATATTTATTAGTTGAGAAGGAAGGAAAAAGCATTCTAAGCAGAGGGAACATATTAAAATATGTGTTATAGCAAAACTCATCAAAATGGTATTCTGAGAAACTAAGGTAGCTTGGAATTTCTGAAGTATAAGATTAAAAAGAGAAAACAGTGACTGTTTAAAACAGGACAGGCAATGGACCAAACCATGAAGGGTCTTGTAGAATATGCCACAAAGCTATAAATTTAATCTTGCAATAATAGTTATTCAATAATATCAAGTGAAATATGATATTACTTGAACTTATCAGTCTTGCCTTTCACTGTCTCAGGTATACTACCTACCTCAAAGAACAGTATTAGACTTTGTCAGTAACTAGAACTCCTTCAAAGTTTTCATTTCATGTATCCTGTTTTTACTGCTAAAGTAACAACTCACTGTTAGTCAGAAATTTTTCAGTACTACTACAACCTTTCAGTTCACCGGTGTTATTATCACTCAGCTGTCCCTGAACTGTTCATCTTCTCTTCCTTTTTTATCCAGGATGAACTTAATCATTAATCACTATTATAAATCCTTTGGGTGTAATTCCTTCACATGCACCTTTCTTACTTGCAGTAGCTTGCCAAGTCTTCAGCTTTGATTAAGTTTAAATCTCCTATCTCATTTTATGCCTCTACGATTGTGTAGCCAAAGAAAGCACAATTGTGCTGACTGCTCTAAATCTCCATTCATGAACACACAGCTCCAGTGTGCCTCTTCACATTGCACTGCACACCCGGAGGATATTTTCTAAAGGAGATTATTTCATACTTTACATTTTCCTAGCCCAGTGTCTCCTTCCTCATCCTCTCTCCCAGCTTGATATCTATTTCACTATAGCAATCAGAAGAGGCCTTCACAGAGCCCCCAGTACTCCTTTTCTACCTGTCGTTCTTACCCACAATGTACTCGTATTCTTCTGCATATTATCATAGGTGGGATTTTTGTGACGCTAAAGTCAGTGTGTCCACATCTCTTGTCAATCTCACCCCACTTATTTGTTCTATTAAACAGCTAACTCAGTCCAATTTCTCTTTTTTTTCCCCATTCTTTCTGAAACATATGCTGGTCAAATCAAAATTCTCTCAACCTCACCATGAAAATTGCTCTTAGGACCCACAGATGACTTCCATGTGGGGAACATTCTGTTATACAAGATGCAATCATCCTGTCTGACTGAGCAGCAGCACTGAAATGGCAATTGTTCCTTTTCCCTTAATACACTACATTCCCCACAGGTTACAAAAGCATATGTCTTTATGTTCTCCCACTTTGCTAGACATTCCCTCTCAGTCTCCTTTATAGGTGAGCTGGTGAATAAAACCTTTTATTCAAAAACAATTAACTTTATTTTTGTTTCACGGGAATAAGCTATTGAGAGGTTTAAAATAATGATATAGAAAGTGTGATGTTTAATTTTATGTTATCAATTTAATTGATTTAAGGGATATCCAGATAGCTGATGAATCATTATTTCTAGATGTGTAGGGAGCAAACTGAGTAAAAAGATCTGCCGTCACCACTGTGGGACACCATGATCCGGTTCACGGAAGATCCAATTATCCCTTATGGGATGAGTGTCATACTGTCACCTAAGTGTCTGTCTTTGATTGAATCGCTGTATGGTACATGAAAGTAAAGCAAGAGCATGGAGGAAGGGTGATTTTTCCTCTGCTGAGCTGAGACACTCATCTTCTCTTGCCCTTAGACATCTATACACTGGGTCTCCTGGTTCTTATATCTTTAGACTTTAGGATTCAACCTAGTACCCCTCTCCATGCCCTTTTAACTCGGACCAAATCAACCAACCAGATTTCTTTGATCTTCTGGTTGCAAACAGGTTGTATCTTAGGATTCCTTGTCCTCCATAATTGCATGAGACACTTCTCACTTTGGCTGTGTTTTGGTGGAGAATCCTAATACTGAGAGCAAAGAAAAAATGTTTGCAACAATGTTCCTGAGCATACAAACTGGACTGAGGTCTAGCAAAGGGTAAGCTTGATGTTGGATAAGATCACAGTAAAGTCAGGTAAGCTAACACATGGGGGAGTAGATTCTGTGGGTGCAGCCTCCAGAAGGCAATAGATGTGGTGGTGAGACTGGTAAATGTTGTTTGTGATTATGTCGTTTTCTTTGTAAATTATTCTTGAAGTCATTAACCTAACCTGTGGGTGGAAGGATGGAGGAGAAGATTCTTGGATGTGAGCAAATCAAACCTAGGCAAATCCTCAAATTCAGTGAAAGTCCTCCATCCAAGTCAAGGGCTATGCAAATGACATGAGTCACACCATGTATAAGAGATAAAAGTTAACATTAATACCCTTACTTTCAGGGACACACACACAAAAAGGAAATTCACAAGCTAGCTATTGATGGTGACCGGATATTGGGAGAAGTGGTAGGGTGGCAGAGGGATAGGAGTTTTGGATCATGTAGGGAGGGGTACATTTTATTTCTGTTTTTTTTTTGGTACTGTATATTGGTACATTTTAGGTATAGAGAATGATCATACTCATCACAGCGAATTTGTTCCTATACAGGATATATCTCAAGTCTTTTTTTTCCCATTCCCCTACCCTTCCTTCAATCTCTTTTCTCTTCCTTATTTACAAGATCTTTGTTTCTATGTTTTCCTTCTTTATTTTTTTTCCTTTTCCCTTCCTTCCCTTTCCCCTCTGCTTCATAGTTCCCATTTCTATTTGAATATTTTCTTTCTCTTTCACAATATCTATTATGCATTCTTGTTCTTATTTATACTTTCAGTTTTTCACACTGGAGAAACAATGTGATATTTAGACATGTGTATCTGATTTACTTCACTAAAGAGTGTGGTCTCAAAGTTCATCTTACTCAAGGTTATCTTTTCATGGCTGAGTAGTACTCCATTGTAGAAAAATAACCCCACATCATCTTTATCTGTTCCTCAGTGGATGGATATTTGGGCTGTTTCTAAGATTTACCTATTCCAAACTGGGCCACTATAAATATGGATGTGCTTATATCACTGTGAAATGATGTTTTTAATACTTTAGAGAAGATACCAAGAAGGGAAATAGCTAGTCAAGTGGAACCTCTAGTTTGATTCTTTTAATGAATCTCCATACTAATTTTCATGCTGGTTGCATCAGTCGACACTCCCACCTACAGTGGAGAAGGGTTCCTTTTTAGCCACAGTCTTTCCCACATTTATTATTTGTTGATTTCTTGATGACAGCCATTCTTTCTGCTGTGAGATGGAATTTCAGTGTTGTTTTAGTTTGCATCTCTCAAATGATCAGTGATGCCCCCCTGACTTGCCTTTGTTGCCTAAAATAGGTTTTACTATCTTAGATCTCTTCTTGTTTCAAATAAATTTTAAGATTGTTTTCTCTAATTTTGTGAGGTATACTATCAGAATTTTTGATTAAGAATTCATTAAATCTGTATAACAATTTTGGGAGGATAGCCATTTCATTATGTTGATTCTTTCTACCCCCAAAAAAGGGACATCTTTCAATTTTCTGATATTCTCTTCAATCTCCTTTTCAGAGTACTGTAGTTTTCAATATAAAGGTCTTTTACTTCCTTTGTTAGATTGATTTCTCAGTATTTCTTTTACTTTAGTGGTACTGTGAAAAGTATGGTTTCCCTAACTTTACTCTCAGTGAGTTTTTTATTTGTGTACAGTAATACTATTGATTTTTGCATACTGACTTTGTATCCAGCTATGCAACTGAATTTGGTTATTAAGTCTAGAAGTCTTTTAGTAGGGTTTTTGGGATCTTCTGTGTAGAGTATGATGTCACTTATAAACAACGATAATTTTACTTTTTTTTCCTTTCTTATTCTTTGTCTTTCTCTTGTCTAATTGCTCTGCCTAATAGTTCCAGAACTCTATTGAATAGGAGTGGTGACAGTGGACTTCCTTGTCTTGTTTCTAATTTTAGAGTGAAATCTTTCATTATTTTTCCATTTAGTATGATGTTGGCTGTTGGCTTGTGATAGATGATTTTTTATCACGTTGTTATAAAGATCTTCTCTTCCAATTTTCTGTAGGGTTTTTATCATGAATGGGTGTTGGCCTTTGTCAAATTCTTTTTCTGCATTTATTGTGCTAATAGTGTGATATTTGTCCTTGGCTTTGTTGATGGGATGCATTACATTTATTGATTTGCCTATGTTGAACCATCCCAGAATCTCTGGCATGAATTCTACTTGGTCATGGTGTGTAATCTTTTTGATTTGCTGCATTCTTATATTAACAAGTACCTTAGTAAGGATTTTTGTGTCTATGTTCATTAGGGAGATTGACCTGTAGTTCTCTT
The DNA here is from genome assembly GCF_000276665.1 of Chinchilla lanigera. Classification (NCBI taxonomy): domain Eukaryota; kingdom Metazoa; phylum Chordata; class Mammalia; order Rodentia; family Chinchillidae; genus Chinchilla; species Chinchilla lanigera. The sequence goes on along the minus strand of NW_004955403.1, from coordinate 30,331,005 downwards.
TTAGTTGAATTCTTCTCTGCTTTTGGTATTAGGGTAATACTTATTTACAGGAATAATGGAGTACTACTTTCCTTTCAATTTCACTAAAATTTGAGGCATAGTGGCATAAAATTACTTTTAGAATTCAGTAGTGAATTTGTGAATTCAGTAATGAAATTGTCCTTCAGGACTAGGGCTTTCCATGGTTGGTAAGTTTTTCATTACATCTTCAATTTCATTGACTGATAGTGAGCTATTTAGAGTTTTTGTATCTTCTTGATTCAGCTCTGGAATTCATGAATCTAGAAATCTGTCCATTTATTCTGTATTTTCTATCTTATTAGAATAAAGGTTCTTGAAGTAGTTTTTGGTGATCTTCTGGATTTTTGCAGGATCTATTGTGATTTCAATCCTGATTGCATGGATTTGAATCTTATTTTCTTCTTTTATAAAGTTCACTGATGGTTTGTCATTTTATTTAATCTTTCAAAGAACCAATTCTTCCATTCATTGATTCTTTCCGTTGTTTTCTTGGTCCCCATTGCATTAATTTCTGTTCAGATCATTATAATTTCCTCCTTTATATGAGTTTTGGGCTTGCAATGAAATTGGAAATCAGTTTCAAAATAAACCACAAAAAATTCTATAAACACGTGGACATTAAATAACACCCTCCTGAAAAACCAATGGGTCACAGATGAATATAAAGAAAAAATTAGACAGTTTCTACAATTAAATGATAAAGCTTACACAACAAACCAGAATTTATGGGATGCAGTGAAAGCAGTTCTCCAAGGGAAATTTGTAACAGTGAACTCTAACATCAGGAAAAATACTGAGCTCAAGTAAGCAACCTAATATTGAATCTCAAACTTCTGGAAAAAGAAAAAGTCAAGGATATCCATATTATTTTCCTATTGTTGATTTCCTGTCTTTTTCCTTTGCTTAACTGGTTGCCTTGCCTTGTGACTTGTTTTTATTGGTGTTTTTGCAATTGTGGTTTCTGTTATCTCTTTCTAAAATATTCTTCAGAACATTTTTGGAGCTGGTTTTGTGGTCATAAATTTCTTCCGTTTTTCTTTGTCATGGAAGTATCCTATTTTTTTAATTGATTTTGATACTTTTTCAGGGTATGTCAATCTGGGTTGGAAGTTGTTTACTTTCAGAGTTTGAAATACTTTATTCCAAACTCTCCTTGACTTAAGAGTTTTTGCTGAGAAACCTGCTATGATTCTGATGGGCTTTCCTTTATAGATGATTTACTTCTTTTCTCTAACTGCTTTTATTTTATTTTATTTTAAAGATAAAAGGAGGGAAACATTAACAGACATACAACATTTTACAACATATCACAAGCACAATACAGACAACACAGAGTTACAAACAAAGTGGTAGGGAATTAACAATGGTGGTTGTATTACATATTGATATCTTCAAAGTGGCTTCTCGTGAAAACAGATATAAACATGCAATACTGGTCAACCAAAGACTCATTGACAGTTTCTTTCAGCATAGAAATAGAAGACAGAAGAACAACCATGTTAACTATCCTGTATATACATACATACAAAATTTCTCCTTCTTTCCCTTCTCTTTTCCCACATCCCAGAAGCCCTTTACTCTTCAGTGGTTTCCTATCATTTCACAGTGTCTATCATACCTCCGAGTTTAAATTAACTCTTTCAAGTTTTACACTAGTGACACAATGCGGTGCTTGCACATGTATGTTTGATTTATTTCACTTATGAGCATGGTCTCTAGTTGTGACCATTTAAATATAAAGGCCTCGAGTTTATCTTTCTTTATAGCTGAGTAATATTCCATTATATAAAAGTACCACAATTTTCTTATCCAATTCTCGGTGGATGGACATTTGGGTTGCTTCCACATTTTAGCAATTACAAATTGTGCTGCTATGAACATAGGTGCACATATATCACTGTGATATGATGTTTTTAGATCTTCTGGGAAAATACCCAGTCTAATTGCTTTTAATAGTCTGTTCTTGGGCTAAATTTCTTGAGCCTTGATTATTACATGCCTCAATGCAGATTTATCTTGGTCATGGCTAACTGGAGTTCTATATGTCTCATTTACTGTATATCAAATTCTTTTTTCATTCTTGGAAATTTTTCTGCCATTACTTCGGTGAAGAATTTTTATGTCATTTGCACTGTCTCTTGCTTTTTCATAGTCTCTGATCAATTTTCTGTTGTTTTTCTTTGCATCATTTAGCAGCTATTGGACTGATTTTATACATTCTCTTGTTATTTTTAAGAGATGTCTCTTTTTATAATCACTAACCACAATCCTGCCTTCTAGATCTGTCCTCATCTTGATTCATTTGGCTTTGTAAAATTTTCATGGAATTTTTAATCTCTTGGATGTCTGTTTGAATTTGTTTCCTGGATTCCATTTCTTTCCTATGTTGGGCATGCATAGTTTCCATCATTTTCCTAAACTCATCTATTTCTTTTATCTATACCCTAGATTCACTGAGCAAGTCCTTCATTGTGATCATCATCTGTTTCTTTACCTAAGAGATTATCTCTGATCTGATTTTCTCTATAGCCTCATTCAAGTGGGTTTTTTTTTTTTTTTTTTTTACTTTTGCTGCTACTATTTTAGAAAATTTAAGTGAGTGGCTTCTAATTTCCTCTCTCTTGTCCCCTCAACATGTTGTCAATGGGCTGTAGGTCTAGGATTGCACTTTTTTCTGTGTCTTGTCATTTTTTATTCTTTAAATTTTAATTTTTCTCTGTTAATATTTATAAATTGCTTACGGTGGGTAGCCTTATCACTAGCATCAAGGCTTCACTAGGAGATATCTGTTTCTCAGAGTTGTCTTCTAGGTGTAGTTGGCTCTTGGCCTTTTTGCGTGTCCCAAGATCAGAAGTTGCTATCTATTTGATTCACCACCCAGTCCTCTGGTTCTATGGTGGTGATTATGACCCCAGACAATTACAGTGTTGTCATACAAGGGAGAACAACAGATTACAAAATATATGATTAAAATAGTACAGTTAAGAATAACAATAGCACCAATCATAGCCTAGAAGTTGACATATTGTGATAACTATTAATTTAGTACCTTTAATCATAGTAGCAAGATCTACAGTTAAATAACAAAATCCAAATTAACCAGGAACTTGCATGTAGTGAGTTTCCCCTTAGCAGAGTTATTTTTACCTTGTTGTGGTGGGGGAACTTAAGTGGGATAGGGAACAAAATAGAAAGACGAATGAAGAAAAATATGGTAAAAGAAAGGCTGAAGGACCAAGGATGATCATCTGGACTTTTGGAAATTAGAGAAGATGACAGGAAAGAAAGAATGAAACTTAAAGCAAAAGAATATTGAAGTAAAGCAGAAAGATAGAGATAATGTTCACTCACATGAAAATATAAAAAAAAATAAGAAAAACAATTGAAGAAAGAGATTAAAAAGACGAACCAAACAGTAAAAGTAAAAACCTAAACAACCAAAGAAAGAATGAAAGAATGAAAGAACAAAGAAAGAAAGAAAAAGGAAAATAAAAGAACCATACAAACAAACAAACAAAAACCCAAAGAAAAAACAAACAAACAACCAGAAATAGTAAAATTCCTCTGGTGGCCATAGCTCTACGGTAGTGTCCAAGTCAGAGTCCAAGTCTCTGCTGAGTAACCCCACTCCATCTGCAGTAGATTTTGTGCTGGGTGCAGAGCTGATCTTGGGCTGCAGATATGGGGGCTGGGGCCAGCATCTCCAACCAGTAACTTCCCCAATGTCCCTTGGTGGCCCACCCACATCTTACCCTGTTTGTTTCTGTGTTGCTTTCCCAGTTGCTGTGGCACCTTTAGAGAGAGACAGCCAAGTCTGCTCCCAGTCCTGTGTACAGTTGGCCCTTCCTGGACATTGCACGCTGTTCCATCTCTGCTGGCACATCTGTCTCCTCTCAGGCCATTGGGTACAGTGTGGAGGGAGTGCCTTGGGCCTACTCATTGCTCTTGCTGCTGCCACTATGATAGCCCAAGATGCTCAGTCCCATTTCTATCTCCTCTCTAGCAAGGTGAGTGCTGACTTCTCACTCACCTGCCTTGTGCAAAGGCTCCTTCAGTCCTGCATCCACACATTGGGGGCAGTGCAGGCAGGGTCTTGGTGTTCCACTCACTACCTTCATCACTGCCACTGCAGTCTCTAACCTTGTTGTCACTAGAGGATCCAATTAGCCACAATGGTGCATGACCGAAAAAAGCACAAACAAAAACCTGGTAGCTCACTGAGGTGGGGAGCAGCTTCCTGGTCATTTGCCCCTGTGTGTACCAGTAAATTTTGCTGCTAGGCTGCAAGTTTCTCTGTTTGGAGAAAGGTAAAAGAGGTGAGGAGCTTTATATGCCTCATCTATCCTGTGTGGATTTAATTTGCCAGGCTATCACAGTCCATTAGTTTTCATTTTCTTTCTTCTTTTATTTTAAACAGAATAAAAATTAAAAAAACATTAAAACAACACAGAATTTCAAAAC
>NW_004955403.1:30320803-30326158 GCF_000276665.1 Chinchilla lanigera | reverse complement strand
TGATTTATTTCACTTATGAGTATGCCTTCTAGTTGCAACCATTTACTTATAAAAGTCTCAAGTTTATCTTTATAGTTGAATAATACTCCCTTGTATAAAAGTACATCCTTTTTCTCCATTCCTCAGTTGATGGATTGTTTCCAAGATTTAGCTATGACAAATTACACTGCTATAAACTTGGGTGCACAGATATTATTGTGGTATGATATTTTCAATTCTTCTGGAAAAATACCCAAAAAAGGAATAGCTGGGTCGAATGTGATCTCTAATCCTAGTTTTTTGAGGAATCTTCACACTGATTTCTTCAGTGGTTGTACCAGTTTTCACAACCACCAGTGGTGGAAAAGAGTTCCTTTTTCGCCACAGCCCCTCCAACGTTTGTTATTGGTCAATTTCCTGATGATAGCTGTTCTTTCTGGGATGAGATGGAATCCCAGCACTCCATTAGTTTTGGGGAACTTCTCAGAACAATGATTCCTGCTTTGTGCGCAGGCAACCAGCCCAGAGGCAGTCCTTCCTATGTTTATGTTTTGTTTGACCTGTAAGTCTCTCATTTCAGATTCATTTTAGCATGGGGATGTATGTCTCTCTCTTTCTTCCATTTACCTGTGGTTTTAGTTGATTTTCTCTGAGTAGTTACAATGTGGCTCCTCCTCTATCCAGCCATGTTCTGTCTCCTGGGCTACATTTTCTATGAGCCATTTTCTGTTTAGACTTGAGTACCAATGAGCACTTACAGATATTTTCCAGATTTATCACAGTCTTTATTGAAGGCCACTTATTAGTCTAACCCATATTAGTTATAGTGTTTTAACTAAGAAGGGAGGCACTGGGGGGAGGCAAGTGGCCATCACTTGCTATGGCATTCCTGGGTTGGATGGGATTTATGTTAAGCAGATATCACAAACTAGTGAATATTTATCACTTGTTGCTTGGGGTTGGGGAAGAACAAATGGATCAGATCTTTGTGTTATTTACTTACTCAAGAAGTCTTTCTGTATACTTAGCAGAATGCAAGTGTTACTGCGTACCCAGTAGGAAGCATAGCCCTTGAAAGTGACTTGTCAGTTTGATAGGCTGCTGTTAAGCTGGAATGCTCAGTGTCCAGCATAATGCCTGGTCCTATTCAGTAAACATTTGTTGAAACACACACTTACAGTGCATCGTTCTTGGACAGACTGCAGGGATTCACAAAATCAGTGAGGCAAACAAGCAAGAAATTCAAGGTAGTTCAAATACTTACATTGCTCAAACAGCTATTAGTCATGACATGGCTTTCAGTGAATATAAACTCAAGTCACACTGTTTAACAGAGAAAATTTTCATTTGTTTCTTTCGTCATTTTTTTCAAGTAACTAAAAAATTCAACAGATGAACTACTTTCCATTATGGCCAAGTCTAAGGCTTCTATTTATACCACCAGAATTTAGATTCTCCCTTACTGGCTCTGCCTGCTGGGCTTAAATTTTTACTATGCATTACAGTAAAATGAGTGAGGGTTGCCTTGTGTCTCAAGCTAGTATCTGCCCTTCAGTTTTGCCCCCAGTGAAAGACTACTCCTTGAAATTTGGGTAAAGAGATAAAACTAATAAGGAAAATGCATCACATGCTTTAGTGGACAGAGAGAGTAGTAATCGTGGAAAATAATCATGGGAGAAGTTAGACGAGAGTATGTTTCATTTGCTCAAGGATTTAGCCTTCCAAATTCATTTGTCTACATGCATATGCACTTCCCTTTTATAGGGATGGTTTCTGTACCTTGTATGTCTGATAAACTCTGATTAACTTTTCAAAATCCTATTCCTAGTTGGACTGTGCTGTGAAATTGTATCAACCTGGGTTCACTCAGGAAAGGATCCACTACAAATATTTGAGAAAGGAAGGACGCAATCTAGGAATCTATGTAGAGAATCTTACATAGGAATTAGAGTTTATGTAAATATAGTACGATCTTGGAGGGCCATAGTATTGAGAAGCCAAAACATCAGATATGGGAATACTGAAAAAATGTTAATATGATATCACCCTGGAGAAAGCTGCTGATAATATGGACTAAAAAACTGGAGTTTATGGAAGGGTTTAGAAACCTGCCAAATCAGTTCCTAGATAATACTAAGTTCATGGTTTCACTTCCTTCAAAATCTCATACTAGCTCCCGGCAGTGCCAAAGTCTGACCTGTTATTTTTGAGAAATGATTTCTATGCAATGTAACTTCTAGCTTAGGGAAGACTCAGGCTGGCATTGCCAAACAAGCTGTCAGTACAAAGCACTTTGGGAATAGAGCTGATCCTCCCCACACAGCCAACCCATGCAGCTATGGAGAGGCAAAGTTCTGCTATATACCTGCTGTCCTTGACTTACTTTTGGGTGCTTCCTAAATATTTATTATATGCTTGAGTTTCTACTATAATTACTTTTGTATATAAATATCTTCTTCCATAAGTTGTGACCATAGAAATCACTCTGTTACTCATTTCATATTCCTAGAACCTGATGAGTAATAGGCCCCTAAGAATTCCTTGAACTACGTTCAAATGTGCATGCCTATAATTTCAGCTGCTGTGGAGGCTGAGACAGGAAGATTACAACCAATGGACACCAATTAATGCTAAACCCAAACTAGAGGTTAGAAGTAATGGCTGGTTGTTTGCATCCATCAGTTTAGTTTGAAGAAAAATGTCACTGTAAAAATCATGATGGCAGTTAATTGTAAAATAACTTCAAGCTCAGTATAAAAATAATGTAACAAACAATAAAAACACTTATTTTCTTTAAGACAATAATGGTTTTATAGTTCCTAGATCATTGAACTTAATTTCTCAGAAAAATAAAGGATGGCTAATTTGTCTTTAAGTATTTATGTATTTTACTAAAGATGGTTGGATCATTCATTATGTATCTTGTATGCTCTTAAGATTTCCATTATTCATCTGTCTTACCTTTAATTATTATACTAAATGTATTTCAAATACATCTGATAACATATTTTAATGTCAAAAAATATCCTGCTACTTTCTTTTGGAAGAGCCTGTGTGTCTTGGAGTGTTTATCTTTGTTGATACTGCAGTGCTTTAGAATTAAAGTCCTAAGTTTAATATCGAATTCTGTCAATAACTTGACTAACTTTGTCCAAGCCTCCTCTCTACTCAGCATATAAGTATAAAAAGGGGCATCTAATCTTAATCTATTGGAAAACCTACAATGATGTTTTAAAAGTACTTCGCATTCCTAAGGATGTTATGATTTGTGTCTGGATGTTCCCCCAAAGCCTCATGCAGTCATGGGGGGCAGGTTTTTCAGAGGCAGCTAAATCTAGAGTTTGTGATTAATTCATGGTTCAATGCTGAGATAAAGGGTATGAGTGTACACCCGTCCTAGGGTGGGTAGCTGCATACAATAAAAGGGACAGAAAAAACTTTCTCTCATTGCTTTTGTTGTCTTCCACAACCATGAATGGTTGCCCCTCTGCCATGTGCCACCTTGCCTTGGAGCTGCTGATTATGGACTGAAACTTCCACAAACTGTGAGTTAAATAAACCTTTCCTTCTTTAACTTTGGGTGTTGGGTATTTTGTCTCAGAAAGGAGAAAGAAATAACTAAGACAAAGCAAAATGCACTATGTAAGTCCAAAGATTTATTCTTTATTGAAGTGAACTAAGAACAAAAGAAAAGCTGAAGTATATGATGGAATTCCTTCCTTGGCATAAATAATTAAAATGACATTGTGCTTGAGACACTCTAGAGTCCACTGAATAGTCACTTTTTGTGTAATATTTGCTCACGTGGTTACTTTAAGAGTGATATCTGCAAAATATTGAAGTAATTTTCTTACTCAGTTGCAGGTATTGTTTTCTTTTAATGTTTTAAATCATGTATAAAATAATATGTCAATAGTAAAAGGAAAAAAACTTAGAAAGACACTTTCACCCTTTTTTGAAGTATACAGAGTTAATTGCTCATACTTTTGTAGCTCACTATAAGCAGAAAATCTTGCTTTTGCACCAGGTTTTCAATTATATTGTATTGTATATTACATGAGACCCTTGCTTTAAAACCATTTCATAAGCATATGCATCTGCAGGACACTAGAGACTACAGAGTTAAGACCAAAAGCAGAAAATTTTATCTCTGAGCTCAGCAGGATAAGTAAAAACTTAGTTCATAATTTGTGTAAATGTCATTTGCCTACATTAAGTATCCACTATGTGCATGTAATCATGTACAAAGCATTTTTGGTAAAGGGACATGATGGAAAGATGGATGTTAAGTATTTAAAATTGAAAGAAAATCTGAGAACATCTTTCCAGTTCAGTAACTCTATTATTCTCTAACTCTATTATTACAATCCTTTTTTAAACTTATCTGAAATTTTAGTATATTGTTTCCTCCACATTTATACAATTTAATGACCCCTTCTCTTATTATGTTCTTCTATGTGTACTTAAGATTCTAAAGTCTATCCTTGCTGCCATTATTTTCTCTGAATGCTAACCTTCACTACTCCATTTCATCCTGGAAAACCCCCAAATCTTACAGTGACCTAAATAAAACTGCCTGATTTGTCCTCAGCCCAGCCTAAGATCTAATGTAGGAGGATCATCACTTGAGAAAGTAACACTAAACTCCTTAGTGTCCACCCAGTGGTTTCATGAAAGAGCCATGTTTATTTATCAGGATTTATAGGACCAGTGATTCTACTCAGTTCCAGAATAAAACATGGCTCCCTTCTAAAACTTGACACTTTCCAAATACACTCTAAATTATGGTTCTCTCCAAGACAGACCATATACTAGCCCATAAAGTATGCTTAAATAAGTAAAAAGTAATGAAAATTAGCTCATTTATACTATCATATCATAGTTCAGTGAAACTAGAAGTCAATTAAAAATAGCTGGACATTAAATAGCACACTTCTGAGTACTCATTGAGTTATAAAAGAAATCAAGGAAAAAAATTAAACAATTATTATCATCAACTGATAATACTGGTACAACATATCAGGACATATGTGGCACAATTAAAGTAGTTCAAAAGTTAATTGCTGTGAATACCCACATTAGAAAAAGAATGAACTTAAATAACCCATTCATGCATCTGGAGACCTTAGATAAACAAGAATAGGCCAAACCCAAATCTAGTATAAATAAGTAAATCATTAAAATCTGAATGGAATTACATTTCACTCTGATCTTACAAAGAATCAGTGAATTGAAGAGCTAGCTCTTCAAAAGAATAAACAAAATGGATAGACCCTTACTGAAACTTACCAAAAGAAAGAAACATATCAATGCAATTAGAATAACAGACACTTTGAAAATCCAGAAGATTATTAGTAACTACTGTGAAAATTTGTA
>NW_004955403.1:30305960-30320703 GCF_000276665.1 Chinchilla lanigera | reverse complement strand
AAAAATCAGAGAATCTAAAAGAAAAAGAAGAGCTCCCTAGATACAGATGAATTACCAAAGTAGAACCAAGAAGATATAAAAACCTCAAACAATTCAATAACAGGTAATAAAATTGAGGCAGTAATAAAGAACCCACCAACTAAACAAAGCCCAGGACCTGATGTGTTCACCAACGAATTCTACAAGGACTTCAGGGAAGATATAGTGCTAATATTTGTCAAACTCTTTAATAAAATCAAAAGGGAAGGAATAATTCCCAACCCATTCCTGGAAACTAGTGTTCTCTTGTTCCAAAACCAGACAAAAACCTAACTTGAAAAAAAAAAAAAACTGTAAGACAATCTCTATAATGGATATATATGCAAGAATACTCAACAAAATCCTGGAAAACAGAAAGAAACAAATCACTCAAAAGATTATATATCATACATCAAGTAGACTGCTCCTAGGGGTGTAAAGATGCTTCAACATATACAAGTCAATAGATGCAACACATCACATGAAGAGAAATAGGAAAAAAATTCTTGGAAAAATCCAGCATCCACCCATGTTAAAAAAATATCTCTGAAGAAAATAGGTATAGAAGGACTTTACCTCAATGTGATAAAAGTATAACAAACCTACTGCCAATATCCTATTAAATCTTAACTCAGTCCTTTTCCTGTAAACTCAGGAACAAGACAGGATGTTCTCTAATACCCCTCCTGGTGAAAATAAAGCTCAGAACAAAACAGACACAGAATGGGGCAATCAGGGAAGAGAAAGTAATAAAAGGGATATGTGTAGAATGGAAGAAGTCAAACTATCATTATTTGTAGATGGCATGATCCTATACATAGAAAACCTTAAAATTCCACCAAAAGATTCCTAGAATTAAAAGTCTAATTCAGCAATGTAGCAGGATACAAAGTCAACATAAAAAATTAAGTAGAATCTCTGTACACCAATAATGAACTAAGAAGAAAATTAAGAAAACAATACAGTAATTCATAATACTATGAAGACAAATAAAATACTCAGCAATTAACCTAACCAAGAAAGTAAAAAAAAAACTCTGTAATAAAAACTACAGTACTCTAAAACAGGCAGTTTAATAGGACATCCAAAAATGAAGACTTTTTCTGTTACGAAACAGGCAGAATCGATATTGTAAAAATTGCTGTACTGCCAAAACTTTATAACAATTAGTGCAATCCTAATAAAAATACCAACAGTATTTCTCACAGAAGTAGGCAAAATTATCCTAAAATTTGTATGGAACCAGAAAAGACATAGAATAGCAAAAGATATCCTGGGGAATAAAAATAAAGCTTTTATAATCCTGGATTTCAAATTTATTTACAAAGCTACAGTACTAAAACCAGCATAGTACTGTCATGGAAAGAGATATGTGGATCAGTGGAACAGAACAGAGGATGGAAAAATCGCCTTGGGTATATTAATCATTTATTATTTTATAAAAGGGTCAAAAACATATGCTAGAGGAATGATAGCCTTTTTAATATACAGTGCTCTGAATATAGGTTACATGCTTGTAAAAGATTGAATCTAGACCTATATCTATCACCATGTACCAAGTGAAATCAAAATGGCTCAAATATGTCGGTATTAAAGCAAAAGAATCTGCTGGAAGATAAAATAGATAGTGTTTAAAGATATAGGCACAAGAAAAGACTTTCTAAACTGAACCCCAGTTACACAAGAAATAACAGCAAAATACAACAAATGGGATTGTTAAATTAAAAGCCTTCTGCATCGCAAGGGAAGCAACCAATGTAGTGAATAGAATATGTACCCATTTGGAAAAATGTTTACTAGCTAGAATGTACAAAGAACTCCAAACAAACAAACAACAAAAAACCCCAAACAATGTCAGACCTTGAAAAATAAATGACTCAATCAAAAAATGGACAATGATAGGTGGATGTGGTGGCATACACCTGTAATATTAGCACTCTGGAGTCTGAGGCAGAAAGATTGTTGCTAGTTCAAGCTCATCTTGGGCTACAAAACAAGTTCAAGGCCAGCCTGAGCTACATAGTGAGACCTTGTCTCAAAAGAAGAAGTGGACAAATGAAGTGAATAGATATTTCTCAAAAGATGTACAAATGGCCACTAAATACATGAAAAAAAAAATGTTTCTCCTCTCTGACCATTTGAGAATGCAAAGCACAATAACATCAAGAATCTATCTCACTCCAGAAAGAATGGGTATCATCATGAAATCACACAATAACAAATTCTGGCAGGGTTGTGGGGAGAAAGGTACCCTTTGTTGTTGTTGATGAGAATGTAAATCGGTACAAGCATAATGGAAGTCAGTATGGAGATTTTCAGAATATGAAAATTAGAAATTCCATTCAACCGAGGTATTCCTCTTTTAAGTATCTTCCTGAAAGGATTGAAGATACCATATTACCAAGATACATGCATGTTCATGTTTATAGCAGCACAAATCATAATAGCTGAAACTTGGAAGTGACCTATAAATCCATCATCAGATGAATGGATAAAGAAAATGTATTTATGCACAATGGAGTACTGCTTTGCCATAAAGAATGATAAATTAGAGTAATTTGTGAGAAAATGGCTGCACCTTGAGACCATAATGTTAACTGAAATAAATCAAACACAAAGGCTTAAATTTCCCATAGCTTCCTTATATAAGAAATCCAAAATATTGAAGAATTAACAAACAAAATAAAAGATAATAACAAATAGCGGGATGGATCTTTTGCAAATGGGGAGGGGGAGCTAGAGATAGAGGAAGAAAGGAGGGAGGGAAGGGAAGAGGAATAAAAAAATTGAGTTCTGTTAAGTATGTGTACCTACTCACTACAATAAAAGTAAATGTTATGTACTGGAAACATGTACTGATAGAAAATAAATATTAAAATATCACAGTATATTTTATGACAGGATATGTCAACATATCCAGATTCACTCCACCCTGATACTGAGCTAGTCTTTATCGAACTTCCTTGGTCTTCTGTATTAATGCATAGACATTCTGTTCTATTCTCCTCCTACCTTCAAACTTCCTCCAAAGCTCAGTTATCAGAAATCAAAATCTGTCTACCGTCACATCCTTTTGTGAATACAGGTGGAAGCCATCTTATTGCAAGATGGTGTTCTTGGTTGGTGAATGGGGTGTGGATGTGGTGATTAATCTTGCACTTGAAGTAACATATCAATAAGTTTCTTTTCAAAGATTATCTTGTCTGATTTTACTTATATTCTGACAAGAAAGTGGAAAATCATGTGACTGAGCTAAATTCAATTCAGATTCGTATTATTCAAGATTAATCGGATCACCTTGCTGCTCCACAAATCTCCTCTCTTTAGCGTCTGAATTTTGAATAGTAGTTGTCCCAACCTACTTTATTCCCATCAAGCCCTGACTTCCTTCTCATTGCATGACTTTCTCTGCTATTTTAATAGTACCAAGACTATCATTTAATGTTAACTGCTTCTGCTGTGCTTAAAATGTCCTCATATTTTGTACCTGTTTTAGTTTTCTGTCTCAGAAGAAAAATCACCCATTTATACTCTGTCATTGTTGGTATAGTAACTGTATATCAAGTTATGTAGTATATGGTTGTCATGGTTCCTTCACATCTGACTGTAGTTGTGAGGAGAGTGAATTACCACAGGGAAGTTTGGATTCCTGGTCCTTTTGGTATGTTCTCACCTCTAGCTCCTGCTTTCCTAACAGTTTCATCTACTTCCTGGGTTTTGTGCCTTCAAATTTCTTCTCTTCCTTTGTACCCTCTACTTCTATAATCTCATAGAATTGAAATGCTACCTACCTTTAAGTCCCATCTTGATATTTGTCTCCCTTTAGTTATCTCTATATCTTACAATCTTGTTAGATTATGGTATAATTATTTCTTTGCAGATTTATCTATATCTTTATATGGTTGGCTCCTTATTTGGTGGGCCTTTCTCATTTGCTATATAGTGTTACAGATAGAATTATGGATAAACAAATGGGAATAAACATCATATTCCTATTTGGGGTAAATCTTGTTTTTAGTAGGAGCAAAGCCAAGATTCACAAGGTATGCTGGACCAAGGTGCTTTATTAACCTGATCATATTTCCTTGTTTGATCCTTGGGCCACATTCTGATTACTTGAAATGTTCCCTAATTGTTTCTTGATAGGAAAAACAAAGTTACTTTCCTATAAATTTGCAATTTCCAAAAATCTTTCTTCAGGATAAATACAAAAAATAGTTTAATTTTGTGAGTTCAACCAGCATACATGTTTTCAGCATTTTAGTTTATACAGCTTTGTTGATCATTATTGTTATGCCTATCTCTATATCAACTAGTAAGATACAGTACAGAAAATTTTGAAAAATGGAGTATTCTTCAGCCTCTATTCCTTCCTCCCACTTTATAGACAACCAAGACCCCAAATCTTCTTGCTACCATCCTAGTTCCTGTAGCACTGTGCCTGAGTCTAAATGATCTTGGGTTTCATTTGTTTGTAGGTTTTGTGTTGAAATACAGTATGACAATTTTTGACCTTCCACTGACTTATGCTGATGTGGTTTTATACTAGTATTCTGACAAAATTGTCCATGTTGATATATTATTTAAATTCTTCATATGTTATTTAAATTTTGAAACACTTAGCAATTGATTTCTGAGGGATAACATTTTCATGTTTCAGATCATTTATGCACAAAGCCTGGTAAGAGTAGCACTTTGGGATATGTTATGTTTTCAGCAACTTTTGAAGCACATCATCTGCTAAACTTTAATGTTTTACCCTAGTTATTCTGGATAGCAATGGTGTTTTTTATTCCCTATCTTCAGAGAACCAAGTGTTTGTGAAGCCATTCAAAAAGACTGAGTTTTTACATGTACATTCATATACTTTTTTCTGCAAGAGGTTCCTAAACATTACTCACATTTTCAATGAGAGCTGAGAACTATACAAATGTTAAAATCCTTGAATTTATTCTTTACTAACTTTAAAGCAGTTTTGAGTAGAATAAGTAAACATATATACAATAAAATTTAATTATTATTTTCTTGTCTTGGAGACACTCTACAAACTGATAAATAGTATATAGTAATATGCTGTCCCTTAACATACATAACTTGCGGGGGCTGGGGATTTAGCTCAGCGGCACAGTGCCTGTCAAGCACAAGGTCGTGAGTTCAATTCCTGGTACCGGAAAAAAAAAAAACACACACAAAAAAAACCAAACAACAACAACAACAACAAAGTATATAACTTGCTACACCTAGAAGCAGTTATTTGCTCCTCATGAATAAAGATGATCCTCAGTAATCTGAAATTGTTCTTCTCAAATTGAATTGTGATTTACTCAAGTTCTCATAATAGGGCAAGAAACTAATCTTGCAAGGTAGCATTTATTTTTTAAAAAATTCCCAGAAGTGGTTCATAATCTTTTTTTTGTTAATTAAAAAAAATTATGTGGAGATTGCAATTTTAGGTTTTTAAGTCTATATTTAAATATATATTTGAATTCTAAAACAATATTCATTTTTAAAGGGAAATGCAAATCTGAACTAAACATCTGATATGCCTAACTCATGAATTTTAATATAAGTATTTTCATAATATTGTCTAAGGTATTAATGTAATGATAAAATGGTAGAAGAGGAGATCATTAATTTTTAAAAAATTAACTTTGTGCTTTGGTGAGTGTTTTATGTTTATTGTTATATTTGCCCCAAGGTATTTCTAGTTGAAACAAATTGCCTCATTTGTAGTCAAAAAGAATAGATTCTAGGCATCACCTGCTAGTCCTATTGGTGGAGTTTAAAAAGTACAGCAATGTGCCTGATAAAACATTAGGTGCTCCCTTGGGCATGTTTTCAATTTTTATTTTTCACTTTCACAATATTTGTAATGTAAGCATATTCGTTATAAAAACACCTCTGAACTCATCTTAATTTTTTACCGTGTGGAAATCATTTTTAAATCATATGTCTCAAATATTTATCTGACCAGAGATGGTTTTTTGTAGTTTAAATTATGTTTATGCATGTAAATTAAAAGCATTCACAAAAGTAATAATAACACGTATTAACACCAAAGCCTCTTTTGTCTTGCTGGATTAATAGCCCTTCAGTGCAGTTTTATTATATTTAAAATAAATTCAGCTGTATCTCTGTAGTAATGACTTTGGGAGGGTATAAAAATCTATATTCCTCAAAAAATAATAATTTCTAAAGAATCATTTGTATGAAGGATGTTACAGTTCTGTGGTAACTGTGTGTTGCACTTAACTAAGTAAAGGTCCATTTTCATTATTGCAGGTAGCCATGAGGTGGTAGGTATGACCACTCCAAATGCTCATAAAAGGCTAAGTGATTGAGCAGTCATGTACCATCATTTCATCCAAATGTCATATTGCTTTTTTCAATAGAGTCTGTCCATATAAGGAGAGGGAAGAGAAGCAGAAAGAGAGGGAAGGAGATAGAAGGGAGAAAAGAGGGAGCCCAAAAAGCCCATTCAAGGAGAGGTGATTGTTCCTGAACTTACATTTTGTTCCAGCATAACCTGATAACTCCACCTGCTTTTCTACTTGCTTGTGTTTCATTTCTACATTTATCAGAGTATTATGCATCAAGATGAAATCTTGATCTTCTTATAAACCTGCATGGAAACAGGTTCATTATACAATATCTATTTTTGTATTAGGAGAAATATCTTTCCAACTTTTCATTTGTTTTGATGTCAATTTATTACCAGAAACCTTAGAAATAGAGCCATTGTGTAGCTCTGTGGAAAATTACTGTGCATAACAGCCTTAATATGTTAAATTTGTCTGACTTATTGGTAGAACCCACCAAACAAGCTCAAGAGAAGAAAGCATAATTCTTAGCAGACAGAAGATCCATTCATTATTTCTACCATAATTACAGTAAAAGTATTATTGATAAATCAAAGCAAAATGATTATTTTTTGAAAAGGAAAGGATATTTGTAGCTTCCTTAATGTCATGAAAAATGCTGTGCATAAAATCTGTCTGCCTGCTCTCTCTCAAATTCACTGGGACAGCCCAGAAATATCAAATGCAGCTTTCCACATCATTTCCTCCACAAAACTTCATTTCCACTATCAACAGTGGTGAAATTACAGGCCTTAAAACAGAACATATGGAACAAAAATCATTTTATCAGAATGAGAATGTAACATCTACTCCTTGCCCCCACTTCAACCAGAAGAAAACTAAGTTTTTATAGCTTCGAAGACTATCCACAGGAGGTAAATTTTACCTCATAGCAACACCCTACTGAAAAACATGCGCTAAGAAAATATTTCAATTACCAGTTAGCTGAACACCATTCAGAATTCTCAAACTTTTTCCCAATTCTCAGAATATATACAAAGTTATTTGAGGAAGTAACTATAGAGAATACAGTTGCTGAAGCCAGCAGTTGGAAATAGAAAGTATAATGTTGAATAGTTTATTCAAATAATTTATACTCATTGGAACCTCGTTAATATATTACAGGGTGTCGTACTTGAAGACAACGGTTTAATATTGTTAGCTGTGGGCCCCAGGCACCTGGGGGGATCTAGATGGAATCAGGAGGCTTGCTGCACCGTACACGTGAAGAATCTTTTGGCTTGGGAAAAGGGTTGTTTTTGGCTTATTCTCTTTCTTTAAAATGCCCAAGGCTTCTGTTAAATGCAAAAGACATCATTTCTGGCTGCTGCGTGCCAGGTCGGTCTGTCTGCTGTTCTTATTTCCCAAAAGTCAACAGTTACTTCACATTATTTCCAATTGTGTTTCAGAATTCTTGAAGATTTTCTTCAGACTGCTGCGCTTGTAGCCATTGTAGGGCACTTTAATAGGAAAAACACAAACATCGCTTCATTTGCTACAAATACAAACTGGGAACATTTGCTTAAAAATGTCTCTAGAGTGTTCCTGAATATTTGCATCAAGAAAAGTATCTTTAATGACAAAATATCAAAACAATGGTTTAAACCTAAGAATGACACCCACAGATTAGTGATATTTAAATAATCCCCTCAAGAGCTCTAGCTAACACTCCTACTGAAGCAGACAAAAAATACTCCCATGACAGAAATGCCAGTCTGTGCTATAAAATAAAATAGAGATAATTCCTGTTTTATGGGTTGGATTCTGGAAATTATATATAACCTACTTTAGAAGAAACAATGTAAAGCAGAATATAGAGTTTTAGTTCAGAAGTGGTGGAAGGTTGATGTATAATTGAATGGGTTTTCATATTTCATAGATGTAGAAATATTTTTGAGCTAATAAAAGCCCTTACCTTCTAATTTAAAAAAATTTAGACAGAATTATCTTTAAGATGTTTTATAATATTTTGTTTCTGCTACTTCAAGTTCATTGAGAGATAAGCAGAAAATGAATATATGCAAATAATATATTGTGGTATTTAAATACTTTAAATAAGTATATCCATGACTTGATACTTTTTTCTCTGTTAACTATGTTTAAAATATTATGTATACATCATCATTAAGATGAGTTCAGAGATGGTTTTAACATCTACATATCTGTTACATATCCATGATATGAAATTCAAATTATGCTGTTCACCACAATCCACTTACTTAGTAGAAGCACATCTTTTTTTCTCTCACTCAACAGGAAAGCTTACTAATATAAGATTACTGTATATTCCTCATTTCAAAATCCCGTTATAGTGATCCCTATGCCTATCACTATGTTCTTGAATAAAGGCACTTCTTAAGAAGTAGTTTTGGATTTTTTTAAACATTAACTAAGAAACCAGTATCAGAAAGAAAAAAATGTATCCATACTGCTGCGGTTGATTGATTATGTCCATTTGAGAAGCTTAGAAACTGAACTAAACTTGGCTCAGCAGCTGGTTCAGCAATTCTACACCCTAGGGTGGATCATCACCTCGATGATATAAAAGGGGAATGAGGAAGGACAGAGGGACTTCCATTCTTTGTAGAAGATGCAGTCTTCACCTTCAGGTTGGACTTTGTCTCCTGGCTTCCAGTGCAAACTCTTTGATTTCTGTCTTAGATCCTTCAGTCTTCCTTCACAGACCCATCAGCCTCCTAATATGGACTTGCTGGGAACGCTGCAGTGAACTCCAGACCCTGGACTGATTCCTTCGCTCTTCAGTGTGAGGACACCCTCTGCACGCTTCCTCATACAACTCTTTGGCTGACTGTTATAAGCCAATTTTGTAATTTCTTACACATTCACACATCTTGTGTTATACCTGTTTTTCTAGTAAAACCCTCACTGATACACATACACTGCTGGGAAGCCTTTCAAATTAATAGCTAAAACATTTGCTGATGTCAGCTAAAAATTGTATTTTTCATTGTGAACAGGAAGAAACTACTATGTTAGATATTAGATATACCCCAAAGTCAAGAAGATAGAATAATACCTTACAAGACTGGCGTAATGTAGTATTCTAACAAGTACTTGTCTCTGACTACAATTCAAATAAATTACTTAGTAAATTCAAGTTTTCACTTATTCAAAGAGTGTAGATATAGCTTTTATAATTATGTTGTTCTTCAAATGTATAAATTGGCTGTGACATATAAACTTGATCATTAACTTGATTAGTCTGGGAGACCCTTATGTGATTCATAACACACTTCTGGTATTTCTGGGTAGGTCGTGAACTTGTGGTCTATATCTGGTCCCTAGTACCATCATTAAAACACTCTTCCTTTGTTCTGCTTCCTTTTTAAGCAGCTTTGCTCCACAATACCTTTTAACCATGATATTCTTGACTTGCAGCCAGGCAAATATGCACTGAATCTTCTGAAGCCATGATGCAAATTAAACTTCTCCTTTAAGTTGTGGCTTTTGGGTTTGTGTACCAGCCAAGGAAAGCTCATTTATATAAAAATTTGTACCAGAGAAGTGAGGATCATTACTGGACCTGTATCTTACCATGTGTTTCATTAGCTTTTGGAACTAGTTTGGTGGAAGATATTGGAAAAGTTTGGAGAATCAGGCTGATGAAAACCTGGTAGGCAGTTGGTAGAGTCTAGTGGGCAGTTCTGGTTGGAGCTCAGAAGACCAGAAAGCTGATAAGAATGTGGACAATGAAGGACAGGCCCAGGAGTTTTCTATCAGAAACAAAGAGTTCAGGGGCAGCACAAACGGTGGCAAATAGACGAGAGACTAGCGGTCACTTATATTACACTCTGGCAAAAAGAATTGTCTACATTTTGCTCACATCTAAGACTTTGGAAGAGATTTAGATTAAGGATGCTACACTAATTGATGTAGTGGAGGAAATTCAAAAGCAGTTCAACATTCAGGCTATGGTCTGAGTACTGTTGGCAGATATTAGCAAGACATAGTAAGAAAAAGAAAAAGGTGCAAAATGAGCAGCAAAATATTTGGAAAATCTTAAATTTTGACCCCAAGCAACCACAAGTAAAATTGATGCCAAAGAAAGTGTGGTTTCTGAAGATACCAGTGCCACTAAAGTGAAACCAAACATTATATACAGAGATAAGAAGAAAAATGTCTTGGGAATATCTCAGGAATCAGCAAAGTCACATGCATCACAGGAGTAAGGGTGCAAAAATGTTATACTTTCAATTAGGAAGAGAGTCCCTGGGACCCTTGCTTGAGAGGACCTTCTGGGGACTTTGTTCCCCAGGATTCATTTCACTATGTTCAGCCATCCAGGCACTTAGAACCTGCCGCAGCCATGGTCCAGTGGGCCTGAATCCCACTTGAGCTATGGCAGACCTTGGTGTTGTCCAGGTAGTTCTGGGTTGTTTAGGCATGCAGAATACAAACATTACGGAGTCATGGAAGCTTTCACCCCAATTTTAAAGGAACCCCTAGGAGGCCAAAAAATTTGCTCCTGAGAATAGTGAATAAAACTGTGGGAATGAAGCAAAAGGTTCAGTGGAGACTCCAAGAAGTCAGAAATTCCAGGACTGTAGAAAGTATGTTGAGGATCACTCTAGGCAGTGCATAGAGGCAGTGAATGGAGGCAGCCCAAGGGAGGGGCTATTTGGGAGTAGGTTATGATGGTTAGGTTCAATTGTCACGTTGCTTGGCTCCACAGTCACCTAGGGAACCCATAAAGTATGCTTCTGAGTGTGTTTAGGTGGATCATGGAGGCATGAATTTGGTATCCATCTGGTTCCTGGAACATTTCCTCTGCGGCACTGTTGTCTTGTTCTGCTTCCCAACTGCCATGAACTAAGCAGCTTTGTGCTGCCATGTCCTTCCACCATGGTTTTATTGCACTGGAGCCAGGTAAGCATGGCTTAAATCCTCTGAAACAGAGAGCCAAATTAAACCTCTCCTTGAAATTGTAGGTGTTTTGTGTACCAGCCATGATAATGCTAAGTAATATATGTACTACATTTCAATTTTGAACTATCAGGCCGAAATGCTATTTGGTTCTTTGTAACTAAAATCATTCACACAGTAATACACACTTTACACTAGATAGTAATCATAAATTCATGAGAGTGCTTGGAACCTTGTATGGACATATACTGCATTGCAGTTAAAATAGTGATTGGCATAAACTACATCACTACAGTTGTGGTGAAGATTAAATGTAAAGTTCTGAAAATGGTGGGTGACATTATTTATGCAGCACCTAATTATATACTAATATCCTAGGGAAAAATATATTTAATCAAACATGTAACATTATTACTAAACATCAGAAAAATTGCAATGAAGTATTCAGTATAAATTATTTCATATCCTTTCTATGGATTTACTGAACTAGTAGAAAAAAATTATTTCTTCTTTTAAATTCTTTTTTCCCTCTTCTGGTTATAGTTTCTTCAA
This sequence comes from Chinchilla lanigera, assembly GCF_000276665.1. Taxonomy (NCBI): domain Eukaryota; kingdom Metazoa; phylum Chordata; class Mammalia; order Rodentia; family Chinchillidae; genus Chinchilla; species Chinchilla lanigera. The sequence continues at coordinate 30,308,890 of NW_004955403.1, read as the reverse complement.
TTTAAATGACTTCAAGCTACTAATATCAGTAAGAAATTATCCTAAAATTAGATATGTACTTGTTTAGCCACTAGATGTTTGCTGAATATTAAACAAATATTAACACCAGATATTTGTTTTCAATTAAATTTGTTTAACACATCAGATATCTGAAATGATATCCAGTACATGTAAGAGTGTAAGATCTGCTTTTCAAGGTTTATGAAATTATATTTGGGATGTGGAGACTATGGGCTATATATTAGGATAATACCCCATGTAGATGGCAAGTGAAGAAGCCATTCTACAGAAAACAGAACAGGAAAGCTGATATTTGGGAACAAAGATAACATAATACTATCTTTGAGAGAGAGAAAGAAAGACAGAGAGAGCAACCTAATGGTTGTCCTGATTTCTCTGAAGCTCAGTTAAGTTTCACATAATACTATCTATCTATCTATCTATCTATCTATCTATCTATCTATCTATCCATCTATCTATCTATCTATCTATGAGGACATATGTGTATGAAACCACACATGACAGACTGAGACCTCATTTCTTGTGGTGAGTAACATATTGACTCTTTTGAGATATGACTGCTTGATGATAAAACACACAAGTAGAAGCAAAGCAAATTCTCCTTATTTCTAATGGAGGAAGCATTGTATGCAAGACATAATGGCCAGGAAAAGCAGACTGAGTTTGGGAAAATTAACTAGCTCCCAAGTGTAAGAGACCATGGTATGCCCAGAAAAGTGACTAGAGATGTGCATGAATGAACACAGTTTCCCCACCAAGAAGTTTGAATTATGTTCTGTAGGTGATTATGGCAATCATAACCATGATCAGATTTTTTTTTTTTAAGGTTGACCTTCCAAATATTCTTTAATTAATCGTTGGTCAACTGGATGGCACACTACGCTCTCACAAAACTCATGAAAGTTGGCTTGTCTTCCTTTCCTTCTCTTTCCTGAAAGTCTCCTCCTCTTTCCCTTAAAAGCAGTGAAAATAAACCATAGCAGTGCAACCTACTTAGGCACGAATTAACTGAAAAACTGTGGGGCTGGAATGGTAAACGTAATCGTTATTTACGTTTGACTCAAGGGAGGTAGGGCAGGCAAATGAAGATTTTCATTTATTTATTGACTAGTTTAGATTGAATCTGGAAAACATGCAGTTCTATTTCTTAGCAGAAGCTTTTCCGAAGGAGTGATAGGGTAGCACATTATGAGAACATCGATGCTCACATAGACCGTGCCTTTTTCCGGTTCGAGATCATGAGAAAGACCGGAGATCAGTGTTTCCATTTTGGATTCATTCTCCTTTCGGAGACTTAGAAGTGAGCAGAAGAAATCTAGTATGGTAACTTTACAATAATCCTGGACTAATTATTGGAAACCAGACTCAGTTTGGTAGTACAGTTCATCTTTGGCTTTATTTTGTTTGTTTGCTTTTTGCTTTTTTGTTTTTTTTTTTTCCCATACCGGGAATCGAACTCAAGACCTTGTGCTTGCCAGGCAGGCGCTGTGCCGCTGAGCTAAATCCCCAGCCCCTTTGGCTTTATTTTGAAAGAAAAAAAAATTTCCTGCTATTAAACAAATGGAGTTGAGAATTACACGTGGGTGCTTAGAAATAAAGTAACATTATTTGTTGAAAAACGCCAAACCTTAAAAAGAAATATCTTCATTTAGAAATGAGTAGAGATGTGTGAAATGAGAATATGAATGGAGCAGAGGTTTTCGTTTTGTTTTGTTTATTGTTTTGTAGTACTAGGTGTTGAGTCCATGGCTTTGCTCCTGCTAGGCAAGCACTCTATTAGTGAGCTACATCCTCCTCCCCATGAAGACAATTTAATGGAGTGAAAATAAAATCACAAGGCTGGAAAGAACTGCTATTTTCTAGGGAAAACTGAAGGGATTCTTGCCTACAGATTTATTAGTGGTGTCTTCAATTTCAAGAACAAGAAAAAGACTGTCAAGCGGAAAATAACAATAGGAAAACGCTTTTTACTTAAAAATGAATCACATAGTAATTAATTTCTACACCTGAAATTTCAGAAAATAATGGAATAATAAGCAACCAAAAAATTTTGAGAGGAAACAGTTTTGAGACAAAATGTTAACACTCATGCACGTTGATTTTTACACATAAAAGCTACAATGAAGACTTTCTTACAACATAATAGCTTTCCGGCTTATGGGTAATGGTGGTGGAGTAAATGTTTCAAATACTCCTACTGAATAATTAACCTGGAAAAGTATAAATGATTTCATAAGCATGGACTTTATAATATTAAAGTGCAACTCAAGAGCAGTATCTCTCTCTAATGAGATAAAGTAACATGAACTAACTTTGGTGCCACCTGAATGGACAAAAGAGGGTTTATGATTTCTTAAAAGTACAATAATGATTATTTAATTTCAAGATAAGCTTATTCCCCAAAAGAAATTAGTAGGCGGTAGAATAGTGAAATATATTTTTCCTTCTAGTATAGGGGAAAAGAGGTGACAATGTTTCTGTTTGCTTCCTATTCTTATTACTTTTGCTTCATATTCCTATTAATCCTAAAGGGAGTTAGAAAAACTTTACTTGACAAACACCACTGGAACTGAAAGAAACATTTCATTTTTAAGTCAATGCAGAGACTAAAAGAAACAATAGAACAATGCATACAATGAAAGATAAAAATTAAATTGAAAAAGGAGACATTTGATAAACCAAAAGAATAAAAAAAATCAGAAAACAGAAATATAACTAGGAATTCTGGGCATGATGGTGCATGTCTGTAATCCCGGCTGATGCAGGAGGATCATTGCTAATTCGAGGCCAGCCTGAGCTACAAAGTGAGCTCAAGGCCAGCCTGAACTGCATAGTGAGACCCTGTATCAAAAAGACAGAAATAGGGGCTGGGGATTTAGCTCAGCAGCAAAAGCGCCTGCCTGGCAAGC
>NW_004955403.1:30289685-30305860 GCF_000276665.1 Chinchilla lanigera | reverse complement strand
TTATTATCTGTTCTAAATTTCAATGAGATAAAGTACCATGCTGAAACAGAAATGTACTCAGATTGTGTTTAAAATGACAAAAATAAATGTAAATTCAATTGTTAGCTGTCCATAATGGAAGAACTTAAAGTATAATTACATTGAAAACTTTGGAAGTTTGGAAACATTTATTAGACAAATGAGAGGAAAGATAAGCAGCATATGCATTAGTAATACAATTTAAAAGAAAAAAAAGAGAATAATTATTTGGAAGCATATTTACCTGTGTAAATGTATAGCCATTATAAGGCTATAGTATTAATGAGTCTCGTTACAATATCTGCTTCTTGAAGGTAGAGATTATTACTAAGGCCAAGCATAGTGGTCTTGCAAAAAAGCTTGTTTTATATATAATGAACAAAGGGTAATAAGAGTTAATAATAACGGCTTTTTTCTATATGGGACAGGTATTATGAAAGGTGCTTTATATTCATTAACTCTTGCAGTATAATTCATAATGAAGACTGTCCTACCATAAAAGTAAGAAGCAAATAATAGAGTATCAAAATATTATGATAAAAGCCATTGAAAATTTAAGGTAAATTGATAAACACAATTACTGGAAGGTTAAAACAAACTATTCATTGAAATGCTATCAAATATATAAGGTATAAGTAATAAACAGAACAATATAATTTATAAAGCCAAATCCGTATATACCACATTTTATGAACAACAAGTTACACATTTTGAACAAGGTTGAGTGAATATGAGCAAATGTGTATGTGGAACGTAGGGTGCTTTAATTCACTGAAATAGCAAGTGTGATGTTATAATGAATTTTTAAAATCTTCAAACATTTAGAGGTTGACTGTTTTCTGACATATACAGTGAAGGCTAAAGTTGAAATCTGAAACAATTTAAAATCACCCAAACAATTCAATATTAACTAAACTTGAATTGCAAATGCAGTTTCTCTGGGGAGAGAATTTTATTGTATCAACACCAACCGAACAGCTATTAAACTATGCCAGTATATTACAAATATCACTGAAGACATATATCCCAATGGAGAATTGTAAAAGGGATGATTCTCAGAGGAAGGGACCATACAAACTGAATGCATATTTTTAAAGATGCTTGTTACAGATATTACAAATATCTTTAGAATATTTAATGATGCCCCCCATTTTCTTCTTTATCCTATTTGGTTTCCCTCCAATAAATGACATTTTTTTTTTTTTTGCTTTCATTCTTAGGACAATTCATATTAATTATTTTACATTCTATAAAGAGAAGAAACACTCATCAGTGGAGGTTTGGAAGAATTTTTATGATGACTAGTGAATCTCAGATCAAATTTTGGCTTTGTCTTAAAGATTTAAGATGTTTTTAGGAATCAGTCACAGTCTTCACTATTTTTTAGAAATCCCATAGATAATTTAATACAATTGATTTTTAAAAACCAGTCCTTATTAGGGCCCTTACAAATCTAATGTTCTTTGCAGGTCAGCTGTAACTGAAAGTAGCTTTGTGAACAGGTCTTCTGGCTGTCTGTAATTTATAAATAATCCTGTGAATTTTGCTGCTTCTTTAAAACAGAAATGTCTGCATATCATTTATGACCTAATATGGTACATTTGATCCTCTTTAAAGTTTAGCATTAATTTCTAATGGTTCCCTTTTATAGAATTTAACTCTTGAATTTGCTAAAATATACTAAACTTACTCACCCTCGGGGTATGTGAGAAATGAGCTCTTGCATTCCTGATAGCAAATTGCAGATCAGCATTTTTAATGCTGCCTAAGATCCTTTGTGTGTGTGTTTTTTAAAATTACCTACATAGATCAAGTTTATGTTAATTGTATGAAAAAGCAACAGAAATAATCAGTAAAATTTACACAACTTTAAGTAGTTAACCTAGTTCTGAGGCAGCACAATTACTTAGTAGTCAGCACCTTAAAGTAAGTAAAACATGTAATAAAGCATTTCTTTTTATGATAGTTTTTCTTGGTCTTTTTTCAGGCATGATTGGGTATATGTGTATGGCTCCTGTAATCATAGTGCTGTTTTAAATTAAATGTGCCTGAATTTATACTAAGTACGTTAAGCAGTCTACTGTGAATATCTTTTCTTCAAAGTTTCCAGGCAGCCCCTAACAGGAGTAGAAATGTCATTAAAATGACAGGCATAGAACAGACAAAAATTCCTTTGTGTAAAATTGTGCAAAAAAAAAACCATAGAACAAAATACCTGTACTTTAAACTTCACACAAAAAAATCAACATTTATTGAGTGCATAGTTCTATACTTTATTGACTAAACAATAAGCTCATCCTTTTCCTTGAAAAAAAGGCCCCTGAGTAATGTGAAAAAGAAAACAAATCTTACAAATGAGTTACTGTAGACTTCCTCAGGGGTTAGGTAGCATTTTATGTGTAAATCAAAGTTTTTTTTCTAAATTATCACATTGTCCTTCCAAAGAAATACAAGATTGAATTAATAAAAGTTGAGTAATAAGTCAAATTTTCAAAATCAAAGCTTATATTCAGAGTGAATGTAAGTCTAACTCAGTAATAGTTGTATCATGGATGAAGAACTGTGGTTAACTGTAACCCCATAGAATCATGAATTTACTATTGACTCAAGAATTAATTGAAGAATTTAAAAGAGAATTGAGTGAAGAAGTAATTCAAGAACCAGAGTGCCTCTCTCACACTCTTACTCTATATTGCCTCCCTCTCACCTCCTGATGGCTTTGTTGAAACTGGGAAATTGAAACAGATTTTTAAAGCCAACTTCTTTCTTCAGCTTCTGCTGAAAGTGACATTTCTATCCCCAGCTCTAATACCTTACTTTTTCTCTGAGCCTGTTGCAGAGCTGAAATTGTACCTACAAACATTTCCTGGCATTTGCTTTACTTCTGTAATAAGCTAGAATGCCTCTTTGCCTCCCAGGATGGCAGATTAACTGCCTTCCCAGTTGACCAAATTGTGAAAAGAGTCATTTTTCCTTTCTTAGTTTGTTTTCCCATATGTTGCTGGTATGTGGGTGGAAAATACAGAGAGCTACGATCCAGATCAGAGACTCCCCCATGTTACGCTGTCCCTAAACAAGTCTTCCATGCCGTAGCCACCACTGATACATTTTTACTCATTTACTTCTATCTTACAAACATGCCAGTGGTTTTCTCTTAGACACACACATATATTATGAGAACATGATAGAACATGTCAAGAGATTTTTAAGAAATTGTGATCAAAGTACATAACAAAATTAACCATCTCAATCACTTTTAGGCATACTGTTGTTAGAAGTACGTTAGCTACTTAGCTCATATGTACACAGCTACCAAGGGACAGAGGAAGATGGAGTAAGACTGGTCAACCTTATAAAGAAAACAGCTTCTATACTGGTTAAGGATTCAGTCCAATGAAATACATCCTGAAGTTCAGTAATGCAGAAACCCAGCACAGAGAAGTGACTACTGTAACGGGCTCCCTCTTCCCTTTTACTTTGCTCTCCTTACTTACACTGCAAGGTTCCTGACTGGCCGAAGAGTGCATGATTAGTGTATGGCCACTGCATCTTCTGGTTCTCTATGTGTTATATTAGAGGATGGTCAGTTCATACTCGAATAAAAGACAAGACAAAACAGACCCTCTCTTACTGCCATGATTTCATTCTTTGACTTCATTAAATAGAAACCAGGGTTTGGACGTTCAGTAGCATTAAGTCTATTGACATTGCTGTGAAACAGATTTCTGGAATTTATTTATCTTGTAAAGCTGAAACTATATCCTTTAAACAACTTATCTTATCACCTGATCAAAGTTCCTGGAAAAACTACCATTTTACTTTTTGGTGTTATGAACATGACTACATTAAATACTCAACAGTAGAATCACATAGCATCCGCCTGACTGTGTGACTGGGACTTATTTCGCTCAGAAAGAGCTTTGTCTTTTGTTCTGTGCAATGGGAAGCTATGAGATGATCTTGAGCAGAGCTACGACATGGTCATATATACTTTTCAAATATCACTCTGATATTCTGTGGGGTAGGGGTCTTGTGAAGAAACTGTGGCAGCTTGGACTTGAAAGGCCATGGTAAGAAATGAGAAGGATTATGATTGGGTGATATTTTAAGTATAGATTAAATCTAAAGCTTATTAATGAATTACATATGGAGGTGAGATTCATACAGTTTTATGAATTGCTACACAATGGTGGTACTGTAGATAGGCATCCTGGTTATGAAGAACATGGAAGGAATTAAATTTTTTATATATATATTTAAGAGTAGTATTGTTGATTAGGTATAACAGGAATGTAAAGGTCGAGGCTACAGATGCCCAGTGGGTAACTGACAACCGGAAAAATCTTGGCCTCACTGCCTTCCTTTCATATCAGTCTCTTTATTACCTTGAAACTTCAGGTTAAATCTCTCCTCAACTCTGTGCATAGGCATGTTAATCACCTAAACAGTGTCTAACTAAAAACTAATTGTGATTAGTAACTGTGTTCATTAGCCCTCAATTTAACTACTATTTTGCCCCCTTCAAGATTCAAAACTAAAACCTGTTTTTAGGTTTGCAGGAATATGTAATGCTGATTTTTACAAGTTTCTGGTTTCAGAACCCCTGGAAGGATTGCTTGAAGTCTCCATTCACTGTCCTAAACTTGCAGTGATGTTGGATTCCAGGAAAAGCGGAGCCTTGAATGTCCCATGATGATGTCACCCCCACCCCACAAGAAGGACCAATCTTTCATGAGAACTGGACTGCTCCCTCAAACCATGAGTTCTGTGGAGCAACCTCGCAGAACCAATCTTGAGATAATAATCAACCAGACCACAGTTTGAGGAGGATTATCTCCTCTGCCAGTAAGCACTCAATTCTCGCGTTAGTCCCCCCTTTCTATGAAACCTTAAAGTTTCTGTCAGCCCCTGGAAGACAGATATCAAACTGTATCAGTCAGAGTTTACTTAGAGAAACAGATATAACACAACATATACAAATGTATGAGAATTACAAGTTTGGGTTATCATGGTCAACCACAGAGTGGGATAAGGAACATGCAGAGGATGTCTGTCTGCTGGAGACTGAAAAGCCCAGTCCATGGTCTGGAGCTCACACTGCAGTGTTCCATGCAAGTCCACATCAGGAGGCTGATGGGTCTGCAAGGGAATGCTGAAGAATCTACTATGAAGGCAAAAGAGTCTACACCAAAAGGCTGAAGAGTTCCAGGCAGAAGCCCAAGAGTCTGCTCCAGAAGCCAGGAAATGACCACCACGCTGAAGGTGAAGACTGGAGCTCCTCCAAAGAATCCTTAATCTGTCCTTCCTCATTTCCCTTTTATTGTATGAAATCTTCCCACCCTGAGGAGGGGGTCCTTTATGCCCACATTATCTCCGTGCCCTCCTCTTGCACAGGCTTAGGATGATTACAAAGTAAAGACCCTGGCCTCCTGCTAGGTCACTTAGTTACCCTATAAACTTCTCAAGATGACACAATGAACAACATCCCAGCACAGTAAGGGCATGTCCTTTTCACCCCAGGATGCAGAACTGCTGAGTCACTTAACCAAGCCTCTAGACTCCTCAAATTGACACAGTGTATCAACCACAACACAAAGCTCCTTATCTGTTTTCCCAGCGTGGCCACACTGATTAAAACTCCATTTCTGCCCTGTACTACTGATCATTCCTTTGACTGGCATTTTAGGGTGAGTAGGATTTTGGGAGGAATTGGCATAGACAGCTGGATCAATAAGCCTTCTCAGAGGAGTGGTTGAAGCCAAAGATGTAAATTCCCGGTTTATCAAAGTATAGGAAATATTTAAAACCTGTGTTCTAGAAAAAGTCCAGTTGGGGGTAAAAGTTGTCTGAGGGTTGACTTCCAGACTGCAAAATCTGGAGCAGCCTAATCTACTACTGAGCACTGTATCTATTAGCCAGTATTTCTCTCACATGTAATGTTTTTTCCCTTATCAGGGACTACAAGGGAAGCTATAAGAATAAACGCAGTTCAAAGTATCAAGAAATTCTTCAGAATTAGGAGAGAAGAGCAATCACCTAAATTGTTCTAAATTCCCTTTGAGGGAATTGTGTTTTGAAATGCATAGCAGCATCTTTATTGATTCAAGGAGTAATTGTTTTTGAATCTGTTTAAATTTTGAGATTTTTACAGCATGAGAACAAACACAAATTAAAAGTATTTGGCTGTACCTTGACATCATAATATTAAATGAAATAAATCAGATGCACATACCTAAATATCACATGGTTTCCCTCAGACATGCATAAATTAAAAAGCAAAATATAATGTATAGTAAATAGGTAGATAGCACTTTTGGAAAAGGAAAGGGAACTAAGAGACAGAGGGAGGTGGAAGAGAGGAAAGGAAAAGGAGATAAAGAAAGAATTAAGATGTGTTATGCACATGTACCAAGTCCCAGCAATGAATGTGTTCATTATGTACTGAAAACATGCACTAATAAAAATAAAAAAATATTAAAACAACTTTAAAAATGTTGTTTTCTCTCTTTTGAAAATAAAAGTTAGGTTGTTTTTTTCTTTGAGAGATGAATAGCTTCTCCACATTTCCTGAGCTCAGAGGCATGAATGGCTACCCCACCTCTTCTCAGCACAGATCAATGGACAGAAAATGTAGTCCCAGTTTTTTTCTCTTAAGCAAGGGAGGGAAAGATATGTTCCCAGGAAGAAATGAAGCAAGACTGAATACAGACATTCCTAATTTAATGATCAAGTTCTATTTTTGTGACCATGTTGTTAGAAGAACTGACAGCTAAATAAGAAATTGTTAAAAAGGAAAGGCAAACTGTGCTAGAGGAAAATGGAAGGGAAGAAATAGGAAAAATCTATATTTATACACAAGATAAAGGTAGTTATACAGCTCGTTTCTCTTAGTTCATTGAAAATAAATGTTTGTGCTAATATTGTTTGGACAAGATAGCATGCATATATCTTGTGGTTATCTTGTAGCTACTACTATGAAGGCAACAATATGCAATGCATTAATTATTGTAAGTCTCCTAATAACCTATTTTGAAACTCTGTTTTACTGTTATTTTTATTTTTTTCTCTTAAAGAAGAAATTGTATATAGTATGTACAGTACATTAAAATACATATTCAGATCAAAGAAATGGTCAAAGGAAATTCCAACTTAAGGATTTTGCTTTTATTTGCATACCTCTTACATGAAGTACTGTTATGTATAACAGAATATAAGACTACAGTAATGTATAGCACAATCAAAAAAGTTGCAGTGCTATACAATAAAGGTGTACTGCACAAAAAGGAGACTGAGGTGTTATAAACACAATGTACAGAACTGTACAAAAAAAAATCTAGTTGTAAGCCCAGTGGCAGTTCATAAGTCTGAACAATGCATCTCTGTGGTTACACCTGGATAGTTATTAAACAGGTAGGTCATTAAATGAAGAATATTTATATGTCTGTCTTAGTTACTTCCTCACTGCTGGGACAAAATACCTAATACACACAAGTTAAAGGAAGAAAGGTTTATTGCAGCTCACAGTTTATAGAGGTTTCAATACATAGTTGGCTTGTTCCAAGTCAGGACCACATGGCACTGGGCAGTGCAGAGAAGAAACAGTCCATGCAAAGGCAGGCAGAAAAAAGCAGCAGTAGTGAGCCACCCTTTCCCTTTTTATTCCATTTAGGCTATAAGTCTATTGGTTGGTGCCTCTCATCCAGGGTGGGTCTTCTGTTTAGTAAATCCACTCAGGCACACCCAGTACTATGCTAATCCACCCAGCTATCACACACCCATGAACCAGTCACTCCCAAAAGCCCCACTTGGGAGCACATGTGGTTTTGAGGGACATTTTAGATATAAATTATAACGAGGTCTATTGTTGCATTGTAGTCTTTCCCCCACTATACCTTGTCCACCTGTACATACTGAAATAGTGATTTTCAACAAATGGCTCCCTCCCTCTTTTTGAATAAGTCCTGTTTTTCTTTTTACCAAAATAAGTGGCCTCCTTTGATTTGGTCAACAGCAAACAAACAAACCTAAGAATGTGAACCTTCATGGCCCATAACAAGATCACTCTGTGAGGATCTCTATGCGGATGCATTGATCCCATGACAGTAAAGAAGACAGTTCCCCACCACAAGTTGGGATAATCATCTCGTGATGGGAACTGCACCCTCAGAAAGCAATGGCAATTTCTCTAGAGCCAGAAAGACCTCACAGAACCAGATCTGAGACTATGATCAACCAGAACAATTTGACTAAGACTTCTTGACTGTGCATTCCTCTTTTCTCCCTGGCCTAATTCTTCTGAGTAATTTCGAAATTCTCAGTACTCCAAAAACAAGAGTGAAGATGTTTCCAGCTTTTGGGTCCTGTAGAGATTTTTCTAGGTTCTTGGTGTCCTGAAGAAAAAATTGGGCATAAAATGCAAAGTAGCAAGGATTTATGTTTATTAAAAATGGAAAAGAACTATGCTCTACAAAGTACAAGCAGGCTGGTGAGAAAGGCTCATAGCAGCCACAAGGGAAATGCTGAGAGTGCTTTCTATCTCTAGTTAGTAGATTACTTCTCCCTCATGCAAAAAAGGCATTTGAGATGGTTTTCTTATCAGAAACTCACTTGGCCTGACATCAGGTTTAAGCTGTCGTATCAAAAAGCTGCTTTGTTTTGTGCTGGATGTAAAAAATGGATTGAAAATAGCAGTTTTCTGATTGGCCCAGCCAGTCCCATATGCAGAATCCGAGAAATTTCACAGCCATCCACAATTCTGTGTTCTGCGCAAGTGTCTTGGGTCCCCATAACTGAAGGTCATGCTTACTGTTTGACCAGTTTTCCCTACACTAGTCTCCTACCTCAAGGATGCTTATTCTTCTATTCCTTGCCAGTACACCTACCCTAAATGTATTTCTATCATAGTCAATACAACTTTTTCCATTTGATTTTTTGAGGAAGTGGCCAGACCTGGTCTTTTGGGATTCAACCCCTAGAGTCAGCCTTGGGACTCTAAGACTCCCTATAACATTATGTATGACAAATGGCACCGTGAAAACCTCTTCTTTGAAAACTAGTTTTTATTTATATTGAGAACATGTTTGTAATGGGTGGTGTATCCTGGTTTAATGCTATTCTATGATATTTTCTTTTTTACATTATTATAATATTTTTCTGATTTGGGAGATTTTGTTTTTAAGTATATTTCTCCAAAAATAAGTGAATAAAAAATGTAAGAACCATGGCCTAATACTATTTCCAAAAATGAAGCAGGTCTAGGAAAGACAGTTGATTTAGCAAGCCCTATAGAGCTGAGCAGTGGTACAGCTATGGTTAAAAAGACACACCTTCTGCTTTTAACATAATGTACTTTCCAATTCCTCACGGCTCTTGTCCACGTTCAAAAGCTTAATTGTTTTTTAATATTCACATACAACTAGCTAATAAATCCAGAGCAATAGTTTCTTTCATGCTTCAATGGAAGTAAGTCAGCATGGTTTGACTTCTAAGGTTATTGACATTTCCTAAGCAATAGCTGCTCATTGTAATGTGTAGAGACTTATTTAGCAAACTCATGAGAATCCAGTCATTTCTGCATTTTGAGGATGTTAAATAAAGAAAGAGAAAGTGGAAGAAGCACTGCGGAAATGAACAGACTTATGAATATTATTTTAGCTGTTCCCATATAATATGATACGACTTTAAACATTTATACAAAATTAAAACGTGGATTGATTTTAGTAAAAAACATCTGAAGAAGTGATGTGTACCTACAGGATTGAGGAGTAACAAAAATAAACACTAATAAATGTTTTAGTACAATAGTTTTGACTGTTTAGGACAAATAGATTGAGAATAACAAGATGAACAGAACAATCTAACTACATTATTGTATAACATTTAAATTTAAGAATAAAGTAAAGAGATCAGTAGTTTCTGAAATAGTAATGGTGAGGAAAAAGAAATGTGATCTGCCAATTGAATATTTCAAAAGACATCACATGTGAAAGTCATTTTAAGAGTTGTGGTCAGATACTTATGAAAATAAATTCTTATGTCAAAGGAACAAGTTCTTCTCATCAGTGGTCATGGAATTAAATTTATAGTAGAGAGGTGGTTGATACTCTCTCAAGCCCTTTCGCTGTTATCTAAGTTCAGAATACTCAAAGGAAAAGAGTTAATGGCTGGGAAGGAGAACAGAGTCACCATTAAATGATTACACTCACTTTGATATGTGAACTTGGCCAAAGATTACAATATATGGATTTTTTTAGGGTGGTATAGATAGAAGAGAGATAATAATCCCACTGAAATGACTGAACCAAAGTAAACTCAGTAACTTAGCATCGTAATACTAGTTTTCAAAAGTAATATCATAAATTTGTAAAAGAATGATGCTTATTTCCCATAAGTGTGATCACCATGATTATTGTTAGATAAAATGGAAACAATGATTTGAAGAAAAATCTTTGGTCTTAATTTGCATTTGAATATAGGCAAATGCAAATTAACTAGTATTATGATCCACCTCCTTGCTATTTATAAAGTGGTTTTGTTTTATTTCTATATCTATAATTTAAATAATTTATTTTAATTCACAAGTTTCAAAAAAATCCCACCTAAGTTTCACTGACACCTCAAGTTTCTGCATTTTCTTATGGAACATATTATATGAAATAAATTCGTATCACACAAGAATGTGAAATTTAGAAACAGCAAATAATAGTTGGTTTAAACTTATTTCTTTGAACATTAATTGCTTGAAACAGTTGCAGAAAAATATGAGCTGCACGTATTTAAAAAATGACGAATGTGTTATGAATCACAAAATCATTCTTACTGATGATAGAGGGTCCAACATAAAGTATCAAATTTATTGTAATATTGGTAGTGATGAAAGATTTAATTTGCTATTTAAGTGAATTGAAAGTAATCCTGCATCCCAAAGTCACATTTTAGTAATTGTAAACTAGCAGAAAATTAAAAGCAATTGAGAAGATACTGCACAACAGTCAGAGAAGATAGGACCCATGGTGTATGTGGTTACTGTAAGAACAGATTCAAACTTTAGAAATTAGATAGCAAAAGAAAAAACATAAAAACATATTCACCATAACTATCTTTGGCACATTTGTATTTTGTCAGTCAACATTTTTTCTGTCTCTAAATTGTGACCAAACTCTTAAGTCTTAAACAGTAATTTTAAATTTGATATTATATGAGAAAAATGTGTCATGTACACTTCTTTACATTTTTTATTACAAGTTTATGTTTTTCCTGTTATGAACAAAATTGTAATAGATTTATTTTAGGTTCAATTATGTGAGGATGTACCTAGGAAATATGCCAGAATTAGAATAATTAAATCCAGTGATACATTTTTAAATGTTTTGATATAAACTGTTAAATGCTTTCAACATGTTCAAATCAATTTATGCAACCTGAGCCCACTAAGAAACGAGGGATAATAGCATTTTTAAAATATTTTCTATGATAAAGTATAGTCTTCTTTAACTGCTATAATAACTATGGAAATTGAATATCACAATATATCCAACTATTGCATTTTCTCTTCAGTTATATAGCTATTATTATATTTTTCTACATGAGAGAGAGAGAGAGAAAAAGAGGGAGGGAAAGAATGAACACAACATGAACTTCAGAAGGTTTTCCACTTTCAAATCTTTATTTTAATTGAATTTATATTCTTTTTGATATTAGGAAACTTTAATTATTCTTCATTTGCACCAATCAATATTTTCTTTTGTAACTGTTTTTATTGCTTTAATAGTGAGCAAAGTTTTCCAATCCAGCAATGTCAGACAGTTCTTTAATTTCTTCTTAATAATGTATTTAAGTTTTCCATCTTTTTGTCCATTTGAAACTGATTTTGGTTTATGTTATTTATTGATTAATATTTTCCTTCTCCATTAGTTGGTTATAAGTCCTCCAACCCAAAGTCAATGTTTACAAACATTAAGATTTGTTTTAGGGGCTGGGGATTTAGCTCAGCGGCAAAGTGCCTGCCTGGCAACCACAAGGTCGTGAGTTTGGTTCCTGGTACCAGAGAAAAACAAAAAAAAAACCAAAACAACAACAACAAAAAAGATTTGTTTTAGGCCATTTCCTGTGTTATATTAAGTTACCTGCTAAATCTGGTATTGTACCAAGTTATTATTGTACAAAATTATGAAACTGTATTGTTTTTACAAGGCTATTTTAATTATTTTAGAGCTTATAATTTTTTATAATTTATCTTAGTATCCAAAAAGGTGTGTCCCTCTTCATTATTCATCCTTTTCTAAGTTTTCCCACCCTTGCTTCATTTCACTAAGACAATTTAATAGTTAAAAACTATCACAAGTAAATGACTTGTAATTATATTAAAAACATAAACTATTTATACAAAGAATTGCAAATCACATATTAATCCATG
The DNA here is from genome assembly GCF_000276665.1 of Chinchilla lanigera. Taxonomy (NCBI): domain Eukaryota; kingdom Metazoa; phylum Chordata; class Mammalia; order Rodentia; family Chinchillidae; genus Chinchilla; species Chinchilla lanigera. The sequence goes on along the minus strand of NW_004955403.1, from coordinate 30,293,427 downwards.
AAAGACTGATCTGAAAATATTGAAAAATTTTGCAACCAGGTTTGTTCCTTATTAATTTTTCTTCTACAGTTAAAGGGTTATTTAAAAGCTACTTCAAGAAAACTAGCAAAACTAAATCCAAATATAACCAGATAGAACACCCACCTCTCCTCCTCACTTACCTTCTTTAACTGAAGGAAAACCTATGGATCTTTTTAATAATATACGCTTATTTTCTAAGCTTGGTGATAGACAATGTATTCTTTTCTGTGAAAGCAAGATTTTCAGTTTTCTTGTTTGTTTTGTTTCTGTTTTCTAGAGAATAGGACCACTGAATCTTACCACTGTTGATACCCTAATTTCAGGAAAGCTATTTTTTTTCTGTTTAACCTCTGGCCAAGTAGGAGGAATACTTTTATTAATTCTCTGTAGCAAAGTATAGGCCAGATTAAAATATTTTAATAGGACAATTTAGAAGTTTTAAGAAGGCAAGAAGATATTTAAGTAATGCAATGCAAAAAAAAGTCAGTTATACTTTTTTTTTTTTTTTTTTTTTTGGTTTTTCTCCAGTACCAAGAACCAAACTCACGACCTTGCGCTTGCCAGGCAGGTGCTTTTGCCGCTGAGCTAAATCCCCAGCCCCCAGTTATACTTTTTGATGCTGGACATGACATTCCTGATACAATCCTTGGCTCCACGTAGGCTTTCATCCCTTCATCAAAGTTTGGCTTCTATTTACCTGTTGATGTGTAAGCCCTAAAAAATGAGATTCAAACCAAACAAAAGAGCCTAAGGTTCTGTCATCTGAAACTTCCATCCCCATTAGTATTTTCTCTGTAAAAGTCTGCCTCTTCCAGTGTAACAGAATCTTGGCTTTTCAGTGATGATCACAGAGTAATGTCTTTATTCTGGCCAGCCAAGCACTCAGTTAAAATATCAAGACATAAAGTCAAATCACTGTACAAGACAGACACAGACACTAACACAAGAGAAGAGTTCTCTTTTTCAATTTTTCAGGATTTTGTTTGATTATATGGCTACATGTGGAACTTCTAAAGAGACCAAAATGATTCACTGCTTCTGAAGCACACCACTAACAATAGATTAGCATCATACAAATGCAAAAATGAAAATAATTTGATGCGCTTATCTAATTAGCTTAGAAATGTGTCTGAATTTCATTTTATGCATCTTCAGGACTGATATAACCCTGTTTCATCATTGTGACCAGACTTGGATTCTGTCTGCATTTCAGAAGGAAAGTAATGTGGATTTTACTTGCAAATATTCTAAAGATTAGCTGTTTAACAACTTAAATCAGCTCTTGAATAATAAATTAATGGCAATATTATGCTAATAAGTAACTACAATATTTGCTTAGCAAGGTAAATTTACTTACTTGGGAATCAGATCACTTAATATATAAGAAAAAAGTATTCTCAAAAAATCCAAGTTTTATTAATCAAAACTTTTAATTTCAGAATTGCTAGTGTTTGGTTGGCCAGCTACACATTACAATGTCCCTGTTTTAGCTGTTTCCTTATCAATAAAATGGTAATACTGCCTAGTACAGAATTACTTTATAATTCATAAAATATCTTCATTATATTATTTCACTTAGTGGACATGCATAAATATGGAATGATTACCGAGTGAATGAAAAAATTATATTTTTCTTTGTTTTCAGAATGAACATTATAGGAAGGTAAGTAAAGTTTGAGTTTTTCTCTCTAAGCATGTCCAAATTGCAATTCAAACAAGCACTGTATATTTCTAATACAAAGATTTTAGGGATCATAAGATTTTATTTTTTAAATGGGTGTCTTAAAAACAAAATACTGAGGGAAAACATGGACTGAAAGAGTTTGTGGAAACTAGAGTCTGTTAGGTTGAATGTGCCCTGAGGCATAAGGATGCTAATTTTGTGTTATTGGATTTTACTGTATCTATTAATATATTTTGCTAGAGATTTATGGGATCAATTTATCCTATGGCTTGAACTAATTCCCTCAGTATATCAGAATATGTGACTTTTTCCTCAATTTAGCTTTCTTTATCATTTTTTTCCATAAATGGGGCATGTCCTGTGCTTGCAGATATATAAGGTATTGTCAGAAGTTTTGGGGCATCTAATGATAAATATCAAAGAGTGTTATCTTTTTTTTTCAGTTTCTCCTTTTTTCCCATAAGTAAACCAAGTGGTATGTAGTTCACTAGTGCACGTCTCCAGCTTTATTGGAGTCGTCAATGAAATGATAAATGCGTAGCATTTTTGGTTGTGTGACTCTTATTGCCCTATTGCACTTTTGATAATATTTACTTGTGACAAGTAGTTATTTTTAACACATTCAATCAAAAGTAACAAAATATTTTAATAATGATAAATGTGAAATTAATTAATAACCTGCAAGCATGGCAGGAGAGGATCGTGCTCCATGTCAAGCACTAAGAAAACAATTCCATCAGTAGTTTAAATCTGCATATGAATGACAACTCTATATAGGGCTCTGAATAAAACTCATTTATAAGTATATTGGCAAACTGTACTCAAGTTCTCCTCTTAGAGATAAATTATTTCAGTATGTTAGTTACTATGGCAATCATAATCATTGAGGATTCCTTAGGAAAGTACATACTAGTATTGAACTATCTGATATCACTGAACGTGCTTTGTGTCTTAGTTGAGTGTATCTGTGGCTTTACAAGTTCTTAGGACACTGTTGTGACTGTATGGCATCTCTAAATGAATCGTTACTTTGTGTTTTAAATACAACAATACTGCACAAAATAATTTTGTTTATTAGCATACAGTTCTATTTCTGTTAAAGATGTAGATTTTTATTTGCTCCTTCTGTTTTCCTCTTTCTGTCTTGATATTTCTTCCTTCCCTCCTTTGCTGCCTTCTTTCCTTTCCTTCCTTCCTTCTTTCCTTCCTTCCTTCCTTCCTTCCTTCCTTCCTTCCTTCCTTCCTTCCTTCCGCTACCAAGCTTGTTTCTTGCAATATCACAGTAAGGACAAATAAAAAGTTTTTAATCACTTTTTCAAAACCATTTTCATGTTTTACTCTCCTGCATGGCCTTCCAGAAAATAGAAATAACTATTGAGAGAGTTGAATAAGATTCTTACTTGTGTTCAAATTGAGGACATTAAAGGACATTGAAGAATGTCTTCAGGTATTAGAAACAATTGAAAACAGGCTTTCTGGTCCTTTCACTCCATGTTTTATATCTATATCTATCCATCTATCTCTATATCTATATATAGATATAGAGATAGATGGATAGATATAGATATAAAACATGGAGTGAAAGGACCAGAAAGCCTGTTTTCAATTGTTTCTAATACCTGAAGACATTCTTCAATGTCCTTTAATGTCCTCAATTTGAACACAAGTAAGAATCTTATTCAACTCTCTCAATAGTTATTTCTATTTTCTGGAAGGCCATGCAGGAGAGTAAAACATGAAAATGGTTTTGAAAAAGTGATTAAAAACTTTTTATTTGTCCTTACTGTGATATTGCAAGAAACAAGCTTGGTAGCGGAAGGAAGGAAGGAAGGAAGGAAGGAAGGAAGGAAGGAAGGAAGGAAGGAAAGAAGGAAGGAAGGAAAGGAAAGAAGGCAGCAAAGGAGGGAAGGAAGAAATATCAAGACAGAAAGAGGAAAACAGAAGGAGCAAATAAAAATCTACATCTTTAACAGAAATAGAACTGTATGCTAATAAACAAAATTATTTTGTGCAGTATTGTTGTATTTAAAACACAAA
>NW_004955403.1:30269174-30289585 GCF_000276665.1 Chinchilla lanigera | reverse complement strand
TATATATGTGGTTATCATTGCTTGCTAGTAATTAAGAGAGTAGCACCAGAGCTCAGAGAAATGATGGAAGTCGGTCAGGATAGGTTTTTCCTTGTGGCCCTTGGAAAGGCTTCCATTTTTACTGCTACTGACAAGGACAGATGTTGGAAAGTTGTGACCAAATCAGAGGACTGACATTAAAATTATATTTTAGAAGCATCGCTCCGGTAACTAAGTTGAAAACTGACTATTAAGGGGAAGTTAAAGGCAGGGAGACCAATCTGGACGATTTTCAAATAATCCAGGCAAGAGATGATGGTGGCCTGGGTAAGGACTGTTGCTCTTCAGCTGCCAAGAAGTGGGAAGATTTCAGACTTATATTGTGGTGGAAGCAACAATTATGAGCATATGAGGTAAGTGTTATGGCTTGTGTCGAGATGTCCCCCAAAGCCTCACACAGTCATAGGTGGGGCAGAGGTGGCTGAATTCAGTGTGTGATTGATTTGTAGTGCAACGCTAGGACTAAGGGTGCTAGGATTAAGGGTGTGTGATTACTGACTCAGTCTGATGATTGGTTTGTCTCCACCCGAATCCCGCACCCCAGATACAACAATTATATGCAAGGAGAAGACATATCTGAATCAAACAGGTCCACTGTTCTTTACGAACACATACCCTTAGCACATTTGACTGACAGCGGCCTTCACTGTCTTCTCTTCCTGACTTGTGACTACTGATTCTTGGCTTAAAGTCTTTGTGTAAGAAAATGACACAACTGGTGCATAAATACATACTTTTAAAAACAATAGAGAGGTAGATTATGTGTAAAAGTCTTTATATATACACCAATTCACATGTATGAATATCTGTTTTTTACCGAGAAGGAATTTGAAGTGCACACTTTTCCTATATTTTCTGTGGTAGAATATATGTATATATGCACATTTTAAAATGTAAATGAATTTATATTATTATACAGCAATTCTACTTGAAGCATCTTTTAGGGTTTAAATTAGTCTTTGTTTTAGATTTCTTCTGTTAGATTTTTGAATACTTCTAAAGATGATCAAATAAGGAAGTGCCATTTAATTATAAAAAGCTAATACCAGTTCTAAATTATGTGTTAACACTCTTTTAATATAAAATTACACAGTAAAGCAAACTCTAAAATTCTAACTTTTAAATTATGAATGTGACACTGATTAATCAGAGAACTTTCATTTATTTTAAACTCATAGAAGTTACTCATGTTCAGTGGCATAAAATAAAGAGTAATCTTTATTTTGGTAGTAGAGCTTGGGGGTGTGTGAACAGTTTTAGTATCTTTGGAAAGCAATAAACCTGATAATGCTAACATTTTATTTTGTTCTGTTACAGAATTCAAGATTCCACATAAGTAAATGAATGTTTCAAAAGTAGAACATACATGGAACATTGAAATATGAAATAATATGTTTTTTATGCTAATGAGAGGTAGGCTGATGCCTCTTTGCCTTATGAGTAAATTACTTGCTCCACAACATGCACCACCAGGGATCCCGCAGCCAGTGCAGTCCTTCTCAACAGAAGCCTCCTGAGCTTCATCCTAACCAGCAGCATTTCCGTCAGTGCTCTGATTTTCCAGAATCTGACCACAGTCTCCCATATAGTTTAAAGTGTACATTAAGAAAAAAGGAAAGGGTGGACTGGGGATTTAGCTCAGCGGCATAGCACTTGCCTGGCAAGCACAAGGTCGTGAGTTCGATTCCCGATACCAGAAAACACTTCCCTCCCCCGCCAAAAAAAGTGTACAAAGGCTGCCTCTTTGGCTAGTCTCTCAAAACCTTTCCTAATTAATTCTCTAGGCTCTTGGCCAGCCAACATCACAGCAATGACCCAGCCTGTATATATCAATTTTGCTGTAGTCAGGGTTTGAAAGGGAATAGATTTAATACAGGACATAGAATATATAGGATTATTTTATAATATTCAGCCCAAAAGTCAGATTCAGAAGAGTGTAGGAGATCCAAAGAATCCAGTTGAGGGTCTGGATACCATGACACTGATCTAGTTTTAAATTTAGAAATCATAAATCAGCAACAGTGGTGGGGAGAGTCACAATAATATTTTGAGGTCACTAATATTATAAACATCTTACGATACAGAGCAAAGACCCTTTCTACTGTATGTCATATAACGTTATTATAAATTTGTATCCACTTTGAATCTGTATTAATTCTGCCATCTTGTTCCTGTACAAGAAACTAAAAAGTAGCTTTGAAATAGTCAATGTTTATTAGAAGGGCTTAAAAAATATGTTCTTAAATTTAAGCTTCATCACCTTTCGTGTTCCACTTATTATCATTTTTATTATCTCCCTCACCTAAATTTTCAGGAAGTTACTTGGGAAATTAAAAGGAAGCTATTGAACATATCAATAATATTTTAGAGCAAGCATTAAAATCCAGTAGAGTGCTGTAATAGATTTTTTATGAGAGACATTATTTAGCTTTCCTATTGCTTCTAGTTATTTTTTTTTTCAGACACAAGGAAAATTTTAGAAAATTTCAATAGATGTCCTTGTACCCCCCAGCTCCTAAGTGCACCTTCTAAGACACTCATATCCCAAATCTAGCTTGGGGGAAGTGAATAGAAGATGAATCTATCACCAAAAGTTTTCATCACTTACTTGTATATTTTATATTTAAAACTACCTTGAGAGATTTGATTTTACATAGTGCAGCTGTAAGTGGTATGATCTCTGGAGTCTGAAACTTCAATTTAGCACATCTCCCCAGGCATTATTTTACCAAAGCAATGCCAATCCTTAGTTTCTTCACCTATACACTGAAGAAAATACCAACTTTATGGTGTTGTTGGAGGTGGAGCCTTTGGGAGGTAATTAAATTTAAATCACACCTCAAGTATTGATCTCTCATGATGAGATTAATGACCTCACAGGATCACAGAGAGCTCTCTGCGTCCTCAAAGGCAGACACCAAAGAAAGGCGCTGTGAGCACACAGAAAGAAGCTGGCCCCAGCCCAGAAGGGCATTTCCCCATCTGGTTTTAGACTTTCCTGCCCCTGGAGCTGTGAACAGTAAATGTCTATCACTTAAACCACCAAGTCTATAGTATATTGTTACAGTGACTCAGGCAGACTAAGGCAAACATGTTATTTAGTATCTGTATTATGTAGAACAATGTTACTTTCTTTGGGAGAGAGAAGTGAATCTATAATGGATTCTTCCATCAGAACTTATCAATCAATTTGAAATTAGGATAATTTAATAAAAATGAATATGGAAAAAAATTAAAAGAAATATTTTGGTGATTGAGCAGTCCAGAAAAGAAGAAGAGAACTGTGAGAAAGCTAGTAAGTATTTAATAAATATTTGTTCATGATTAGTTCATGAATAGATACACTGATAGATACATGAAGTAACTACCCATCTTTTCATCTATTCATATATTATTCTGGTCATTTATTTTCATTAACTCAACACCTTCAAATGATTAATAATTGAAAGTTGTGCCAAAGTAAAATTTACTATGTTACAAATAATCAGAATTTCAGTAATAATTGTTTAATACATTTTATAGCAGTAGCTGAGTTAGGCCATCATCATTGAAAAATAAAAAGGTATGTTTTCAAGATTGCAACATTATGAAATGAGTCTCACCTCCCTTTACCTCCAACCAGTTTATTGAAATCTCTCTTGTACTTTGAAGTAAGGCCGTATTGGGCTTATTATCTTGGTTTTTTGCTTGGAAAAAAAGTAGCATAGGTTTCTCAAAAGAAATAGTTTGAAACTATGCCCAAATTGGATGTGTAACATGTACCCTTAGTTTTGACTTACAACTTATGAATCAGTATTGTTGCTTTCATCTCTTTTTTACTATATTTTTCCTTTCATTCTCAAAAAAATCCTAGTCTGTAATACTTTCCTTAGTTTCTGCTCTGAGATGGGGTTTCTATGTATTGCTAGGAAAAATATGACTATAATTTAGTATTTACTGCAGGAGTGACAACTGAGGAATGAAATGCCTCTTACACTGCACCCAAATAACCCCAGATGAGGATCATTTTCATGCTTAATAAGTAGTTCTATTCACTATATCTTCTTTTATTTGTTTCATATTTTTTGTGGTGTGATGGTCTTATAATAATTTTTGGCTCTAAAGTATGCTGTTGTTTGCTTTTAATAAGATATCAGCTTGCAGTGAAACTGAACAGATGCGATTTAAAGTGCTGATCTATCTTACAGATCCCTATAAACTTCTATTCCTATTTCATAGGAATGAATAGGAATGAAATCCTGTGCAATTGTAAGTACAGTAATCTAAGTTTTTATGTCCCAACAGTACATCTCCTCTCCTTTTACGGCAAACATTTGTTGATAACAAAGTCTGCATTGTAGGAAAAAAAATCTTGCATGCACTGGTTTCTCTGGACAATTCTTTGAATATCGCATATGTACTACGACAGGTGCAGCAGATTCTACCGACTGAGAGTCAAAAATTAACATTGGATTTCTCTGCATAGTAGACACTAAGGCACCTTTTTTGTTCAATGAACTTCTTTAACATATGGGATATAAAGTTCCACTGTGTGATTATGTCTTGAGCTAGCTGAGTTATTGGCACTTCAAGTACTTTTTGGATAGTCAATTTTAAATAACCTAGTTCAGAGCACTTTAGAATGTACCATTAACTTCCTGGGGGTTACTTATGCCCAGATTTTCAATACATGCATAATGGAATGCCAGTAAAGGGTCACACAAATGCCCAAATATTATGTGTTATTTATAAGCAAATTTGGGTATTTTAAAGGAAAACTAAAATAGCAAGTATAGAATTAATCATGAAATCCAGAACTACTGTGAATGTGAATACATTTTGTTGTATTACACTAGAAATATCACAATCATTTAAAAAATCATAGATGAGAACAGTTCTTTTTTTGAGATGGTTTCAAGAGTTGCACAGGTTGGCCTTGAGCTCTCCATCCTCCTGACTTAGCCTTAGTAGATGGGATTTCAGGCATGTGCCACCACACTCAGCTTTTTAAAGTTCCATTTGATCTCACATTATTTCAGTTGCTTAACATTAGGGTGTAAGAAAGCCATCCCCACCACTGCAGAGAAGAAATAGTAGAAATTCAATAGAGAACAAGAGTGAAAATTATCTATAGGCAGAGATAACTGCCAAATATTTATCAGAATTCAAGGAGGTCATATTGATTCAAGAGATGGAAAACTTGTAATTCAGTAGCTTTCATTGTAGATAATAACAGGATAGCTTGAATCATATAATTATCTAATTACTTAAACAAATGTAAAAGCTATGATAGTACATAAAGCAAGGCTTTGGAAGCATCATGAAACAGCTATGAGAGAATTAGAAAGGTCCAGATTCTGAAGTCAAGGGAAGGAGACTGTCATAACTGTTATAACTCATTCTGTACTTTGCCAGTTCTATAGATGGAGACAGAAGTTGATCTTTGGAAATTCCAAGAATTGAATTTGAAGAGATAAACAATAACTTCAGAGAACTGAGTGAGAGATTCCATGAAATCTTGTGATCACTTCCTAAACTCTATGGTGTTCACTAAGAGACACTGGAAACCAAGGAGCAATGTATAGCTTAGAATCTACAAAAGTGAATAAATATTTAAGCAGTGCAATTCAGTAAAGTTAACAAGTACAAATATTAACAAACTAGATAATTCCCAGGAACTCAGCTTATAGAGAAGATCACAGAAAGATAAGCTCTAAGAGCTTGGTCTATGTCCTGTGGTAAGAACTGACCAAAACAGTCTCCAACATTTGAAAAGTCTGTATCTTTTTTTGTTTGTTTGTTTTTTGTTTTTTGTTTTTCTCCGGTACTGGGAATTGAACTCATGACTTTGCGCTTGCCAGGTAGGCGCTGTGCCACTGAGCTAAATCGCCAGCCCCAAGTCTTTATCTTTTGTTGACTGCATTAGTGTGGTCCGTGATGCAGAACGTGTGCTAGATATGGAGGAAGAAAATCAGTCTTATTTTGAACAAAAGTAACAGTTAAATGCTCATTTTCATATAGTGTCATTGATAAGAATTACCAAATACTTTTTAAAAATGGATGAAAATCAAGATTAAGAAACAAAGAATAAAAATAGACATCTATTGATGCCTGGATATTCTGCTTATTTATAAGCAACAAATTTAAAACTAGTGATTACTAAGTTCAAAAATCAAAGAAAACAGATCAGGGATATAGCTCAACAGTGCAGTGCCTGGCAAGTATGAGGTCCTGAGTTCGATTCCTGTTACCCACACACCCCCCAAAAAATCAGAAAAAAGATGAAGACTCACTATAAATGTAAAAAATGTAGGTTAATTTAGACTGAACATATAAATAAAGGAGCTAGCATTATGAATATGTTAAACATAGCATAAGAGAAAATTAAGGAACTGAAGAAAGTCAGAATACCTGTAATCACAAATAAAGCTAGTATTAGAAATTCAGAAAATGCTTTAAAAATATAGAGAATGTAATCAACAGTTAAGAGAAAAATATGACAGAGCAATATTTGAAATTATATTGCTTAAGAATTTTCCAATATGGGCAAAGACATCAAACCTCTAATTCAAGAATGGAGGAAATTCATTGAGAAGAAATTCAAACAAAAACCATGGCAAGTGCATCATATGAAATTGCTGACACATGAATAAAGACAACACCTTCAAAACAGACAGAATAAACATCATATTTCCTTTCATAGAGCAAAAATAAGAGTAGGAGGTGATTTTCTACACGGACAATAAGGGCAAGAAGAAAAATTAGACAGGTATGTCTCATCAATACATGACAGGGACACCATAAAACATCTTACCATAAATGGTGTGGTCTTGAATAGCAAAGAATTATACAGCTCAAAATATGATTGCTACTGATGCTGAGAAACTCACCATACAGCAGTAAAAACCAAACAACATGCTTCTGCTACTGCATGCAACATCCAGAGTCTCATAGACATGGTAAGCAAAAAATAATCAGACTACATCAGTATGCAATATATGATTCCATTTAGATGAAAAAGTTGCTAAAATTAAATCTGTGGCTGCCTTTAGAAGATATTAGCTCACAGAAAAGACAAGCTTGATTTGGACAGTTATTGTACACTTTGACTTATATGGTGATTTTACCATTGAGATTGGGCAGTTAACAACTTCTTGAAAGAAGCAAAAATGTCAAAGCCTGGGCATATGTACTTTAGTACAGTGCATTTAGTGCTGAGGCTGGAGATTTGAGACAGAGGAGTGGTGACTGCACATGGTCAGATATAAGCACTTGGAGGGTGAATATGCCAATTCCATTTAAATGTCTTAATAGTTAATTCAAGAAAGTCTAAATTATTATTTGAAGGAGAAAGAGGTTTCTTCTTGGGGTGGTCATCTTTTTGAGACAGGGTCTGCTATGCAGTTCAGGCTGGCCTTGAGCTCACTTTGTAGCCCAGGCTGATCTCAAACTCACAATGATCCTCCCACCTCACCTTCCTGAGTGCTGGGATTATAGGCATGCACCACCACACCCTGCCGGAGAGAACTTTTATAGATTGAGATGTCTCTAAAAAACTTCACTACTTACACATAATACATACAATATTCTTCATCCATATGTAATTTTCCACATCTATTTATATAATAGTATATTTTTTATTATTTTCCTTAACAAACTTTTGTTAAGAGAGCTTGTCTTATATCTAATATTTCTAGAGATGCTTACAGAAAAGAGAAATATATTATTTGGTGACATCATAAATAAATAATTTCCTGACATAATTTATGAAAATATTTATGAGGTACTACACTCATCAATCCAAATATTTCTTTCCTAAATATTCATGCCTATAGCCTCAGTTACACAGTGCAGACTTTTAAAATATTGTTTTTGGTTGTAACTTCATCTCAAAATATCTTACCAAGTTAAAAAATGACATAGCAACTGTAACATGGATGAACAGCACTTATAAAGTTGAAACCCTTCAAATGCTATCAGAGGTGCTTTGCATTAGGTAATGAAGAATTCGGTTAATAACTACACTGATCAGTCACTTACACATATACCTATATACTTTGAGTAAAATCTTGATTGTATTTTGTCTACGCATTTAAGCAAGTGGTAGAATAGTCCATTTTGAAAATTATACATTCACACACACACAGATAAAACACAAATGAATGTTTTAGTGAATTAAAGAAAGCTGTTGAACATCATCACTGTCTCTTACTATAAGAAAATTAATTGAATAATATTTGTTGATTTATTGTTGGAATACTATTAGTACAGAAAAATGTAAAATGAAACAAATGAACATTTGCTGGCCACATTTATCAGGAAAATATGGAATAACGTCATCTTTTTATTTTAAAGGGGAAAAAATAAAAATAAAAGTTTTAAAACAGGGTAGTAAGAGTAACAAAAATTAACATATGGCATATTGTTCTTTTCATCGTAGTTACTCAGAGTACAAGATGGCATAACTACTGTCCACATAATATGAGCTCAAACATTTCCTTTCAAAGAACAAAGAGGAAGTAGTTGTATAACTATCTTATGTATATATATTTAATTTTTTCCTTTTCCCTTCCTTCCTTTCTTTCCCCTATCATAGTTTCTCTTTTGTTTTGAACAGTTTCTTCCCAATTTACCATATGTATTGTACATTTTGGATCTTATTTACTCATTCAGATTCTCACACTAGTGAGTCAGTGTAATGTTTACACATGTGGGTCTGATTAATTTCACTTATCAATTTGGTCTCAATTTGCATCCATTTACCTATAAAGGTCCCAAGTTTATCCTTTTTTATGGCTGAATAGTACTATATTATATAAAAAAAGCCCACATCTTTCTATCTGTTCTTTGGTTGATGGCATTTGGGTTGTTTCCAGGATTTCACTATTATAAATTGTGCTACTCTAACCATAGGTACACATATGTAGATTTGGTACAATGTTTTTAATTCATTTAGGAAGATACCCAGAAGGGGACTAGCTGGGTTGAATGTGACCTCTAATCCTATTTTATTAAGGAATCTCCAGACTGATGTCCACAGTGATTGTACCAGTCCACACTCCCATCAACAGTGGAGAAGGGTTCCATTTTTCCCCACAGCCCACCAGCACTTTTTTATTGGTTTTCTTGATGGTAGTCATTCACTCTGGAGTGAGATGGGATTTCAATGTTGTTTAAATTTGCATCTCTCAAATGACCAATGATGTTGATCATTTTTTCATGCATTTATTTGCCGTTTGTATTTCTTCATCTGATAAGTGTGTATTCATCCCAGATGCTCATTTTTGGATTGGGTCTTTGAATTTTGGGGATCTGATTTTTTTCAATTCTTTATATGTTCTTGATATGAATCCTTTGTCTGAGGGAAAAATGATTATAATTTTTTTCCCAGTCTGTGGGTTTTCTTTTTATTCTGTTGGTGATGTCTTTTGTTGTGCAAAAGCTTTCAATAAGGTGAGATCACATTTGTTGATTCTTTGTTGTATTTCCTGTGTGGTCTGGGTTTTGTTGATGAAATCTCTGCCTACACGTACGTCTTCAAGATTTCTGCCTAGTTTTTCTCCCAGAAAATTTAGTGTTTCTGTTTTAATATTTAAATCTTTGACCCATTTTGACTTCAGTTTAGTGGGAATAAAATCATCTTCAGAAGAATGGCTTGTCTCATTAGACTAACAAGAAACATACAGGAAGGGTCTTCTTTATGGTCATCTAAACTAAGATAATTGTGGCTCATCAATTGTGTGCTTGACAATTAGCAAAAGCACTCCTATAAAGGAAAAAACACAATCCATAAGATTTATCATTGATTCTCAGATTGTACATGGTCCTAAAACTTTATAGAGTTTATTTTATACATTGTATTAAAGAAATAATAACATTATTTTGGGTCTTTGCTAGTGATATTTTAGCTATAGAGAAATTGCAATACTTCATATCATGTTGAATGGCTTCAAGAATATTTTTATATATTTTGTGTTAAGTATGTCATAAATTGGTTTACATCAAGCATATTCTATTTGTATTATTTTGAGATAACCAAATCGAAGGTTTCCTTACCACCTTGAATAAATAAAAATTTGCATATAGTATATGATAGGAAAGTTGTGTAGCTGCAACCAATATATTTAAGCATAGTCAATTCTGAACATGCTTTTATGTAAATGAAAACATGTTTTGCTTGATGTTTTTAATTAAATTCTGTTTTTTAGCTTTGTTTTGTATGAAACTAGCAATTCACATAATAAATAGCTTATAGACTAAAAGTCAACTAGAAGACAATATAAAACATTATTTTAAATGTTTATTTCATCTAAGAGATAAATATAAATGGGAATAGATTTGATAATAATCACCTTACTGATTATATTGACCTAAAATTTGCACTAGATAGTTTTTGGTGATTTTTGAAACAGGGTCCTGTGTAGTTCAACTGGATTTGAATTTAATATGTAGCCAAATGCAAGGCCTTTGCCCTACCTCAGCCTCCTAAATGCTGGGATTACAAACATGTGCCACCATGCCTGGTTCAAGATAATATGTTTAATATTTTTTGAGACTGAATATATCATTGACATAGTCAAAAACAAAATAATTTACAAAGAAGGCATATGATGATTACTCATGATCATTTACATTATAAACACCCATTAAAAAGCATTCCTAAGGGGAGCATAATAAAGAAATAAATGTCTTCACATTAAGAAGGGAACTTAGAGAAAAGAAAAATCAATATCCAGGATATATTTGTATGACTTTAATACAGATACATTGTTGAATATTTACAAGTCTCATGATATCAACTTGTAGGTACTTTTCTTGATCCCAGTCATTTCATACATAGTTGTTTTTAAAAACCATGCTTCTCAGGCCTGAGACTTTGTTTGATAATATCAAGGAGAACATCTCAGTACAGCCTTCAATATGCATAATGATGTGCTCCTCAGCTCTGACAACTGTGGAGGAGGAGCAAAACCTCCTATCGGCAGGATGCTGTGAGCCCATCCTTCTGAGGCCTGCTGAAGCCTGGTGAGGCTCCTTCACATTATGCTTGAGGCTTCAAGAAAGTCAGTGGTGAGAAGTTGAAGGGAGAGGCGAGAAACAGGAAGAAAAGAGGAATCATGATATATCATGTACAGGTACAAATTCCCTAGAGTGAATGTGATCATGATTTATATCTAAATTGTATCAATAACCTTAATAAAAAATATTATTTTAAAAAAGAAAGTCGAAGATGAACTGTAGTAAATTGGGCATAACTGATATTCTTCACGATGTCCTACATATGACTTGAGCCTCTGCTTCATAATGAAGGTTGGTAGCTACTACCAATCTTTCAGGATGTGGCAATCTGTTGTCACCTGGTATTCATTTTGTGTATCATAACCATTGTTTTAGACAATGATAAATCTCTTGCTGCAGGGAGTATTTTCTAGGTGCCTCCTGATTTGTGTATCTATAATGTAAACTGCAAATATTGTATACAGAACACGTACTACAGATCAGACATCAGTCATTCTAACTTAACCACATAGTAATGTGGTCCTCCTGCTCTTCTTTGGTGCCTGAAAGCCATCGTTTACAGGCCAAATTGGGGTCTTTGCCGATGATGTTCTTTCTGCCCAATGGACTCATCACTCTTCCCTGAAACTGGCCACATCCTTCTTATCATAGTCTTCATTTGACATTATAAACTAGCTAATTTAATTTCAGTCATGACTCTTTATTTAAATTTGTTTTATCTTGGTTTTACTGTTTGTTACCTTAATTATACGTCCTCTCCTTGTAGATTATATGGTGCAGAGATGTGTGTGTTGTCTTCATCACTATGTACTGAACGGTATGCACTAACAAATATCTTTTGAAAGAGCTAAGGAGAAAGATGACAATTCTCTAAAAGTGTATGTATATTAAGTAATTTCAATGAATCTGTGATGCAGGTATGATTTGTTTGACCATCTTTGGCTTTTGAACAATCATACAATTACCCATACTACTCCTAATATGTGCACAGCACACATTACAGGTGCTCCCAGTGGTCCACAGAATGCAGTGCAGCTGTCTTCCTGTCATTTGCCACCCTGCAAGTTTACTTGTGCTGCACAAATGCTGACCCTGAGACCCAAGGTGAGGTTGCTTTCACCGTATCTCAGTTATGTCTTAGAGCTAATTTACCAGACTGGCTCATCCCTTTGATTTCCAACAGAGATGCAAGTGGACCAAATCAAGCATATTCTGTTGGCAAATTTGAAGCATTTTTTCTTTCTTTTCATATACTCCTGAAATGACAAGTGATTATCAATCTTTTCTTTTGTTCTTATTCAGGGACTGGCCAATGGACAGTGTCCCACGGAGCTCCACTTAAGCCTTCTATCTTTTACTTACCCTACCATGCCTTTTCTTTCCACTCTACCTCCACCTTCATATGCCACTGCTGGCCCTTTTATTCTTAATACTATTTTCTCATCTGATAAGTTTATGTAAATAATTTTCAATGACCATGTGCTCCTTAGTTTGAAAGCTGATAAGATAAGGTGCTGTAATGTTAGGAGGTACTGTTCTCCTGAAGTCATGGTGCACCTGACTCTTCTCCTTGAAAATCATCAAGTTATCAAAATTAATATTAAAGATTAAGAAAAAATGGCAAAAGGAATTATGTTTGAAAAGGTCAAAATTCTAACATTATAAACATGCTCTAAGATTACTAACCATTGAATGAATCATATTATACATTTCAGTAGATTATGTTCCTAGACTCTACTACAAGGTGTGTGTGTCTTAAGCTGAAAACTCAGTGAAAGGTGAGATAAATAAAACTTTTAAAAAGAAGCTCTGGTGATAACTGAAGTGTGTCTGTGTTGGGGAGAGTGCTGATAACTTCGTAACTAGTAAATGGACTTATTTGCTACTTATAAAAATAGATAAAGTTATCAAACAAAAACATGATATACACTATTTGCATTTAGATCTTTTGCATATAGCATGATTAGATGTATGTATATATTTCAGAATATAAAAGAGCAGTAGAGAAATTAATCCTCTACAAGGCTCATGTAGTCTCATTGCAAGATCACTGACTAGTCTAGCACTATGCTATATATTTTACATATTCTGAACACTCCTTGCCAAAATAAATTTATGATTACTTTCAGCCTACCAAATTAAAATTGTCCTTCCTTAACTTTTCCTGTAAAATGCAGCATGATTGTTTCCGTGTATATATATTATGTACACGAAACTGCTGCAGGAAACGACACTGCATCTGCTACAGGTGTGATCTTTAGCTGATGATTTCTGTCTGTAGTTACAAAAGCTAAAATTCAGAGTAATTATACCAGATATAAATGGATTCCCACACTCCTATATTAAATTTGTATTTAAATGGCTACAAAACCCAGTACTCACTTATTTTAGAATCTATTCCTCTTTATTGTTTTAAATTAAATCTGCAGTTTGGTGAATAGAAAAGGAGATGATTTTAAAGTTTAAGTAAAAGGAAAACAAAAAAATGCTTCATTTTCATCTTACTTAGAAGTTTCAGAAAACACAGATATTAATGAAATTCCATGCTAGTAATACTTCATTTTTGTCAACTTCTATGATTGTCATTACGTCTGATTTTCTAATAGAGGAAAATCCAATGATTAACCCAAATGATAAATTTAGCTGACTTCCTATAATAGAAAAAGAGTGGTAAGAAAAGCATAGTATAACAAAGAGTGTTTCTAACCTACTAAAATATTTTAAATCTCTCTAAAACTAATTCACTTGCCACTACCTTAATGCTAACCTAATAAAACTACCTGATAATCTAGATATTTATTGACTTTGAACTGTCCTGAGGAAAATCAGAGAAATCATGAACTTCAGTCTAAGCAAAACCGAGAAATTATATGAATTACCCAATATTGAGAAAATGTGTCATTTAGGCTATTATGATTATACATACAGTGATAAAAACTATTTCACATTTTAAAAGTCAGATTTAGCTTTTTTGCTATGGAAATATACATGCACAAAATAAAAGTTAGAAACTAGAGACTGCAGTTAGAAACTGAGTCACTGAGGCCTGATTTTCTCACATCATTATTATAATGATTTTGTTTCATTAAATATACTCACCTAAAATTTTAATTGCATTTTCTCTATACAGCTAACAATAAACCAGGGGGATTGTCAATCTCCCTTTCAAAATACCATACTATAAGTTATTACTCAGAGACAATTCATATTTTAGGATGCTTGTGATGGTATGGATGAGGTTATACAGATTAACAAGTTCATCAAAAGGGCTATTTTTCTGCATCCTTGAGATTTCCCTTGGTACAACACAAAATTCTGTTCAGTTGTATGAATAATCGTGTTATCCACCTCATTTCCCACACAATAATATATTTGAGTGGAAAAGTTTGAAAATGTTGCATTTGTTATGGGATCTATTATTTCAGTTTTAGAGCATTAGGCCAGTCAATTAAAAAATTATACCAAAAATTTCAATAAACTTTGCTGCTTAGGTTATCACCATAAAGAATCTGTAAGATTTTTTTCTGTGCTTTAAAATGCAAAGCATAGTAGAATAATTCTTTTTGGATTTTTGTGTGCAGTTTATATGGCAAAGGACACTGTTCTGAGAGTTCATTTTGTCACATTAAACTACCTTCTTCTCTGGAGTAAAACTAAAGGTGAGTACCATTTAAAATGATATCCCTGAACGATTATTATTTGAAAATCAGGCTAGAGTAGGATTTCTTCGCTACATTTTAGTAATGTACTTGCAAGTGTCTATATAAGCCAGATGATTAATTGTGAATTTTAATGTATTTACAATATTTATTATAGTTTAAATTCTTATTTTGCATTATGCTGTGTAATTGAAATAGTTGAGTATGACTTTGAGTTATGTAATTAGTTGAAAAGTATGTTACACGGTACTACACTCATGAAGTATGCTACACTGTATTAGACTCATGAAGTTAACTCAGCATTCACAAATTGGAACTGTACAGATAGTTTTGTCTACACTAAAATAAAAATTCTCCTCCATAACTGACAATATGTGTAATTTAGACTATTATGATTCACCTCAAAATATATTTTTCTGATTTCATATATGTATATATATCATGAATATTAGCTGTATCAAACTTTTCAAACCTCTTTAGATAAAACCAACTAAAAATAATTGTAATTCCATCCAGAAATAACTACTTTAACACTTCATTTATTGTCATAAAGGCTCATAAACATGGGTGTGTCAAATGCATGTTTATTCTTTAGAATATTTCTATTGATGTTATTAATTTTAATTTCATGAGTTTTATGACATTGAGCAATGAGTTCTTAACAGGAAAAAATCACAACAATAAACTATTGCATTTTTTAATATTTACTGAGTGTTTATAAAAAAAGCATCAAAATTTTCAACATTGACTGGTTTTTCACATACAAAGTCTAAAAAAGAAAAACAAATGAATTCTTATATGAACTACAATGAAAGTATCAATAGCACTCTACAAAAGTAGTAATCTTTACTTCAGTTATTATATCTAAGGCCATCTTCACACATGACAGCAGCACATGCCATATACACATATCACTGACACTGACATCACAAGCGTTTTGTTTTCCTGACCTTTTTGTGGGACATACCTGACATCTCACTGGTCTGGCTGTTTTGTCAGGAGCTTCTTGTCGTATTATGCAATTCGTAATTAACAGGCACATAAAATATCCATAAAATAAAGTATTAAATTCTTATTATGTATTGTGTGCTTAGAATAAACATCAACATTTTCGAATCAGTTGTGTACTTACAAATAACATCAGATAACTTACAGATAACATCACAAATAAAAATATATGTGAACTATACTGTAAACACCAACAAAAGTCTAGCACAGAATTTTTGCTTCAACTATTACAGCCAAGGCAGTCTTCACACAGGTCAACTGCATGTTCTATACACAGATCTCACTTTCACTGACATCATGTGTGCTTAGCTTTTATTTCCATGTGGCAGGCTATTCTTGTCACCTCTATTCTCTTCCTGTTTTGGCAAGAGCTTCCTATTATACTATATGATCTGCACTTAGCTGGAAAATAAGACCAATAAAATAAAACATCAAATGTGTAATGAGTGCTTAGAATAGACATCAACATTTTCACATCAGCTGTTTATTCGCTTACAAAACTTAAGAGATAACATCAGAAATAAAAACCTATGTGAGTTACAATGAAAATACCAATAAAAATAATCTTTGCTGCAATTGTAGTACCCAAGGCAGTCTTTCCACATGAAAATTGCACGTTCCATAGACAAGTTTCACATACACTGATAACACACATGTTTTGTTTTCCTGTCCTCTTTCGGGATACAGTTGACTTCTTTTTGGTTTTCTTGCTGTCATACTAGGTCTTTGAAATGCTGCACCTGCCTGTTCTCCTGTCAGCTCACCAGTGTGCTCCAAATTTTTTTGTGTAGTTACGAGTAGAAATACTTTGTTTTTGCTCTATTGTAAATGATCTCTTATGAGTTATAGTCCCAATCCTTAAGAAAATTTCTCAATGGTATTTAGCACTTGTTAGTTTCTTTTTATCCCATACATGTTTAGGATCAAGTAAAACACAACCATCCCAATTTGCCAATGCTTTGTGTTTTGAGTGACATCATAGTTGCTGCATGACTCATCAACAACTTCTACTCTGCCTTTGGTTTTGTTGTAGAAAGTTTTCATCTCAAGATCCCATTTTGTTGAGGTTTCCCTATCAATGTCTCCTTCATGGTACAATACTTCCATCAGCAGTACCACTTTTCTTTTCTTTGCCATATATGAGGCCAATGTGATTCTTTCTGAAATGCAAAGACTGTACTACACAATTTTGTTTTGAAATTTCAACATTTCATTTGGAATTTCTGCTTTGCTCCTGTGCTGGTCAACTTGTGTTTTGCTAGCAAATGTAACATCGAGTGGGAACTGGTAAACTAAATGTTTAAAGTAATATTCTGATTAGTTTGGGGGATCGGAACAAGTCTGTTCACAGCATCATTCAGTTTATTACTGTATGAATAAAGGACCTGATGGCTGAGTTCCAGGATAAATTTCTATATTGAAAGCATAATAATTCTTCACATCTATAAGAACATAAATTTTTATGCCATATTTTGACCCATCACCTTTCAATAATTCTTTTAAATTCCTGCAATTACCATGAGCAAAGTACAACAGATATATGAATGCTTTCATTTCAGCTAGTGCGGTGTCATAATAAATACATTTTTGAATATGACTACTGGTGCATAAAGACTATTTTACTTGCACTTTGGCTTTTGTGTATTTCACAGCATCTTACAGCATTTCATCTGTTACAATTCCATCACTGAATGGCAGTGCTGGCATTCTCTCCAGTACCTTAAAAGCCTGCCGAGACCTTCACTATATTTTCAGATCTAGTTCTAACTTTGCATCATTCCATTTGGTTGTGTGACCATTTTGCAGCCTTCTGACTACTCAAATGTGTACTCACATTGCTCTTGTCTTTATCATCTGAATCAAGGAGGTCTGCATCCTGTGTCTGTATTAGTCTATTCTTGCTCCACTTCGCTGTCACAGGAACTTGGCTCCTGCACCCCCACCACTCTTCTGTTATGAAAACATGCATTTTACCATGATGGATCATCTTTCTCATCCATGCATGAGTAAGTTGATGATTCACTTTTAATGTTCTCCATTAATTGTCAATCTGATTTTTCACATGCCATTGTACTAACTTGGGCTCCTTCTACCAGAAAAATCAAAAGAAAACTTTTTAAAAAACAAATCCTAGAATGATGTGGGTGTATTAGACATTCTGTTATGCTCAGAAATGTGGGTGATATAATCAGTTTTGACATTTCTACCAAATTTTGAGTGGCTGTTCATCTTGAATACGTGTTAGGGATGGAACAAATGAAAAGTTCTGATTTAGCTATAAGGGTTCATAGCAAAAAGAGCCATTGTTTTGCCAGCCTTTGCTTCTGAAACATACACATTTTGGGAATGGGAAAAGAAACTCTTTATATTATTGTACAAGTTATAAGGATATAACCAAGTATAGCCTTCTTGCCATGGTATGAGCTGTTACCCAGCCAGCCCTAAAGTTGATCTATAATGGGTCATTTTACCATTCCAGAAGCCCAACCATTTTTGTGTCTTTCTTTAGAAACCTTACAACTATTTTTTAAGAATTTTGCTGCATTAACTATATCCCCTTTTACAATGATGAATAGAAGTAAGAATGTAAGTCTTGTTTAGTTTGTCCCTAATCTCAAGGAGGAAAAAGAAAACTGCTCATCATTAAGGAAGTTTCTCAATTTTTCGTCAGTGTATTAATTGTCTTTTCTGCTCTTGGAACACAGTGTCCAACACCAACGTTAAATGAAACAAGTTTAATTGGTTAACAGTTTCAAAAGAATGATTAGGCTCCCAATTAGATCACATTATGGACACGTACTCACCAGGCCTGGCTAGTGTTTTATTGGTGCAGTTTCTTTTCTATTTGCAAGCTTTTAATTTTTTTTCTCACTTATGCCACCTTTTCTGTCATATTTGCCTTCTAAATATTTAATTTTAGTAGTTATATATCCCATCTAGAACTTATAATTTTTCTTTTTTAATAATAGCTTAAAACATCAAATTAAAACATCTTTGTGTTTTTTGTGAAACAAAATTGTGAAATACTTAAGCTTACTTTCTATTGCCACAGTAGCCATATTTATTTCACAACACTTGTATATTGATTGTGTTATCTGCAGTGAATATGCACCTAATTTTATTAAATATTCATATGTATATATTCCAAGCATATTTTTGATTGTGTGCTGGTTATTTTACTTAGAACATCATTTTTAGAAATAACTTTCAAGGTGTTAGTTGGTATACTATCATTCCAGAAAAAATTTTAACCTCTTCAGTAATTTGATGATTATAGAAATATATGGTCAAAGTAGTCCAATTTCAGTATATGAAATTACTTTGGACCACAGGTATCACTCAAAGAGGCACTATAATCTTTTTAAGGGCTTGTTTATTTCTATTTACATTTACTCATAGGATACAGGCTCAACTATAAATTAGTAGTTCACAGTTAGCATATTGTCCTCTACTCTAATTCCTGAGGCTTTATTTCCAGACAGCTTCAAATATACTGCATATTCTTTGAACTGTCCGTATAGTTTTAAAAAGAAATGCAGGGCATAGTACTTCCAAATGCTTGATTTATCTCAGTCATATCCAGTGTACCCCACATCTCAGTCTCATAATTTTATTATTGACTCTATTTGATACTTCTGGTGACTATGAATTATGAACTGAATTCATAATTGCATTTGTGTTGAGTAAAGATTCTTCCAATTTCCTAGTTTACTATTAACAAAATCAAGAGTCTTTCATTCCACTGTTTTATTCAGGTATATTTTTCTCCATATGTTAGTTTTCTTATCCTCTATAACAAAATACTTTAGTTCTGGTAACTTGTAAACAGCATACCTTTATTGCACACAGTAAAGGAAAACTGGGAAGTGCAAAATCAAGGTATTGACAGGTTTAGCATCTCATAAGAGCTGGACCACTGATTCCAAGGTGTTCTCTGGAAAGCTGCTTTCTCCGAAGAGGGCTATCACTGTGCCCTTACATGGGGAAGAATTCAGAAGGGCAGGAAGAGCTAGCTGATGCCCTCAGCTCTTTCATAAGGCATAATATTACTGAGGAATGAAACCCCTTATGTCTCAGTAATCTAATAAGGGGCCATTTTTTAACATTTTTGCTCTGGGGATTAAATTTTAAAGTGAATTATGAGGAGGCACAAATGCTGAAATTATGGCATTCCACAGTCGGCCCTCAAATTTATGACTTTTTCACATACAAAATAGTTACTACACCAGGCATTGCCCTGGTGAGGATTTTTTGTGGTAGAACAAACTCCCTGCCTTAACTGGGCGTTGCCCTAGTAAGGATCCTACTAGTTCTACCTCTTCAGATCTTCTGCACTTGGTCCCCACAGCTCTCTGAGGGATCCTTTGAAATTGAGGTGGTCTCCAGAGCTCTTCACTTTGCATGCTTGCATAGTTTTCACTGCCACCATGGTTTATAGCCTTTGTCTTCTAGAGGGGCAGCCATAGTTGTAATTGGGCCCACTTGAGTCATAGCCAAGAGTGGCTGAAGAGTGCTGCATCAGAAAGCAGGGAGAAAAGTCACAAAGTAGCATGGGACAGTGAATGCTGAAGTTCCACAGCTGCTTTCGGCTGCTCTTTTGACAAACTTTGTTCCAAAGCCCGTGACCGGACACCAGACAGCTCTGATCATCTGCAAACTGTCTCTAGTATTGTTCTGTTTCCCCCTTTGTTCTCTTTTCTTTTCTTT
>NW_004955403.1:30256771-30268974 GCF_000276665.1 Chinchilla lanigera | reverse complement strand
TCTCTCTCTCTCTCTCTCTCTTTCTTTCTTTCTTTCTTTCTTTCTTTCTTTCTTTCTTTCTTTCTTTCTTTCTTCTCCTTCCTTTGTTCCTTCATTCCTTTGTTCTTTCCTTCCTTCCTTTGTTTTTGTGTTGCTGGAGATCAAGCCCAGGGCCTCAGACATGCTAGGGAAGCAGGAAGGTGCTCCATTCCCCAGCCTATTCTTCTATTCCCTTAATGTCATCTTTGTTCCTTCTTTCCATATTAAACCCTTTAATAAACTATTGCTTGGTCACACCTGTGGCATTCTCTACCAAACTCATCTTCACAAATTGGCCCAAGTAAGACTGTTCCAAATCTTTAAATGCTGCTTCTCTTTTAATTGTACATTCTATCTTTTAAAATGTTTTTAGTTGAAAACTCTTTTTCATGTAAATGTGAATGAACTTAACATAACACTACTAAATTATACACTTAGAAGTAGTTCTAATGGTAAATTTTATGTTATGCGTTTTTTTTTTTTACCACAATTCTAAAGCATCTATTCCAAACTTCAATTTTTATAAAAGCTATTACTGGAAAATATTTTAGCTACTCTGAGAGTGTTTTTACTTCTCTTGAATAAGAAACAAGCTGTAAAGTACAGCTCTAAGGTCTATAATTTACAAAAACTATCAATTAAACTATACTAAAAACTCATTGGTTCAAGTATACCTTTATTACTCAGTTAGGTATACATTTTACTTTTAATTTAGTTCTCTTTTTGCATTGTATTATAAGCACTGAAGAAAAGCCATGTAGCACCTTCTACATTTTGCTTAGATATTTCTTTCACCTGGTATCATACTTTATCATCCCTGAATACTGCTTCTCACTTCTCATAAAGCATTGACTCCCACAGAATTCAGTCAAATTCCTTGCCATTTTAAACCAAGCATTGATTTCATAAAGTATCAAACGTCTTGCTTCTCATTTCCATTTAAGGCCTCATTGGAATTTCTTCTACTATTCATATTTCTACCAACATTCTGATCACGACCACTCAATCTCTAAGAAGATTTCAGCTTTCCCCTTCTTTTAAACTCCAACCAGAATTGTCGTTTCTAGTATAGCTTCTGCCTGTTGTCCAATTCTAGAGCCATTTCCATAGATCTTTTGCAAAAGGGAAGGTGACCAAGAGATGGAGGGAGGTGGGGAAAGGAGGGAGAATAAAAATAATTAAGAGGTTATGTACAGGTACCAACTCCTCACAATGAATGTAATCATTATATACTGAAGACACATACTAATAAAATAAATTTTAAAAATACCTTTTAAGATATTTTCTACAGTACTGTGTCATTATTGATACCAATTTGTCCAAGAACAAGTCACTGATTCAGTGAGTGTGTGGGTAGATCCAGATCTCTGATTCCAAGATGGCACCTTGAAAAGCACTCCTTTTGAGGGAACACACTCTATGATACCACATAGTTGAAGTGTCAAAAGGAAAAAAAGACCTACAAATCAACTCCACCCCTTTGAGAAGTCATTAGTTCCATTTATGAAAGAAGAGACCCTGTGACCCCTCATAAAGGGTCCATCTATTAATACTGTTGCATTGCATATTAAATTGTAAAATGAATTTTGGAGAGAATGTAATCTTTTATGTCATATTACTTTAAGAAAGAAAACAGAAATATGAGTCACATAGACTTGAGACCATTTCCAAAATTACTTATTATAAAGTAAATTCTCTTACCAGAAGCAGTGCTGAATGAAGTGTCATGATGAAGAATATGGTATTTAACAAATATGCGGATGGTTGTGTTGGCAGAATTAATAGAGAGAGTGCAGCTACATATTAGGATTAAGTGTCCATTTCACTGTGAATAAGTTGCTGCTTCTGCCATGTTGGAAGAATCCCAACATGATCCATCTTAATTTGCCACCAATTGGCTGCCTTCTCCTTCATGACTGGTGCCCTATGAAGGATCAGTGAAGATGTTTCTGTTGTTGGCATATTGGATATACAGTAGTAATATTAGCCAAATGAGTCTCAGTAATATAAGACTGTGAAATTATTTTATCTTTGAAGCCCTGGATATATTTTTGTGTGTTAATTAAGTGAGAACCAGGTCACTTGAAAAATAGAACAGTCTAACCTCCGTTGAATAAATCATTTTGTCTACATGATCACACAGAGTTTTTTCTGAAGCAGATGCACTTTGACTACCAGTTTTATGACAATTAAACATCTTACACTCAGTTCTTATAGTGCGGTCAGCCCATATATCTTGTATTCATTCTTTTAATGTATTCTCTACAAGTTTGTAACAATCTGGGAAGCCATTAACCACCATCCTTGCATCAATGTAATTCCAAAACTTTAGTTATTTGTTCACATGTTTGCTTATCTATTGTCACCCAGAGATATAACTTTGAAAGTTTGTGTGAACAACTAGTATTGATTTAGGATACATCTGCCTATTATTGTGGGTTCATTACAAGTAAATCTCCAGGTTTTTTATTTCTCTTTTAACTGATCAAAAAGGAGTTTGTATTAGTGACTTTCTTTTTCCAGGGAGAAAATACCTGGTACTCACAATTTAAAGATGGAGAAGTTTATTCGGCTTATAGTTTTCAATTGGTTCAGTCCATGGTTGGCTGGCTCTGAGGCAGAAATGGCATAGTAGAAGGGAATGCAAGAGGATAGCTGCTCAAATCATGGCAGGCAGGAAGCAGAGAGAGAAAAAGGAGGACCCAGGAAGGGAGATATGCCATATGCTCTCCAAAGGCAGACCCCCAGTGACACACTTCTTCCAAACAGGCCTCCCTCCTAAGAACACATTTAGCTATGAACTCATCAGTGGATAATCTGTTGATGAGTATAGCACCCCCACGATCCAATCACATTCCAAAAGCCACAGCTCTGAATACATGCTATTTTTGGAGGACACCATGTCTAAACCATAATGGAATTCCATATAAAGCCATAAATTTGGGTAAAGGTATAGGTGGCCAAAGAAATATAGTAGTCTGGGAGTCTGAGCTATTACATACCTTTTTGCCTCCAAAAAAAGCTTTACCTTGATCACTTATATCAGAGTGATACTTATTAATGGAATTCTTAAACTTATGCCTTTACAGATCAGATTCTCTGTATTTTCTGAAAGGCAGGTCAAATCATAAGTTCAGCTTGTGAAGCTTGATATTCTGACTCTATCAGTGTCTAGCCGTAAGCCAGAAGCTGTTGTCAAAAGAATTATATTCTTGGAAGAGGAAAATATGCTTTCTCTTGTCTTTAAATAACGTTTATCTCTGTATATCTTATCATGGGATGCACGCACCAACCATGTCTGTAACATACACTTGGAAAATCATTGATCTGCTTCAAAAAGCTCAATTAGCCTAGTAATTTGCAGTGCCCTACCCTTACTCTCGTTTTTGGACCCATAAAAATCAGGAGCATTAAAATGTATTTGATAAATAGGATTAAACTAGTATACCACACCAAGTTATGCACAACCATCTCAATCCAGTGTGTTGTACCAATAAGCTGAAGACATTATAGTCTATTTGACAAATGGAATCAAATTGGTATACTACACTTGCTTATACATAACCATCCTAATTCAGAGTGTTGTACTTTTTTATGGTGAAAACCCCTTATTTTTTATGTGTAGTTCTTGGGAGAAACAATTTCAATAAACTTCAGACAACTAGACCCATTCAACTATTTCTAAATTTTTTACCCTCTGATATTCTTTTGATTTTTACTCTTTGATAAAAGTATTGTTTATAAGCAAATAAGATAAAATAGGCATCATTTTCTTGTCAACTGATAAAATTAGTACATGAGCGGTATGTCCAAATAGTATGAAGTCCAAACTTCTATTTACACAAATGAGGCACACTCACATGATACCACAACAGTGATAGGCGTAATCTAATCCGGAGGTGAATCAAAGAAGTTATACTTCTACTCCTATCAAATGAAAGAAAACTTCATCTAGTAGTTTTCCTTGATTGGTATAGATAACAAAATACACTTCAAATAACCTTAATTTTGTTGTCAGATCTGTATTAATTAGTCAGCAAAGATAAACCATTTATGGCAATTAAAGTCTTGAATTGTTATGTAATGAAATTGTACAGTTTTTATTGTTGTTTTTCAGTGAGCGTTGAACACCAGACCTGGCCATGACACTACATTTCTAGTCCTTTTTATTTTTTAATTTATTTTTATTTTTATTTTTTTTTTAAATAAAAGGCTCAAAACATTAACAGGCAGACAAATTTTACAAAATAGCAAAAGAACAGTACAGACAATACAGAGTTACAAAGTGGTAGGAAATTAACATTGCATGCTGTATTACATATTGTTATCTTCAAAGTGGTTTCTCATGAAAACAAATAGAGACATGCAAGATTGATCAATCAAGGACTCATTAACATTTTTATTTTGAGACAGGGTATCCCAAAGTTGCTAAATTGTCCAAGCTGGGACTTCTTTGTGGATTTTCCTTTCTCAGTCTCCCAGACAGCTGGGATTGTAGGCTTGTGTCACCATAACTACCTGTATTTTCATTTTGAGACAAGTTCCTACTAAGCTTCCCAAGCTGTATTTCAATTTGCATTTCTTCTGCACAGGTGTGTGCCCCTATGATGAATTATACTTTAATTTTTAAAGATATACTGGGATTACAGAGATGCTGATAGGAAAGCTAAGTAGAGAGATAATACAGACATTCATTGTGTTTTTCTTCAATTCTTTCATTATTACTTTAAACTTTGAAACTCCTTTACAATTAGGGTTTTGAATTTAGGTGACTATTCGAATATAAAGATAAATTTCTTGGTTTTACCTGGATTTAGTTCCAAACTCCTAATTATATGGTTTTTGAGGCTGACATAAAGGTTTTACAAGTTATAGAGTATGTCTGCTCTGAATAATTCTTGGATCCACCATGCCAATTTTTAAGGCTTCTACTTGGGAAATGGCCTAAAATTAATTTCATTTTCTCATTATTTTGCTTCAAATACTTATTTATCATTTATAAAGCCAAGTCACTGAGTTATTCCAGTTTTAGTTTGGCTAAAAAACTTTTATTTTACTTTAACCTTAAAATAATATTTTTGATGAAAGTAGAATTATGAGTCTACTGTTTATTTCCAATAGCAAGTGCAAGAATGGATGTCTTGTGATAGCTATTATTTTGATATTATTTTAATATATCTATTTATTATTTATTATTTTAATAGTATGATATTTTTATTTTTCTGCTTGGTGTTCTCTTTTATTTCTTTTGAATCCTTCAATGTGTTGCCTTCTGTTTTTAGTAGATTGATGCTGTATATCCAGGTGAATTTGTGGATTTTTCCTTTTCTTTGAATTCTCAAAAACTTTGGACTCACTTTTTTGTTGGTAATATCTTGACTATCATATGAATTAATATCTATAAAACATTACAAAACATTTATTCTGGACCATTATTCCTCTTCTTCTTCTGGATGTTTTAAAACTTTTTAAAACTCCTTTTCTCTTTGTGTTTAAGTTTAGGCAATTTGTTTTGACATACATTCAAGTTTACTGCTTTCCCTGATCATTGTTGTAATCTTTGAAAATCTTATTGAAGCAAATCTCCAAATTTTATATTATTTATTACTCCTAGAAGCTTCCTTTTCCTTTTTGGGTTACCATTCTCTGCTGAAGCTCCCCATCGGCTTATGCATGATGTGCATCTTTTCCACTAGATCCTTTCACATTATATTTTCTACCTGAAAGCATCGATTACTGGGTCATCTTTGCTTCTCTAAATCAGAGTCAATTCGGCAATTCATTGTACTGATGACTTTGTTTACTCACACCCAACCTACTTTATGGCTCATAGTTTTTTAATAGGATTCCAGATATCATCTGTAGAAAAGAGGTGAAAATGAGTTAATGTAGTAGTTCATTTATATCCAGCAGTAGATTGTTCTCATTTATTACTCGTCCTGGGCTCATTGTGGGGGTGGGAAGTTTCCCGGTCAAATGTCTGTTGTAAGCAAGGCTTTTTCACAGAGTTTAAGGGTGAGAGCTTCTCAACTTCTTGCTATCCTCACTCTCCCACACCTGTCAAAATTATACCACATGTTCCTTTTTCTGTTGTAATTTTTGGGGCAGGAGATGTTTTCCTGTTACAGGTTTTGACATACAAAATCTGTACTTTTGGATGTGAGACCTACAATATTTTACTTATTTACTCATTTTTAATTTTTGGTGTCCACAAAACCCTTGTCTCATATGGAATATTGAATTTTCCTTTCACCTTGCCATCAGCAGCAGTGAATCTTTACCTGGTTTCCAAGGGTAGGAAGGAATGATCTCTA
Source organism: Chinchilla lanigera (assembly GCF_000276665.1). Classification (NCBI taxonomy): domain Eukaryota; kingdom Metazoa; phylum Chordata; class Mammalia; order Rodentia; family Chinchillidae; genus Chinchilla; species Chinchilla lanigera. Next base: position 30,262,642 of record NW_004955403.1, on the reverse strand, counting down.
CTCATAGCCCTGGGATACCCAGATTTTGCTTTTAATGCTTACTTAATGGTGCTGGAATTGAGACAGATTGCTTCTCCTCCACTGGTGGTTTAAATCTTTTCTCTTGCATAAGACAAGTGTTTTCTGAGGTATTTTGTGGCTTTCCTCAAGCAGCAGGTGATTGCAGACTTCCTTCCTATCGCTGAAGTGGATCTCTGGCCCTGTCTTATCTCTAGTCTTTCAAGTCAGAAAATGAGGCTGGACCATATGGAAGGGCTTGCAGTAACATGAAATCGTGTGTGTGTGTGTGTGTGTGTGTGTGTGTGTGTGTGTGTGTGTGTAGGAATCCCAGTTATATTTTTAACTGATCCACTAATCACATTTTAAATTTTTATCTTTCTTCTTTTACCTTTCTTCTGCTTCTGTGGCAACTGCCTTTTCCCCTCATGTTTGCCAAAGGGAAGTCTGTCTTTCTTCCTCTTCTATTAGGACTTGTCACTGTTTAATATCTAGTTTCCATTATTGTCTTATCATCCCCAGCTCTCTGGTGAGTTAAAGTAAAATTTAAAAATAAGCTTCTCTAGATTTTTTCCCTTCTAGGTATTAGGATGCTTGTGACATTTCTGCTTTCTACTTGCAGGAAGAACTTTGACACAGAAAATTAGAGGCTAGCAAAATCATTGATAAGTTTGAGAAGTGAAAACGTGGAATCTCTATCTCACTGCTTCCTGTTATCTATCTTTTATTTTGTTCTTTACGCACAAGAAGTGTAAACATGATATATTACAAACAACGATGGAAATCAAGAGATGAATGGAGGGGGAAGGAAGGGATAAGAAAGAGAATGAAAACAGGCATTAAGATGTATTATGCACATGTACCAAGTCCCCACAAAGAATGGAAACACTGTATATTACAAACATAAAAAAGAAGAGCTTTGCACCCTCAAAAAGATGGTTCATTCTGATAAAAAACAAAAACAGTGGAGGCTCAGTAAATTGCTACCTCAATGGCCTTATATGTGATCACACTGAAGATGATTTTCAGTAGTGAATCCAAGGGCCACAGGTTTCTGCACACATCAGCAAATTGCTGACACCTATGTATCTGCTCGCAGCTGCCACTCGAGAATAAACTCGTCCATCACTCCAAGGCCATATGAGAAATTCTTACAGAATCTGTCTATAACTTTACTGGAAGAAAGGCTCTCAAGTGCAAATTTCAAGATTTATGTCTCCTCTGTATATGGAAGAGAGTATTCAGTGGTGTGAAATATCCTGAACATCAGAAAATAATATCAGACACATCACATCCCATTAGATTTTAATTTCTAGTATCAGTGTATTTACATAAATGATCTTTGAATAAATGGTACATGTTTTATAATCCCTAAACTATATTTAGAGTATGCTATAATACTACTGTAAACATCACAGGATAAACCTTTTTTTGCTTTATTTTAAAATTTCCAAGTTAAATATCCAAATGAAACTAATTCTAAGCAATTGTTAAAATTAATCTTTGCTTGATAGGAATCATATTAGTATATAGATTCTATAACTTATTGGCAGTGGAAGCTTATGCCTTAAGAAAATAATTAAATGGACTTTAAAATGCTGTATTTTAGACATAGTAATTAATTTGCTTGTTTCTATGGGTAAAATATAATTTTATAGTAAGTGTTACTGAATCAATCTTATGAAGTCCAATATATACTCTCATTAATGAACTCTTAAGTTCTTCAAAGAAACTTGCAGATGAAATACTACTCAGCAATAAAAATGAATTAACTACTGATGCATGCTGCAGCCTGGGCTTTAAAAAGCATTTTACTGGATTAAAGAAGCTGTTCATAAAAGAGTATAGGTTATATGATTCTATTAACATTAAACTCATGAAGAAAGAAATTCACTGGGACAGAAAACACATTAGCAGGTACCTAGGACCAGAAACATAGAGGATTGACCAGGAAAATGCATAAAGGAATTTTAAAATTAGCAGAAGTATTCTGTATCTTGATTTTGGTGGTTATTACATGGCTATATAAATTTATCAAGAATCACTAAAATTTGCACTTAAATTGGTACACTATATGTATTTCACTTCAATTTTAAAAGAACCAAGAAAATAGCACTAAAAAAAAAAAAAAAAACCCTGCCAAAATGGCATGAAGTGGTCAAATTCAGTTTCATGGTGCAAAAGTGACTTGCAGATATCTACAGGGTCAGAATCATCAGTGATGGGTCACAAGATTTCCCATTTTCTCAGGAGAACCCTCTGTTAGTAGTTGTTTCTAACAATGAGATATTCATTGTTCATCTGAAGAATTATTATACTATAATTGTCTAATGGAAAAAGCAAAAAAGTAAAGGACTTTTTGATCACTGAGAGATAAATACAGAGAAAAGGATGCAGAGCTGTATCTTTTCTTTACATAAATGACCACCTCTACTCACAGCCTGAACAGGACTTTAGGGGAGAATTATAAGTTCTCTTGAGTTTTCCTGTTGCTGCTCCTTATACCGCTCATTACACTTTCTACACTACCAGGAATTGAGCTCATTACACTTTCTACACTACCAGGTGTTGTGCAGCAGAATAGCAGCTGGCCGTACAGCCAAGGACATGAATCCCAACCTTTCACATTGTAGTTTGAGATCTTGACCAAATCACTTAAATTCTATTTCATTTAGCTGATTTCATAAGTAAATGAGAACAATACATGTGAATTCAATGATCCTGGATGTGTCAAGTGCCTAATACAGTATCTGGCATACAGGACATGTCAAATATTAAGACATGGTAAAGAAACTAAAGTTCATACTTCCATTTTACTAAATTAATGTATCCAGAGGACACTTATGGTTTGCGAGAAAATTTACAATCAAACAAACTTCAACTGTTAGGAGTTAACATAAGGATGTTGTACACTATTTCCTGCATGATTCTTAAAGAAGTTGTTGAAATTCATCTAAATAAGGTCACCCAGTAAAATTAAAAAGCATAAAGATGATCATATTGTTAATTTAGTTGATTCAGTCAAGTAATTAATTCAGGCATAATTTTAAATTCAAATTGTGGATGAGATCAACTAAAAACTTTACACACAAAAAAAGTGAACCCACTGTGAGCAAAATAGATTACAAAATGTTAAAAGTGAAAGGACACTTAGAAATCAGATATTCAAAGTAATTGATATGTAGCTGATTAAATTGTTCCTCAAACAGATTAAAGAACTGTTTAAAGCAACTGAAATAATTATGGCTCTGAAGCCATAAAATATAGCTAAAGCATGGCCTGCAATGTCAGATAAACTGTAATTTGAATTTCATTTCTATCATTGACTCCATGTATGTGGGCATGTACAAGTGCTTAACTTTTCTAACTATGATTTTATTATCAAATAAATAGGAATAACAATAACTGTCAGATAGGGTTATCATCAGAATAAAATGAGTTATGTAAGTGAAAGGTCTACAGCATGTCCAGTAGGTAGTGTGTACTTGTTACGTTAGTGCTCTTTGATGTGTAATGCTGTTCAACATTAGCGTTCACCACTGTGCTAGTACTTACTGTAAGTCATTGGCTGCCTATAGTTTCATGTGCTCTGGTGATCCTTCTATACTGTTATCCACATAGGTGATTGTATAAGCAGCACACATATCTGTAATTCTCATATTTGCATCTCCAGAATCTGAACACCAAGAATGAGCACAAAAATCACACAAGAAGTGTGACTTTATGATGGAAATGGTGATATGCTTAATAATTACCCTCCAAAGATGTTCACATCATGATCTCTAGAACATGTGATGTTGCCTTATACAACGAGAACTTTACAGGAGTAGTTAAGGTAAGGGTGCGTGGATGGAGTGATTAGCCTGTATTCATATGGTAAAGATGAGGAGGAAAGAAAAACGTTTCCTCCTGCCTCCAGATAGAAAGTTGCCCTGACAACTCCTTGATATTTTGAATTCTGAACTTCAGAATTGTAAGGTAAGTAATTTGTATGGTTTTAAGCCAATTTACTTGTTGCAGCAGCAATAGAAAACTAATGTAGGAATGTGAGATTACTTAAGTGAAGACATTCTGATTCTCTTTACATAGATCCTACAGTCAGTTTCCACCTCGAGATCACAGTCTAAACCTAATTTCCCTGAGGCCCTTGATTAGGGCTGCTATTAAGCCACTTTTGAGAACTTAATATGACCCTCTATTAGGTTCCCTTGTGAATCAATGACCCACCTCACCCCACTGCATAGATTGAAGAGGTCTGCCCTCCCTGTTAAATAATTAGTGATATAAAAACTACATTGCCTTTAGCCATTCATTTTTTAAATATGTGGTGTTGGTTACAAGGGTCTAGCTGAGATGTTGAATGAATGATTTGGGTCAGCTCATGTTTGCTAGTGGAATAACTAAAAGTTCTATCTTTTGAATTAGAGCTGAAAATGAATAGGAAATGTGTGTGTGTATGTGTGTGTGTGCACATGTGCCTGCAGGCACACGTGTTTTCAGCCTCAGAAGCATATTTAAGGCTTAATTAGGCAAAGACAAAAAGGTTTGTTCAGAAAAGTGATGTTTAAATGAACGCTTTCCCATTCATTCTTGGAAGTGAAGATTATTCACAGAAACAACTGCATTTTAGGGAGTACTATTCAATGGGTTATAGTATGCATCTCTGAGCCTTGTAAAATATCTGAGAGCACTGAACATTTTCTTCAGGCGAATGATTTTGAGAAGGATAGCGCCGCAGGTTGAATCCTTTATTGGTAATGAAACATGCAATTAAAATAAGAACTCCATTGTAATAGCTATAATTTGGAAAGACGGTTTACAGAGAAAAATGCTGTATTTGAAAAATCTATTTTAAGATTTTTTTATCACTATTCATAGACGAAGGATGGAGGAAACAAACATTTTAAACGTTCATTTGTTTTCAAGGGATCCCAGATAACAATTCTTCAAAGTACTTGTTTCAAAGCACTCTGAACTTCACACCTGTCCCCCACAGAAGATGCAGTGACATTAAACAGCCATGGGAGACTAAGAGTAGTTCAGCGTTTTCTATGAATGCAAAGTTAGATGGAGAGATCTATTCTGTTGGTAGAATAGACCTCAAGGATTTTAAATACTGACTGGGCCTCTCTAGCAGATTCTCCATCATGACCGCAGGTTAAAAGGGGATCGTATGAAAAGCTTTTGCAATCAAGGGGCATCTGATTCCTATTAGAGACCGATAAACAGATTGGGGATGTGGCCTGCTGCTGTTCTACAGCATCCTATGTTCTGGCGGTGGTGGTATTTCACCTGGCCTCCCAGCCTGTTTGCCTTCCTCACTGGGAACTGTAGGATTTTCGTTCTATTTCCAATCTTTCGGTTCTCATTTAGTGAAAACAAACCTTTTCTGGCTGACAGGAGACTGTCAAAGTGGATGTTACGGTTGATACATTGTATCAGCGTGAGGAGTGTAAAAGCTTAGCTAAGTGACTCAGCAGTTCTGCATCCTGGGGTGAAAAGGACACGCCCTTCTTGCTCTGGGATGTTGTTCACTGTGTCAGTTTGAGAAGTTTAGAAGGTCACTAAATGTCTGAGTAGGGGGCAGGGTCCTTACTTGATATCGTCCTGAGCCTGGGCAAGAGGAGGGCATGGAGATGATGTGAGTGCTACATGCCCCTGGGTTGGGGGAGCTGCTTACAATATAAGGGAGGGAAAGAGTCTTGCTCTCCCTGTTTTGCTCTTGCTGCTTTTGCTGTCTTGTGCCACCTTGAGGTGTTTTCCTTGTGCCCTGCCACGCTGCCTTGGAGCCAGCTGATTATAAACTGAAACCTCCACAAATTGTGAGCTGAATAAATCCTTCTTTTCTTTTTTTTTTTTTTTTTTTTTTTTTTT
>NW_004955403.1:30217410-30256671 GCF_000276665.1 Chinchilla lanigera | reverse complement strand
GCTGAGCTAAATCCCCAGCCCAAACCCTTCTTTTCTTAATTCTGGGTGTCCAGTGTATTGTACCAGCAATGAGAGAAAAGTAACCAAGACAATGGCATAACTCCTTCCAGGAAAGACAAGCAATGACCCAACAGAAGCCTGACACACGGAGAACAGCTGTCACAATGAGTTTAGAAACTAAACATTATCAAACTGCAGACTGCTGAGGCCAGTTTCATCCGCTCACAGCAAAAATGCTTCAGCAACTCTTGTCTACGTATCCAAGTATCCACATATCCACGTATTCATGTATCCACATATCCATGTATCCACATATGCATGAGTTGATTGGTGGCAGCACTTACTAAGAGAAGTATCTTAGTGTGAAAAATTCAATGCTTTGTCCCAAGACATCTTATCTTTTTACTTTTATTCATAGTGGTCTGTAACTGGTACCTAGGTTAAGGGGCCTGTTGTTGAAAGAAGTATCCTAAACTGAGAATATATTATGCAGGTTAAACATATACAATTCTTAACATGAACTTTACTTTCTAAGGAGTGAAGCTGAAGCATAAGTCTTAGCACAGATTGATAAAGAGAATATCAGCCCTAAATTAACTATAAAATCTAAATTGCTATAATTTGTACTTGCAAAATGATCCTTGATTTATTTAAAGTGCCCATAAATCTTGAGCATTGACTTTGAGGCAAGACATATGACTTTCTATTCTACATCAACTTCTCAGATGTAGAATGGAGGTTAGAGATATCTATAGATGCTATGCATATGTATAAGTTTTATACAAATAGCATTTTAAGGTTTTAGCAGTCTATAGATTTTATATACATTTTAGTTGCAGATTTCAGCACCTAATTTGTATATATTTTAGTGGAAAATTTCAGAAAGCATCAAACTCAGTGGTGCAAACATTTTAGAAAATAAAGTACTTTGCCTGGGATGAGGTATATATGGATCCTCTTTTAATTTGCAAGGCTCATTGTGAAAATTGTGTTAACGTCTAAGTAAGGGGAAAGTGTTTCTAACACTTTTGAAAACTTCCAGCAGTTTGGATATAATTCTTTAGTCTATGTTCTCTTTTATAGAACATCTGCCCTTCATAGACATACACAGTTTTAGGATATTTTAGTCACCTGGATTTAGAGGTTTTCCTTTGGTAATTTCACCAAGTCCCATACTGCACCTGCTCAAGGATCCCACAGGTACTGCAATGTACTTCAAACTTGCCAGTCCTTTGCGCTTTGATTTCAGCCTTCACTGATTTCAGTTGATTGTGTCTATTACTAATGCAGATGCTCTGACTCTATCATTGCTCTATAGCTGCCACTGGTCTAATTCAGATGTTACAATAATACATCAGGTTTAAAACAAGAAATTAAATGTATGACTGGATTTTTCATAAATTTCTCCTGGCATAAAATTAGTCCGGAAAACATGGCTGTGATGACTCATCAGTAGTAATATTGTTCTTGATATGGACAGAGAGCAGTGACAATAGAAGATTATTAATCCTTATTTAAAAATGAGTAAATTCATCTCTTTCCAACTGTAGCGATGAACACATTGTAGGGAGACAGTAGCCTATACATTTTCGAGAGAGTGATTTCAGCATTAACAGACAATGAGAAGCCAATTCATCACAAACTGAGTAGACAGGATGATTTTTCTTGGCAACTGGAAAGAGAAACCAACTACATCCCAAGTCTCTTTATTAGAGTATGCAGAATTCCACTTCGTACTTACTTTTCCATAGTTATATCTATAGTTTACAACTTAATTCTTGGATTAAATAATGTATCTGCCATAACACACTTTTATGACTCATATGCTTTTATTTTTATAATGACTCACATCTTAAGTCATCATATACCTTCTCGGTCACTCTTGATGCACTCTGATTATTGTGTACATAGCACTCTGATTATTGTGTACATACTCTGATATTGTGTACATAGCACTCTGATTATTGTGTACATAGTTAGGGTTAGGGTTAAATAAAAAAGTGCCTTTTTTATTTAAAGAGAATAAATAAAATGATACAAATTTCAAAACAAGATGATAGTAAATTAATAATGGTTGTTATATTGCATATTGTTGTCTTCAAAGTAGTTGCTCAGATTACCAGATATAGGTGTGTAAAATTGATCAAACAATATAAGCACAAACTGTTCCTTTCAGTATACTAATAGAAATTAGTAGTACAATTATCTTAGCTATCTTGTTTTCTCCTTTCCCCCATCTCAATTGTTCTTCGCTTTTCAGCAGTTTCTTTCCCTTTCACAATATCTATTGCACCTTTTGGATCATAACACACTTATAACCACCAATAGCATCATTAATCACTAGTTATTTTTACAGTATACTGTAACTTTTACTAAATCATATAGCCACATGAAATAACTATGTTCAATTTAAAGAAAATTTAAAAATTTAAGATTTTAAGAGTAATTTTCAAAGAAAATATAAAAAAGTACTAAGCATAGTGCACTGTTTCTAGCATTATGGTGTATTAACTACATAGAAACTTGATGTTAATACCACCATGTGGAACATCCAGATCTGTCAGTTGAAGCTATCAATTGTTTGGGTTTTTTCCCAACCATAGTAAACAAAACACTTGCATTTTAATGACCAAATGGGGAGCAAGATGGGTCTTCAAGTACAAATGAATTTAAAAATTGGAAATGAGTTTTCCATACATTGTTAGGACCATTTAAACCCATGATTTCTTAAATTTTCCCATGTCAGAATACAATAAAAATGTTTCTATAAATCACATTTGTATAAACCTATATTTTTGTTGGTACTAGCCTATAACCCATTCACCACGTTCACATACTAGCTGGAAAACTACCAGTGACACTTATCTCCAACTATCCAAATGAGAATTATCCTGATTCTACATCACCTGAATAGAACAAGTCCCCTTTAAGAATTTATAAGTCAAAAGAGCTTTTATCCTTTATAAAAAGTTATTATTGGAAAGTTAGTGCAGTGGGGTTTTTGATAGAAATCAGCACATACCCACCAAAGGAACACAACTTCAACTCAAGGTTTGAAAATTTCCAATAAATAATCACAAGCAAATGTGTTGATTATGTTAGTTGTAACATAATAAGTGGGATTTTTATATAAAACTTAATATTTAGGAAACAATGCTACTTGATATTTAGGCTGACATATATCAGTTGGATGAATATAAAAATTATGCCTTGACATTGCAAAAAAAGAATTCTGGATAATTTTTATTTCTGCCATGTGGCTGAAATGAGATTTGAATGGTTGTGGTATGTAAGGGGAATTCAGATATATTTTCAATATCTTAGTTTGTAGACATTGTATATTTTTCATTTTTATGTGCTTAGTAATTTCAAATAAAAATACCAGATAATTTTGGAAGGAAACTTGTTTCTGTTTCTTCCCATTTCTATGAGAGTAAAAAAAATGATATGGAATTATGCTGAATGCAAAATTTTGCAAAGCGGCCTTCTGAATTGAAGGGACTACTTGGAAATTGACATAGTTTTTAAAACCTAGGACAAGAAATTATAAAATGTTGCACTGTGCAGAATCACTGGACTAAACTAAGACATAGCAGGTCAAGATTTTCTTGAAAAATGGCAGAAGTCAAGGCCAGTGAAAAATAACAATAGTCAAGAATAGGAAAAGCAAGAAATAGTGTCTAGTTTTTGACACGAGCCTGTGCTGCTTCCTGTACCTTTCTTCATGGTTCCTTTGAATAAGTCTGCATTCCAATCTGTGTGTGTGTGTGTGTGTGTGTGTGTGTGTTTTGTGTGTGTGCTACATAATATTTATATTCATTTTGTTGGTATTTTACATAGAAAATCACATCTTGATTTTTTGCCATCCTCTCTCTCCCCTTCTTCCCTTCCCTTTCCACCCTATTCCTGATCACCTTTCCCACATCCAGATAATCTGCTTCTTTGCTTTTAAGTCTTTAAAAAAGTCTAGCAAACAGTGAGTAAGTGAAGTAAAATAGTGGATTTAAAGTTCAAAGCATCTGTCAGAAGCCAATATTTTGATTGTAAAATAAGAATTGGAAAAAAGCAAGTATGGAAATCCAACCAAAATTACACCACCAACAGAGAGCTTCGGAAATGATTTTTTTCTTTTTAGGAAGCAATCCCGAATCTCCTTCTAAGGAAATGAACCAGTTATACAAAGTGGAAAGCTCAGAAATTGAAAGGAACAGTTAATGCTTAATTGTTTGATCAATTTTCCATGCCTATATCTTGTAATCTGCACAACTACTTTGAAGTCAACAATATGCAATATAGCAACTATTGTTAGTTTCCTATCGTCTTGTTTTGAAATTCTGTATCAAATTCCGTTTTTATTGTTCTTTTATTTTCTTTAAAATAAAAAAAAGAAATTGTTAAAGTTCAGAACTTAGAAAAGAGGACTCTAGATACCAAGAATGTGCTATGGATTCCTTGAAAACACAGTAATTTTTGTATTTTTGTGACTTTCAAAATTCATATTTAAATTAATTCTCAGTGCATCAGTATTATTCTACATGGTCTTCTGGAGATGATTGCATGAGGAAGCTGCTGTCCTCCTGAATCAGGTCCAGGAGAAAGAACTTCACTAAGGGAACTCACTTAACCATCTTCAATGTGAAGATGCTTCCTGCCGACCCCAGGAAAACAGTGTTCTAGGCACCATCTTGGATGGAGAAACAAGAGTCTCATCCAACAGTGAACTTGGTAGTGCTTACATATTGGATTTGCTGGCCTCCAGAACTGCCAGAACTGTGAGAAATGAATTTATTTTCTTTATAAAATAATCAATATGTGTGTGTGTGTTTTATAACAGCAGTACAGGATGTACTAAGATGGAAGGAAGCTCAGTGGGAATTTGTCTTAATGTTAAATGAAAGATGTAGAAGTTGAGAAAAAGTCTTTGCAAAGAAATTATGCCTTACTATTTGAATATGAAATAAAGCAACAGAAAACTCTCTGCTGATTCAAGCAGAAAAGACATACATCTCTTAAGCTATGGAATATAATTGATGTCTAAAACCTGTATATTGTAAGTACAAATGTGAAAAGATTAGAAATATGCATACCCCTTAATCCGTCTCCATAATCAAGACAGTGTGTATATCCATAGTTCCAAATGTTTCTAAGATCTCTGTATAGCACTTTCCCTACCACTTTCCATTTCTACTAATCTGTCCTTTTCTCTCTACATTAGATGTGGTTTTAGAAGTTTATATAATAAAGTCTGGCTTCCTACACAACACAGTAATTTTGTGATTGATATAAGTTCTCATGTGTATCAATAGTTATTTCTTAAAGTGTAGTAACCTTCCAGTCAGTGTATATGCTAACATTGATTTATCCATTCAAATAGTGATAAATATCAGGTTGCTCTCATTTTTAATCATCCATAAATGTGAAAGTGCATATCTATCAAATTTGAGTGGATGAGTGCTCTTCCCAAGGAGTAAATACCTAGACAGGGAAAGGCTGGATGATATGATAGGTATATGTTTATTTTTGTTGTTAATGTCTTACAAATGTTTGTACTATTTTACATTGCCACCATTAGTGTTGTTCCACACACTTGTCAGTACTTGGTATTACTAATCCTCCCACCCTCCAAGTTATATTTTACATATCCAAGTTTTACAACCCCATATTATGAGATAGAGATAGTAAAATGACTATTCCACTAAAACAGCATATACATCATTTTTTTTGTGAGAAGAGCAGCTGAATACTACTTAGCAAAAATCTGAAAAATGACACAATTATTACCCGTAATAGCCTTCATTTTGTATATTAGATCGTTATCTTTGATTCTCATACATATCTGCTACTTTGTATCCTTTCACCTACATCTACCTATTTCCTCCTACCTCCCACCAGTGTTAACCATAGTTACACTCTCTATCTCCTATCTGAAAAATTAAAAACAGTGGCAGTCTTATTATATAGTCTCATGGATGTGTAATGGTACAGTGCTAGTGATTTAAGTTGAATTTACCAAATGGTTAATCGTGTTGTAATTCTTTTATATTTACTTGATTTGTATATTTTCTTGGGCTGAATGTCTATTCAAGTATTTGTATCTGCCTTCCTGTTGGGTTGTTTTTTGACGTTATTGAGGAATGAGATTTCTTCATATTTTTCATGTATGAGTCCATTTTTTTTTTTTGGTTTATTAAAGTGTAACATAGCATCATGGATTTAAGTCTTTTATTTTTTCTAACATATTCTTGTCTAAATTTATGATTGTGCATGCCTTCAGAGGTATTCTATTTGTTTTGATACTTGGTGCTCCCAAAATGTTCAATCAAAATACTTTTAATTTTCATTTTGATATTTTCTTTGACTCATGCGTTGTGTAGAAGTGTGTTACTTAATTTTCAAGCTACAGATTTTCAAGAGATTTTTTAATGAATCTTTATTAAATATATGATTGGCAGGAGTTTTTCCTAGGCTGTTGTCTGGTTTTTCATTTTATTTATCATTATGTTTTGAAGATCAGAAAATTTAAGATATTCTAATGTAGCATGAGTAATCCAACTATCCCTTTAATGGTTTTGTTTTTTAGTGAAAAATTTTTTGAAACACAATTTCACAGATTTTATCCCATGTTTTCTTGTATAGGTTTTTTTCATTTAATACTATACTTAAATTCATGGTCCATTTTGAGTGATTTGTATATATAGTACAAAATATAAAACAAAGTTCATTTTTCATCTGCAGATAGACAAGTTTTTCTAGTACTCTTTGAAAACATTTCAGAACTGAATTATCTGGGCATTCATATGTGTGAGTCCATTTCTGGGCTGCATTTCTGAATGAATTTGTCATTGTTTCTATATGAGTTAAGTAAATTGGTACAAATTTGTTTATAACAACTCCTTGAAATTCTCCTAAACAGATAGGCTATGGCCCATAGTTATATATTATCCCTGATATAATTTGTTACAGTGTTCTCCATTCTTGATGTCTTTTCCTCTCCAGGCTAGAGTTTTATCAGATTTATTGTGCGTGTGTGACTGCTGGGGGGTTTCACTCAGAGCCAGTTTTGTGTTACATAATCTTTCATGTTTTCTTTCTTTTTTATTGTATGCATTTCTCTTTTCATCACTAAAATTTTCTTCCTTCTACTTGCTCCTTTTTTTTCTTACCCTAGCCTTTCCTTTCCTTTTCTTTCATTTTTGCTTTTCTCTAAGAATTAATATTAGTGGTAGAATACATGCTAAGCACGTGTTCTACCACTAAGCTACAGTCCAGCCCCTCTCTTGCTTATTTTGAAATTTTTTTTAGTTTTTTAAAGTGGAATATAGCATCATGGATTTAAGTCTTTTATTTTTTCTAACATATTCTTGAATCTTAATTTATGATTATACGTGCCTTCAGAGGTATACTATTTATTCTGATACTCTGTGTTCCCCAAATGTTCGATAAAAGATACTTTCTAATTTGATTTCAATATTTGCTTTAACTCATGGGTTATTTAGAAGTGTCTTACTTAATTTTCAAGCTACAGGTTTTCAAGATATTTTCTGTTAATGTTATAATTTGTCAGAGAACATATTTGTATTAATAACACTTTAAAATCTATCAAGAATTGTGTTACAGTGCCAGATGTGGTTTGCTGTCAGAGTAATCTGTGTGCTCTTGATGAGAATATGCATATTCTGCCATTAATTGGTTTGTTTGTTTGTTTTGTTTTTTTCTGTTTCTTTTTTCTGGTACCGGGAATTGAACTCACGACCTTGTACTTGCCAGGCAGGCGCTGTGCTGCTGAACTAAATCCCCAGCCCCTTCTTTGATTAATTGGATTATTGTAAAATTGTCAATTTGTTTGTAAAATTGTCAGGTTGTTTGGTATTGTTATTCAAGTCATTCATGTACTTAGGGATTTTTCTTTATTCTATCAAGTTTCGAGTTATACAAAAATCTTCATAATCCTTATCTAGAACTGTGAGTGTGTATTTCTTCTTCATGGTGCTTTTGTTCTTCATGTCACAAACACAAGTGTGCCCCCACTCACATATGTTTGCCCTTAATTATTGCTACCGTGGCAATGTTTATGAGCTCTGATGTCAGTCCAGTACTTGCAAAGGAATGAAATGTCCCTAGAAAGGTGATTATGACTTCAACTACTGCTACAATTGCAATGGTGAAGAGAAGTGTTAGATTGGGTAGCACCCTGAAGCACGCTGATACGTTATCTCATTATAAAATGATTCTTTTTTGCTTAGATTGCTAGGATTAAAATGAACTTTATGAAATTCAAATGTAATGATTCAAAATATTAATTCACTATCGGAGTGCAGTAGCCATACTTAGACATTGAGTTATTCTTGCCAAAGTAATTAGAGACACTTCTAATAAATAAATTGATACTATTAGTAGGTCTTTATTTAAAATTATTCTTTAAGACAAAAACCTTTTGGATATTGCACTGAATATATGCAATTTATTTTTTAAAAAATCACAGTGAAGGGTTAGGTGAAATCATGCTCATGTTTTTTGAGTATAGCTAACATATTATAGTAAAAGGTAGGTAGTTGACAATGGGACAGTACATTTGGAATGTGTAGGTAAATTTGGTGCAAAGTGTCAGCCTTTTCTTTTCCTAATCAGCCAATAATTCAGTGTTATTCTTGCTGTTTTGTGCATTCCTTTCACTCTCTAGCACAAATGTCTGGTTCTTTATATATTAACAAAAATTGAGAAAAATAGTACATTAATAACTTGTAATTTCACACATAAATTCTTATCAGTAACAGGGTGATCTATGCTCTTGTATTTGTCCGCCATGCATACTTATAGAGATTTAGGAGGTATTAACCTAGCAATATCTTTTAAAATTGAGATTGAAAGGAGATATCTAATACCAGTGTTTATTGTCAATATTTGTATATGATTTGTAAATTCTTAAAAATGGAGTCAAATGGATTCATTTTTCTGTTTTAATGGCTGTATTCCTGTTTCTGCAGCATTATTCATAAGTATGTTTTTCTGCCTAGAACACTTTGTCCTGGTCCTTCTAACCTTCTCTGAAGGTCGTTTCCTTCTCACTGTATGTCTGCTTCAATTCCAGCTAAGCTGTGCACAACTCACTGCCACTCTTACGGTGTATTGTTCATTGCCCTCTGTGACTATTTTCCAATGTATTTGTTTCTGATTTCATTAAGTGCAGAGACTGTGTCCTCTTTTGTTAATGACATCCCTTAGCACAGTGCTGGGAAAATATTACAAGTGAAACAAGTTTAGTTGGGATAAGCTGAACTTTGAATGATAAGGAGGATACTGAAGTTTTATGGCAAGCAGAACAGAGTCAATGATGGTGCAAGCCATGATTCTAAAGAATAACCAGGCATGAGAGGAGAACATAGAGCAGAAGGCAGTGTTAGGAAAATAGAATAGGAAACTTACACTTAGCTCCTCCAACTCTGTGCCTGAGAAAGTTTCCCTAAGCATAATACATAAAAATATCTGAACTGTCTTGCAGCTTCTTTAAATTTTCTACAAGCATTTTCGCATGCTCAGTAGCAAAATGTATTTGTGGATGCAATTTATCATCTTGTCATCCTCTCAATAATTGTCACCCAGGAGTCCTTGTGAGATAAAGGCTTGGTTCCTAGACTGTAGTGATGAGGAGGTAGGAGAGGTGGAACGTAGTGGGAGGACATTGAGGACAGTGTGCCTTAGAAGGGAATAGTGGTATCCTTGCTACTTCTTGGCCATGAGGGGGAGGTTCTGTGCTACCAGGTGACGTGCTGGCTTTACTGCACGCTTAAAAAAGGGGCCAACTGATCACCATCTGGTACCTATGAAGCCATGAGCCCAAGCTCATGGCTTGATGATCTCAAGTATTTGTGATAGTGATGAAAATCTTACTAATGTTTCTCCATGGAAATTTTAACTTATTAGGCTGTATGATACATTTCTCAGGCTTCTGGTCTCAGAAAGTCTTAGTGTTTGAGTTATGCATAGTGAGTACTCAGTAATTAAGAGTTAAATAAATATAGTTCAGTTATGAAAAGACAAAGTGGTTTTGTATATGCTTGTTTGGAATTTGCTTCAAAAAAGTTAGAAATCAAGAAAAAACTAATACTGAATGAAATTACATGCTGAATATTATTTGTGAATGTTTTGTTACTGAAAATATAATTACAAACAAGATTATTTATTGTTAACTGCATGCATAAAACAATACAAGTGAGGGAATAATTCCCAGTTTCTTGGTGCCATGAAGACTGAAGAAATAGGGTTTAAATATTTGCCTTTATGAGAATTTTTCTTTTTTCCCCTGTCAGTTTAATAAAAGCATCCTTCAACTTGGGTATTCTAAATTCAAGAAACAAAATCAGAGGAACTTTTAAATGTAACTTATTGATAGATCATGATTTATTACAGTAATTATTTTTTTCCCAAACTATAAAACATAAAATCCTTAGGCTTGAGAGCAGGGACAATGTATTTTTATCTTTGGTCCCTAGAACTTAGCACATTTCCTTCACAGAATAAGTATATATGCTTGATGAACGCAGCTACCCTAATATGTGGAAAAGAGTAAATATGAGCATACATATATAATATATATATATATACATATTTACACATATCTGGATTAATATAATTTCATATTATAGTAAAAATACTTGCTAATTTTCTTTTCTTTTTTTTTTTCTAGTACCAGGAACCAAACTCACGACCTTGTGCTTGCCAGGCAGGCACTGTGCTACTGAGCTAAATCCCCAGCCCAGCTAATTTTCATAGTAGGGAATGTATAGAAAAAAAGTCCTCTGGGTAGAAGGCTTTGTACGACCTATTAATAGGCATAAACCTTCTAAGAAATATTTACTTTAATAAAAAAATAACTTATTCTAGGAGAAGTTTAGTAAGCATTCAGGTCAAGTAACAGTTTAATATACTAATATGTCACCTACTGGATTATGATTATTTCTCATTGTTTTTGCCATTTTGATGTACTATCCAGGAGTCCTGGGACAGCGGCATTTGTATCTGCCTTGGTGAGATACTATATCTGGAAGTTTTCTTTTTTCACTGTTGTCAGTGGGTGTGCATCAGTTAGATCTCTCATTTGTACTCTTACAGTGAACTGACTGGCAGATGGTCTTGTCCGTTGTTTCTCCTGGGGCATAGAAGTTCAACTGATACAATGAGAAGGTTATTATATATCCACACGTGTTATTTCTGCTGTAATGCCTCTGAGTTTATGTAGCAGTCCCTAAACGTTTATATCTGGTCTGAGTATGGGTGTTTAGATTTCCTTCCATCTTATGAATGACCCTCACTCCTTTTAATAACAGATATAATTGGAAAAACTTAGGAAAAAGTGCATGTTTGTGTTCTTGTGTTTTTGGATATTTTTGTTCAGTGTTTTTTTTTAATCTCAATTAAAATGACTTTTAAGTACTTGTGTATACTGCAGAGGATCCAAGAAAGGGAACGTTGTGCTATGCTGAAGTGTTCTGGGAAAAAAAAATTTTCTTCAAGAAATATTAGATGTGCAATTGAAGGATGAGTAAAAAATTGGTGTCATTAAATGAATGAAGATTGTAGAGTGTTCAATGATGGAAAATGTCTGGTATCAAATATTAAAAGCTAAAAATTATTAATTGTCTTTGAGAAAGTTAATGGAAATAATTTCATGTTTCCTCAAACAGAATACTAATATCAAGATTATTTAAAGATCCTGAAAACATCAGACAGACTAAAATAAAAGACCCAATTAGAAAATGAGCAACTGAAACAAACAGACACTTCTCAAGAAAGAAAAAGTAGGAAAGGCCAAAAAGTAAATGAAAAAATATTTAACATCTCTTGTCATTAGGAAATGCAAATTAAATCAACATTGACAGACAGACCTGGTGTCAAATGCCTATAATCCAAACACTCTGGAAGCTGAGGCAGGAATATTTCTGTGAGTTTGAGACCAGGCTGGGCTACATAGGGAGTTCAAGGCCAGCCTGAATTACATACACAGTGAGACTATCTCAAAACAAACAAACACTGAAATTCTATCTCACCTCAGAAAGAATGGCTATCAACAAGAAATCAAGAAATAACAAATGCTAGCAAGAATGAGGAGGGGAAAAGCAACCCTTCCACATTTTTGGTAGGAATGTGTATTAGTGCAATCAATATGGAAATCAATAAGGATATTGCTCAAAAAACTACAACTAGAAATTGCATTCAACTCAGCTATTCCCCTACTAGGTATCATCCTGAAGGAGTTAAAGACATCACATTAGAGTAATACATACCTACTCATGTTTATAGCAGTACAATTCATAATAGATAAAACTAGGAAGCAGCCAATCTCTCCATCAAAAGATGAATGGGTAAAGACAATGTGCTATTTATACACAATGTAGGATTGCTCTGCCATAAAGATGGATGAATGGGACATTTGTAAAAGTAATGGAAACACCTTGAGACCATAATGTTAAGTGAAATAAATCAGACACACAAGCTTAAATATCATATGTTTTCTTTTGTATCAGGAGCTGAATATATGAAGAGTAAAGTAAAAGATACGTAACAGAAAGTAGGAAGATAGATCTTTTGCTGATGGGAAGGCGGGGGATCAAGGAATGAGAGAAGGGGTGGGGGAGGGGATCATGCAGCACATTTTTCTTTGAGAAAAGAATAACGTGTTATGTTCATGTACTACTCACGAGGAATATGATCATTATGTGCTACAAACATGTACCAATAAAAATTAAAAATTAGAACAAGCAGAAGGAAATTTTATGCTTGTGTACGATTAGACCAGTTGACAAATGTATCTTAAAATTTAGTTTGACCTAAAATGGCTATTACACATCCAATGCTAAATTAACAAGATAAATTACAAAGCATCATTTCACTGCTATTGTTGATGAAAAGTGAAACTTGTAATAAATCATCTAAATTTATTTTGGTATTATAGTGTGGGCAAAACATCTGAATTTTGATAGATATTTTTGTGTATTGCAACACATATATTGGCTTAGTACCTGTCCACATTTTTGCTTTTGGAGAAAATTTCTACTAATATTTCTTTGCAAGGTTTTACCTATTATATAATCTACTTTTGAGGAAACATCATGAGAACATGAATAAAAGACATTGGATATTAGATACCATCAATACCCATGCTATCATAAATGGTAGACATCCACCTATCTTGCTGTCGACCTCATCAACTGTACCTGTACTGTAAGTGTACAATACATAATGACTCCTAAAGATATGGGATGTACACATACATAAATATGTTTAGGATATAACATCTATCGTTGGAAAATGAATTTCACATATGACATTTTACTTTTAAATATGTTACTGGAAACAAAATTACACTTGTGGCTTGCACTATATGTGTATTTGATATCATTGATTAGAGCTCGCAGCAATGAAATCACTGTCAGTGTGGAGAAAAACTTCCTCTTTTCTTAGATTCTCTGGCAATGTTCAGATTACCCCGAAGCTTAATTGTGGAAACAAATTGTGTAGTTGTAACCCGTAATGCTCAGAGCTTTGGGCAAAGGAAACTCTAAGGTCTCTGAGTGCTGCATGTACAGCTAGGGCTTAGTAGGGGCAGTTGGCTGACACAGATTGTGGGTCAGTATTTATCTATGAACAGTGTCCATTCTCCCTGTATCGTGGGCAACAGGGAGAAGATTCACTTACTTCCATGGTAGTGGCTCTCCGCAGAGGCTGCCCTGGAACTGTGGGGACCCCTTTGAAGGGCACAGAAGGGCCCTGCCCTGCCCTTTTAAGGTCAGTCGAGTACAGGATACATGAGCTTGCTACATGCCCTGCCTTGCTGCTGATGAAAACTGCCTTTTTCACTAACAGGTTTGTTTTCATTCACATAAACTTATGTAAAACATCAAAATCTACTTTTTTTTAAAGCTGCTTATCTTCATTATGGTCTCTTTGGGGGGTGGTCTTAGGTTTCTCATGTCACCATCTGTACAGAAAACATTATTTTTAAATAAATGTCAACTTGCAAATACCATTAATCAAATTTACAAGATTGTTTTCTAGTATGCTTTGCCTGTCAACTTTCTGGGTAATTCTTTTACACCCTGCAGAGAAAATGACCCATCATACAATCTGTTGATGGCATTCATTGAATTAGAATTAGCTTTATAATAAATCTCACATACTTTAAAGTACAGTAATCAAGAGAATATGTTATTTAGCATGTAACGGTCCCATCTGGTGTATATTGGGCACTCCAGTCCTGTCTGAGCATAAGTGCTGCCTTGGTCTTAAAACTAGACAATGTATTTGTGAGCTTCTCAGTTATTTTGAGCATAGTACAATGTATTTCCCAAAGAGTAAGGGATACATCTATGTGGCATGCATATTTTAAATTTTGGGATAGCTTTCTATTATTTTGTTCAAGGCTCATATTTATGTATTGTAGTATATTTTATATAGGCAGTTCTTACCTTGCATAATACTGTGTTAATAGAACCTTATTTATGTAGAAATAGAGTTTTAGATTATGTAATAAATAAAAATTACTATTTAGGAAACTTGTATAACTATGAAATATTCAAATTTTAGGCACAATATATTATTAAATAAAAATGGAAATTTTACAATATGCAATGTTCATATTTTGTGTCAAATGGTGTAATATTCCCAAATGGAGTCCCAAACATCTATTGATTTACTGAGAAATGCCATCTTCTGAATTGCTTTCATCTTTTCTTCTGTATCTATCTACAAGAACTGGGTATTAATATTTTATTTTCTTACAGTGTACCTTAAGCATGCAAGTGACATACAACCATTTTAGAAATTTTTGTAAACTCTTGATGTTCTACAAGAATCAATCATATAATACCAAATTATATTCTAATGATAAGAAAGAAATATATTCAATTTATAAAGTTCTGTGGAAGATTTTAAATGTTTATACTAGACAATAAATCCCCATGTTTTATGTATTGGTAGGAAACTTTTAGTCACAGAATTAAGAACCCATGAAAATAACTGATTTTAACTTGATTTATTTGAAAAGATAAGGAGGTCCAATGGACTAATCTCATGCTAACATCTAGAGGCTTATCCCTAAACATGACCTCTCCTTTTCTAGAATATTCTCACTCATGTTGAGTCCTTCTCCAGTTCAAACAATCTATCCAAGAATTACTACTACATAACTAAATTACCAATAAATTTATTGATTTTCTGGGCTATTTGCTTAAGGTCACCTTATGAACTTGGCATCATAATCTCATTTTCAGATGAGGGAAAAAAAGGCTGAACTAGATTGAATATGCTGAAACTGGAAGAATCAGACTTTGGGACCTGAACGAAACCAATCTAATTCCTCATTCCATAGTTTTAACTGGTCATACACTGTTGCTGCTCCCTGCCTTCCTGTGGTTAGACCTTGAATTCTCCTTGAATTTAATCTGAAGTGCCATTGTCAGTTGTTTGTGTCCTCTCTTGATATTGTCTGTCACTGTTGCTTGTATGTCTTTGTCTATCTCTTTTCTTTTTTGGTAGTACCAGTAATGGAACTCAGGACCTTACGCTTGCCAGGCAGGCACTTGGGCCGCTGAGCTGTATCTTCAGCCCTGTCTATCTCTTTTATGTCCTTATGAACCATTATTTCCTTAGAGTTTTGTAATTTCCGTTGATTTCAATTTAAAATTTTAATTCAATTTTAATTTGTTGAAACTGCATACTTCTGAATTTCTACATTGTCAGCACGAATTCTGCATCATTCTTCTTTACTTTATGCTGGCATCTGATACAGTTATCTAGGTCAAGCTCTTAAAATTCTCATTCTTGATTTGATAGCAGTGTGTATTACACTTTTCCCCCTTCTGCCTTGAGTTTGTATTTTTCATTTAGTGGCTCCAGTAAATACTGGCAGCTTCTGATACTCTTTCTTGACCAAGCATTTTTAATAAATAGAGAGGTTCCCTAGAATGATTGCTTTATCTTTATTATAAGTCCTGGGTTCTTATTGGGTGTGTATTCTATAGTTTTAATTGTCTAGTGTTTACTTCCAATGGAGTATTTATCTACTGTATGTCAAAGCTTACTTATGAGGATGTTATAGAAAATTATGATGGCAACAATAGATGTCCTCTATGAGGCAGAATTTCTCCCCCTTTCACTCTTTCCTTTTTCATCTTCATGTTTTCCAGTTACTGAATTGTCCTGGCATCATATTTTTATCCCTCAGTGTAATAGTGCATTTTGTCGTATTCTAAGTTTGTTTATAAATTGTTAGCTCTTTGATAACCACAGCCATTATTTTTTTCCATCTTTTTTCTTATATAGTACAGCAATGATAAGCACACAGTAGGTATCCAAATGAACATAATGTAATCCTTGGTCATAGAATACATGCCTGTACTTCTTGGACAACTGTATATAGCTCTTTTTCTATACAGTATTATCAGAATTTCCTTCTAAAATAACATGTTAGTGTATTTGTAGTGTATAATACCTAAAAGTACTTCAACTAACTTTGGTGCTATAAGGAGGTAGTTAAAATAATAATGAATTGTATTTATTCAAACTCCAGAAAAGAAGACATATGAGATTAATTTCTCAACCTTAAATAAAAATTACATCAGTGTGAATTTGAATGACATCCCTTTAACCAAACACTTATGAGGAAGTCACAGCTTTGGACTTTTCATTTATGGATGACTTTTGCTAACAGCTGCCGTACAGTAGCATTATACACCTGGTCCTCATTCTACCCTGTCTTTTATCCTTCCTCCACCCTTGCTTGTACGCCAGCAGAGACTTGCTGTTAGATTGCTTCAGTGACTTATTTATATCATTCTTACTTATGACATTTCATGCCAATTTATGTTTTTGTCACTAGGAAATATAATTTAAGGCAAAAATGAGGCCTTATGCTTTCTTTTTAATGCCCTGCATGTACACTGAGGTCCATCCAAAGATCTTCTTATTGTATAACTGCATTTGTGGAGTAAAACCTTAGCCCGAGAGTGAAAGAGTGTTTTCCCCATGTGCAAGAGGCCATTTGTCAAAACTGACCTTTTCTGTGAAACAGCTACAGTTATTAGTTGATTCAAGTGTCAAAGCCCCATCATAAGATAAGGAAGTCAGCTAGGAATTTTTTTTCACTTGATAACAGGTTTCAGAAAGAGTTATAGATGGATTTGATGTTTCTGTCTGAGGTTAAAAACTTAGCCTGAATTGTGCCAGGAACAATTTAGAAAGCCACCTTTGTTGAACTGAGTTATATATCAATGTTAGTTCCATACAGATTGTTCATAAAATCATAACTATCTGAATAATATCTTTTAATATATGCTGTTTTAGTTCTAACACATAAGCAAAGTACAACAAAAGCTTTACACAATAAAGTTTCTTGAAATATATTGTTTTATAGAATGTGTAAATATGAATTTAGCAATATATGACTACAAAACATTTTATTTAAGAACTCAAATAGAGGTTATATAGCATGGATTCTGTAATCACTACTTATACTTGACTATAAAATAAAATACCATAAATTTGTAAATAGGACATACAGTACAAATAAAAATTCAATAATCATGAAAAGTACCAAACTTGTAAGAAAAGCTATAATCAGGAAAACCTTCAATTGGATGAAAAGAAAAATCTTCTCAATGAAGAAAACTATAGACATTTTTCTACTAATTAGCATAATACTTTTATATAATGTTATAGTTTGTGTCTAGATGTCCCCCTAAAGCCTCATGTGGTCATAGGTGGGGCTTCTTCAGAGCTAGCTGGGTGTAGAGTATGTGATGCTTGGATGAAGGGTGTACAATTGCTAAATTAGTCCACTTAAAGGTTTAACATAAATCTGGGTAGGATTAAGGGTTTCCTATGCTGGGTGAGAATGTTAGCTGCCCTAAGGGCTAGTAGCATAAGCAACAGAAAGAGGGTCACTTGCTGCTTGTTGCTTTTTGCTTTTGCTGTCTTCTGCCTACATGAACTGTTTCTCCTTTGTGATATACTCGGCCACTCCACCCTGCCTTGGAGCCAGCCAGCTATGGACTAAAACCTCTGCAAAGTGTGAGCTAAATAAACCTTTCTTCCTCTACTTTTGGGTATTGGGTATTTTGTCTTAGCAACGAGAAAAGGAACTACAACATAGGGTATGCCAAGAGCTTTAGGGTTTTTTAGGGATCATTAAAGTATAATGATATATGATAGAAGTATTAAAAAGACATTTCAGAAATGTTTTACTGAAAATATAAAAATACAAAAACAATGTATTCATGTGCATAAGATATAACAATCAAAAAATAAGCTAAAAGGTGACATTTTAAAAGGCAAATAATGTATTTGGCATTAAAATCATCGAGTGTGAGAGGTCTCAAGCCCACTTGGGTGACAGAAACGTCTTGGCCAAAAACCTAATGTGCCTTGTAATGGCTAGAACAGCATTAACTCAGCCACGTGGAGAGTGAAACATTGCCTTCTTAAATTCTTTTTTGGTGTAGGTGTCACCTTGAAGATAGAGTAGAAATAATTGTCATGGAAATATATATTAACTATGGATTTCTCCTCATTATGATACCCAGTGCAATGGGAATAGAATTTTCATAAATATTAATTTCTTTTTTTTTTTTCCGGTACCGGGAATCAAACTCATGACCGTGTGCTTGCCAGGCAGGCGCTGTGCCACTGAGCTAAATCCCCAGCCCCCTATAAATTATTAATTTCTAAATGCTCCCCAAACCTCTTGATCTCACCCTTCCTTGCAAAGCCTTAAAAATTTGATGTATTTCATTCTAGTCCTTGCTTTGAGTGGTTGTGTAAGCCATGAAAATTACCATGGAAAGTAGAATTGAGTGATCTTAATAATCAGTGGAAAGGGGGCTGGGGATTTAGCTCAGCGGCAAAAGCGCCTGCCTGGCAAGCGCAAGGTCGTGAGTTCGGTTCCTGGTACCGGAGAAAAAATCAAAAAAAAAAAAAAAAAAAAAATCAGTGGAAAAATCATGGTCATGCCATGACTTATGTAAACTTTGGTGAAAATATGAAACACTCCTTGTCATTTACAAATGTATAGGAAAATGAGAAATGATTGAAGGAAATCATTTAATGTACTATAATTTGAAATATTTGAAACTTTGCAAATTAATATTTTATGTGTTTTAAAAATATCTATTAACAGTAATTTTTAATAGTGTTTCACTTTTTTATCCTTTAACTTACAGTAAAGAGAAAGCATGCGCCTATGTCTGCAATAATTGCTCTTCCTTTTGCATTTATATCAGTTTCAATGTTGCATTTTGTTGCATAGAATCTTAGTCTCAACCACTTTTCTCTTATTCCAAGCCTTTCCTCATATATGCTGATAGTTCCCCTGTATGATATTGCTCTGGCCACATCACTAGGGTCTCTTGAATGCACAAAGTGTCCACACTTCCAGCATCCAGAGTGTTGACCATTAAATCATGGAACTTCCTATGTGCACACTTTCAAGGCTTATTTCTTCTGTGGTACCATGCACATTGATTCTAGTTTGACTTCCAGCACAGCCCTTTTTATTTCTTTGTTGCACTCTGATTGATAATAACCAATTCTTCTTTCAAGCATGTGAAATGTTACCTAAGGTTATAACTAAAAGACAAGGGGACAGCATAGCAATGTGCCTTACTGCCTGCATAGACTAACGTGAAAGGACAGAATCACCAACAGCCTGAAATAGTTGAGATACCTAATAAATCACCTTAAAAATTATGTATGCAATCAGTTCCATTTCTCTAGAGGACCCTAACCAATAGATTGATCATAACATAGTATTCACATAGGGGTTTGCATACTGAAGAACTTAGAGCAGTATTCATACTTTATACAGTTATGATTAATATGCTGTGCTATTTGAAATTTCAAGTAATATTTAAACCATGGAAACAGAAATTAAAGCAAACTGAAACCATGTACGACCGTGTGTGTGTGTGTGTGTGTGTGTGTGTGTGTGTTTGTGATTTTGTATGTTCTCTTCTACTGTGTGGTTTATACAAGTTTTGCTTTTTCTATTAAGTTGGAATATTTTCTCTTAGAATGTGATCTAACAGCAATGTATTTGTTCCAAGCTACAATGCCTCTAAATGCCTCTGGTTTCCTCTGGAACAAATTTTGGAAGTTTCCACCTTGCTTTTGAAGTATGACTGATAGATTTTCTTAGATCTCTTCTGAAGAGTACCTTTTGCTTGGAGAGATGGAAAGCTGGGAAACTGCATATAATGAACTACTTGTCTCTCAATAAATGAACAAATTCAAATTAGGCTATAACTTATCTTTAAATAACCTTATGTATATAATCTGAGAAAACACAAGATTTAGAGAATACTTTTGTTATTTTATTAAAAATATTTCTTTTCCACCCACACTATCTGTAATACATACAGTATATATTTATTAAAATATGTACTTGTCCCAATATCAGAATTTATTATATAGTGTACAATATTATGGTGCTTATAGTTTATATGTACATATTTTGTATTTAATGTGTATATTACACACCTAGTACATATATTTTCATAGCATATATTAAGTATGCAATTTCAAGTACATAACAAATTTATTTGCTATTTATGCCATTTAAAAATTTCTAGATGTTTTCTCTTTGAAAGTTTCTTCTTACCAAAATGACTCACTGTCAGGGGCTGGGGATTTAGCTCAGCGGCAAAAGCGCCTGCCTGGCAAGCGCAAGATCGTGAGTTCGGTTCCCGGTACCGGAGAAAAACAAAACAAACAAACAAAACAAAACAAAAATGACTCACTGTCTAATAGAAATTCTGAGGTAGAGGAGACCATTGACTTCTTGTGCAAACTTTCCATTTTACAGGTGAGAAAATTGGAGAAGTAAAAGAGAAATGCAATGAAAGTGACATCATATTTTCTTAAACTAGTGCAGTAAAATATGGTTATAACCTGGAAAATATACTTTGGCATCTATTTCACTTAATGCTTGCAATATTCCTCTGAAGTTGGACAGCATGAATTTTTCAGGTCATTGTACCAAAGAAAACAGTTTCATGGAGGCAAATGTCTTTCCTGAGGTGACATAGCTAGTTGGCAGAGACCTCTTTCTGTCTTCTCTGCCTCCTCCTTGAACCAAGGCTGTATCTGTTATTCACCTGTGGCCTTTGTGTAATTGGAAAGGGAAACAGCACACACATAGGCGGATCCTCATTTACAGACATGAATAAAGCTTTTAGTGATTTCCTGCCCAACTCCTTGGTAACCTCGCTCCTTTTCAAAGGTTGGCAAGTGTTATTACTATAACTTGCAAAATATAGTTTGCTAGAAATTCTTTTATTCAGGGTCAACCTGAAAGCTTGCTGTGCTCTTATACTGATTAAAGATAATTAAATGATTTACTCTTGGAATGCCGAGGATATTAGTTTTAAATCATTTGTGTACCATTAGCGCCTTGTACGTGGAGTGGTCCAGGTGGGATTGGAGCTCAGTTCTTCTCACTTCCACTACTCATTCATGTGGATGGTAATGAGCTCATCAGCTGACTAGCCTGAGAAGCCTTCTAAGAGACTTTTCAGACTACTTTTTCATTATGTTTCATATATTCAGATTTTTTTTTTACCAAAACATCAGGGCATACTGACAAGAATTACAGTATTATGTAAAGAAATTAAAATATTAATTTTAAGTGGAATATATACATTTATTTGATTTCTTTTTGTCAGTTCTATGCATGTAAACCAGCTCTCCTACTACATAAGGATGCTTGCTATAAAATGTTGATGACATTTTCAAAACAGTCATAACTTGTATCCAAATACACACCTGTGGTTTCTCCACTGCATTTTTCATTCTCAACTGCCCTATATACAAGGTTTAAAGATGGTTAAAATTGCATGCAGAAAATTACATGCACAAGTTCAGTTAAATATGATAGATCATAAAAATATCTTTGAATTTTTTGTCAAAATATGATAAATATAAGGATGGTAGTTGTAGGTAAATGTTCATAAGTGCATCTGTGTGATTAAAGCATGTACATTAAGATTGCTTTTTAGGAAATACCTTCCATAGAATTTTTTTTCAGTAACAAAAGCCAATCAATAATTTTCCCTTTGTCCATCATAGCTATAAAAGATCAAATAATTAGACACTTGTTTTCTGTACATGGATTTTACACTAAATACATTCATAAATGTTTCCAGTTTTATGAAATATAAACTAATATAAATGATTTGATTAAAATATTGTCATTTAAGTTTACTCAAAAATTAAGTTTGCAGGTTCATGATTTATAAAGCAGTTCAGTGGCACAATATACATTTGACTGCTTGAGATTCCACTTGGAGTTACCTGTATGTAACAAGGAATTTGTTCAAGGTGAAGAAGCTTTTTTAAACACATGTGAGCTTAGCAAATTTCCTAGAGGGTCACCTTCAATCCATCCAACTCTTTAATGGCCTTGCCACCAGCTTCCTCCTAGAAAACTAACATTTACATTTGTAAGGTTAAATAAAGTATGTAATCAGAAAACCAAAATGAAGAACTATTGTGAATCAAAAAACATAGGTTTTCTCACCTTCACTGATAATGTAAACCTTTGTATAATGACCATGACTAGAACAATATCTTTTCATATGCCTTGTCCATATATTGGGGCTGACAAATCAAGTTCAGTGTGGCAAACTGAAATGACTGTTTTACATTTCAAATTAAATTATTCTGAGTTGTGGTCTCAAGAAGAACGCTCTGACTACTCCTGGTACCATAGATTCCTCACTGTGTAAAGAGATCTGCACTATGTCATGAGTGAAATATGGCTTTATGTTTGTGAGGTGTTTTACCTATCACAAACAAAATTACAATTCAGTGGAAAACTATTGTAAGAAAAGAACAAGCTATGATTTAAGAAAGTACATATTTAAGCATATTTAAATACAATACATTAAGGAAGATTATAATTCCAAATGACTAATTATCCCTTGTATTTTTAAAGAACTTCTAAATATGATATTTTAAATGGCTCCCCGTTATCCCCACAAAATGCAGTTTGTTCTTTTCCTCCCCATATGTTTTTGCAAATAAATTTCAATAAGACGATATCATAGTTCTGGAAGGCACTGGGAAGTTTTTTTTTTTTTTTTTTTTTTGGTCTTTTTGAGACAGGGTCTCACTCTGCAGCTCAGGCTGGCCTTGAGCTCACTTTGTAGCCCAGGTTGGTCTAAAACTTGCAACCATCCTCCTGCCTCAGCCTCCCAAGCACTGGGATTACAGATGTGCACCACTGCATCCAGCCAAATTGATTTTTTTTTGGTACCGGGAATCAAACAGGACCTTGCTCTTGCCAAGCAAAGCACTGTGCCACCAAGCTATGTCCCCGGCCCTGGGAATTTTAAATAGGAGCTTATTGTTCCAAAATTTCACTGATTTACGTACACTGTTTGCATTTTTCTTCTTTTGAATAATTAGAATCCTCTTTGAACACCACATACAAACTATTTGTTGTGCCTGTCTTACTTATTTTGCTTTTGTTAAGGGATACCTAACAATTTACCATAATTTTCATTCTTGGGTTTTTTTTTTGTTGTTGTTATTTTCTATTTTCCCAGAGAATGACACAAATATTGAGATTTCTACATATTTGATGTTAATATTAGATTGTAGAAGTCACAGCATGGCTTGTTAAAACATTCCCAAATGTTTGTCTTCCAGCCCATTCTCCACTCAGTTTGGGGAGAGTTGTTAAGGGTGCTCAAGAGTCCTCTGAGAGTCAAGTGCACTGTTGCCCTGTGTTAGAATTAGGAATGGTGTAAATTGACTTCCTTCTTCCAATATGAAGCATTGTAATCACACTAGTTAAATGTAAATTATAGTGAATATTAACAGAATAATTCTATGGAATCTCTAAAGGCTTAAATACACTTGTGAAAAATTGACACCTTATGTATCAACAAGCTGGCTTTACTCCTTTGGCACAAATTGTCCTTCTTGGGCAGCAGGTCCTACAGCATTAAAAGTGGAGGAAAATATTTTTAGCATTTTGTGGTATCACTGTAGCCCAAGATATAGCAGAGAAGCCAGCATGACAAATAGTTCTCTCTTCTCAATAGCATTTATAACTTTCAGTAACATTACTATTTTTATCTTATTTTTCTTCAGCTATCAACCTATCCAGCTAAGAATTTTCCTCATAAATCAGTGCCTTCAAATTTCCAGTAACTGTTTTAGAACTCCAGATTATTTTTCTTAATTTCTTATTTCAGTCTCAGAAGAACCACTTCCTAACTTCCTAATGATATGTCTCAGACATAGAAAACACCTATATCTTAGAGCGTAATTATAACTAAGATGCTATTATTTTCAACAAAAAAACTGGAAAAATGTACAAGATATTAATGGTCAAGTATGACTAGCTTTGATGGAATGGAAGTTGACAGTTAAAATGTAGTGTCAGTGTGAGGAATTTCACTGAGTTTTGCCCAAAGGGTTTTACAATAATTTGATGATAAAGGTTAAAGGTAAGGTATATTCTCAAAGAATGCTTGAAGTCTAAGGGTACATGTTGATGTGATAGCATAGGTCAGTGATACCTTGGTTGTCAAGTGGCTCTAAACTCGAACTTTCCACTACTTGAACAGTAAAGTTTGGAAAACATCTGCTCAGTGTGTATAATGCTGGTCCATAGCTGAACAGAAAATCTGACTTGAAAAAATCATGTGTACACCAGAAGAGTTATGCATGTCATGTCTCGCTGTGGACACAGAGGGGTAAGCACTTTTCTCACACTGACTACTTATAGTGCTTATGTTAATACATTACAACATTTGTCACTCTTTTTTTTCCCATGTTTTATTTGCATAAGATACCATAAACATGGTTCCAAAGAAAGTTAGTGATATTAGCAGTAAAGCTAAGAGGAAAATAGAACCATGACAGAGCTAAAGAAAGAAATCATTTTGAAATTTGTTGATTTCCTGGGAATATGATTTATAAGTATAATTTTTGGGCCTCAGAACCAATTATTTGGCTTTCAATTACTTCTTTTTTGAAATGTTTTTGTACTGTGAATCAAACTCAGGACCTTGTGCTTGCCAGGCAGGTATTTGTGCGCTGAGCTATATCCCTGGCCAATTATTTCTTATGGAAAAAATATGTTCAGTTATTGAAATTTTCAGTGTTCACATGAATTTAGAATGAATTGAGTTCAACGAGTGAGGTATCACTGTATAAAGAAATTACTACAATAATGATTATTTAGAAGAAAAACCCTATAGCAGTCAATTATGAGGGTTATATGCTTCTTTCACTAAGGAAGCAATACTAATGTACACTAGGTAAAACATACTGCAAACTGCATAAGTACAAAGATTATTTTAATGAGGAATAGATGAAAATTACATAGGCACAAATATACTTTTTAAAAACATAAACTTTAAAGACTATATATATATATACATATATATACATTGCACACTATTATATAATATTACAAAATTCTAGCTAGTACTATTTTTTATTCCTATGTACAGACCACCATAGGCAACCCAAAACTAAAAATAATAGGAGTAACAGCAAAATACTGTTCCTTTTTGTAAAGGGAAACAAGCCTATTTACAAATTATAGAAGGTAGTAAAGAGAAAGAAGATAATTTATAGTACCTGAAGTCTCAAATTTGTGGGTGCTTGGTAAATTTACAGATGATCAAAATTCTTAGGCTAGAACCTTGTAGATTTACATGCAGTCTAGATATTTGTTTTTACTTGAAGCAGTTGTTTTTTAATCCATAATTTTTGTTAAGTCAAAGTCTAATTAAAATGTTTCTACCTGAAGATACTTCCTTTGATATCTTAGGCAAGGCTCGGTAGAAGAGTCTGCCTGCTTGTGACAGTATTAAACATCAGCCTGACAAATGTCAGCTTAGCAGATGGATAACTGTATACTTTAACTCTTCTAATGGACAGATGTATGTTAGCATAAATTTTAATATAATCTTTAATTAAAATCATAGCTCATTTAGCAATCTTGTTATTTACATTTGCTAATGTAGATAGATACTGTGCTTTTCTATACTACTGTTAATAATACCCATGTTGGAAGTGATAGGTATATAGGAATTATTCTTAATATCCAGGAGCTTTATATTAAGTATAATACTTTAGCTGTATTTCTAAAAGCACAGCCTGAGACAAAGGGTTCAATGGTTGTCTGAGACATGACTCCGGGAAGTAGAAGCAAGGACGGAGGCCATGAGTGTGTTATGTTTCACTGGTGTTGGCCACCAGGATGGAATTTGCAGGGATACTTGAGAACCATATCAAATGTTTCTCAGAATTATCTATAGGCTGAAACACCGATCCACCTGCAACTGTCCTGGATTTGGTTAGAGATGCCCCTGTGGTATGGGTCATCTCTTCTTCTGTAGTATGCCTGGTACTCAGAATCTTAGGTTTTGCAGATGACTCTACAAGAAAAATCTGAAAGGAGCTGAAAAGGCAAGCGTGGTAGGATGCTGTCAGTTAGGAGGTCAGCTTGCATGATATCGTCCGTTCCAGCTACCTTGGAAGGGAGTGTGGGGCTAGGAAATAAGCAACAGAATCTTCGTCTTGCCTGCATTCTTCCCTTTGCATTGCTCGGGTCCCTCAGTACACCTGCTTGGCTATCAAGTCTGCGCGATGATGGCAAGCCATCCTTCAAAAGATGTTCTTTTAATGGGGAGTAAATGAAACAAGCTCGAGTCCTTGTTGCTGTGGTTAGTTCGCGAGCTGTAACTGACATTTCTGTCACCACTGCCGGCCTGCCCTCCCTCATTCTGAATGTTTCAGTGCTAGAAGGAGATAAAGGGCAGAATTTCACCTCTTGGTGATTTCGTCTCCTATCAGGTTATAAATACTGTGATTTCTCATTCACTGCTATCCCAAGGCACAGAAGTACCTTAACTTAAGCACTTTTCTACATTTCAGCTTTTTTTTTTTTTTTCTCCAACAGGTTGCAATGGCAAGCCTGGGTACCTCGGGCGCTCAGATCTATCATGACCACCAGTGCTCCTGTGGATTGCATTATATTCAGGAGTGACGTTAAGCACTTCAGACGTGCTGAGGATGAACTTGTGCTGTAGTGTTCATGCAAGTCTGTGTCCCTGCGAGTGTTACTACTTCATTTGTGAGCCCAGTGCGTGAGACCTGGGATGGCTGAGGGCAGAGGCTGACTGAAGTCTCAGAAAAATCATCTTGTCCACCACAAGGACTGCCTTGTCTGTGAAGGAGGATCCTGTCTGAGGAACCTTGACATGAGACACAAAGGTTGCATATTCTGTAGTTTATCCCAAAATGTTCTTTCACGTTTGTTCCATTAACCATTTTGAAAACCATGACCAAACAGCTACGACACTGGCCACTGCCTAGAATTTCATATGTGTGTTTATGCTACTTCTGCCTCTACACAAGATGCTGAGGATGCAGTAATGCAGTGTAAAACTGTGCTGATGGGTGGATTTTCTTTCATTGTTTTTAATGCTGTCTCTACCTGTCTATATTAGCAGCAGTACTAAGTAAAACAGACATATTAAGCTGAGCCCTCTGCCATCTATGAATTGTGTCTGAAGTCCTTCTCCCACATATGCTGGTTAAACCCATTAAGTTGAGCTGAGAAAAAATTGTTGGTCCGGATGTTAAGAAGTATAGAAGCTTTCTGTATCCTATTTAGTAAACTTGTTTGGACATTTGGATCTACTGCATAAGAGACCATCAACGTGTCATTTTCTTTTCATAAAAGATTTGTGCTGGGCCCAACTGATCTTATATATTGGAAACCTACTGATTTCACATGGTAGATAGTTCTGGTGCTATAGTCACTGATGTCCCGTAGTCAAATGCAAGCTATTAGCACCTAGAGGTATACTAGGAACTATTTACCGAATCTTATTTCTCTGCTGCAAGTACCAGGTGCTTGCTTTAGAATCCTAGCAGTTTTTATTGTGACTTTCCTTTGTGGGCTTGCCAGAGACCTGTTAGTTCATTTTTACTGGGGATACTTATAGTATCATTGGTTCTTTTAAGTCATTCAGCTCAAATGACATGAATTTTGTAGTGTTGTCTGCACCTAAAAGATTATTCTCTTATTCAGAGTCCCATTTGAAACTGAGAAATTTATAAGCCATCCTGTAATTGAGGCATAGTAGTTTCAAATGTGGAATATGCCACCTCTGTAAATTTTAAGCAGCTCACCAATGTAGAACTCTTATTGATCCTTTACATTGGAGATGGTATTCAGAAATATCCACAATCACTAGACCCCTAAAAATTCACCACTTTTGAAGATCTCTGAGTAATTTTATATTTTTATCTCCACTTTTCAGAGACCTGTTAGTTCATTTTTCAGAGAATCACTTGCTGTGATTCTCTGAACCAATTTTACTGTATACTGGGCCAACATGATGTTCTGTGGAATAAGATGTTGAGCTGCTATCTTTGAGAAAGTAAGAATTAACAAAATAGTGAAGCAAGACTGTGGATATGTATTGCTTCCCTTTCTACATAATATTGAATTGTCTCCTTGAGGACTGAATGGTTGTGTTCATCCTATCTACAGTCATACACTGCTACAGAGGTTTTGTTGCTTTATTTCAAAAAATAACTCACTTAAAACATAGTGAGCTAAGTATCTTCTATTTCCTTATTAGTTGTCATTACTCATGGTTTGTGCAGTGACTATAAAGCTAAATTCAACAGGGCTACACTGGTAATCACAAGACTTGCTAAATGTTAAAAATCCCCATGATGCATCACTGCTTTTGATTTATTAGGTTCCAACTTTAAGGGTTTCTACTTGATCTTTCTCATTTTAGTGATTCTGAGCCCAAGGGCAATATGTTAATTGGAATTATGACAGCTGTCAAGTATATTTATCACAATTCTACCTTAGGGGATATTTGGTTCATTAAGATTCACTGGACCTACATTAAGACAGAAGACATGGACTACTAATTCCTTTATTATCTGGATTCCATCAGACCCCACTTTTCCAGGAGAACTGTTATGGATTTAAGAGCGTGAAGGGAAGAGGTCCCATAACGTAGCTGTTTTTCCATTGGAATGAAACAGCATCTATAGAATCGCCTCGTTATCTATGTTGGAAGTCTGGGTGTGGCATCATTGTTCTCTGTTCGTGTTTCAGAGCCTAAATTCAAGGCATCAGTTGGGCTGTGCTCTCCTCCCAGGTTAGAGGCTCTTACACATCCTGGTAGTTTTCTCTGCCTTTTCAAGCTCACTTGTTGCATGCAGAATCCATTTATGCACAGTTGTATAACTAGGATCTCAGTTTTCCGGCTTCCTGGGGCCTACTCAACCATTAGAGGATCGTCTGAAATCATTGGTTTATGACTCTTCTGTGGGCCTTCTTGCAGACATTTTTTCTTCAGTGCCAGTCACAGAGTTTCTCTCATGCTTCAGATCTTTTTCAGGAAGGACTCAGTCCTTTCTAAGGGATCAGCAGATTGGGGTAGGCTCATTCTAGATAATTATGACAATCATATGATTAGTTGACTGAAAAACCTTGATCATTTCTGGAAAATTTCTTCAATTTGTCATGAAATAACCTAATTATGAAGCTAAAATTCATGGTGAAGAATTACATAGGATATGTCCACCAAGGGGCAAAGATCTTGGACAACTTCTTGGAATATTCCTCTTATCTCACTCAGTATTGCTACCTACTCAGGAACTGTATCATGAACTACTCAGGAACTTTCTGGAACATTTGAATATTTTCTTCATACCAGAGTACAGTCAGTCAACTAAATGGTTTTAGATCCCATTGACCAAGGATTCACATCACTGCTTGTGTTAGGAAGACTAGTTCACTGGTAACATCATCTGATGGGTCACATCAGGAAGCTATCCAGTTTGGTAATGATAATGATGCTCTTAATGGTGTGTTTTTGCAGGTAACAGAAAGGAAATAATTCTTGGAGTGATTAGAAGCATGGCAGTTTGTTTTTAGCTTTTAGATGTAAAAACAGAATGGACAGTTGCTTGGGAGCAAAAAGTCAATGCACATGTCCCAGAAATCATGTATATTTATCTGTGCCTTTAGCCAGCTGAGTGACATGGAGCAAGTTATTTTCCTCCTTTCATAGAACACTTGATTTCTGAATGGAGAGGTTCTTTGAATTTCCATATTTTAATGATTCTGACACAGATTGTGTCATACCTTCTTCTAGGCATCTAATGTGTACCTCCTTTACATTTTTCTCTTCATTTGAACACATACAAATGTTTTCTATTCAAGACACATGGATGGAAGTGTAAAATTTCAGAATGTCAGACCCTATCAAACTAGTTTGACATAGATTTCTCTGTAACAAAGCAATTTTCTAGTAGTTTTGCAGATCTAGGAAATAGCTACTTACCTACCATGTATAAAACTGCAACGGAGAATTGAGAGACTCTTAACTGCAAAGAGCAGAGGCTCCCATGACACTACATGTTCAAAGACTGTGTATCCCAAGTCTCTGGGTTCAGGAAGCTATTTTGGGTTAGAGACGGGTATGCTTATGACATACAAGATTTCATAAAATAAAATTTCAACATATGAAATTATTCAGATTTACCTTTAGATATGTATCCATATTTACCTTTAGATATGTACAACATAAAGCTTATGGAACCACCTTCATCTGCCTAAGGGAGTCAGGTAGAGTTACACTCACTTAAGGATCTCAAAGTAAAACTTCATAGTTGCAGGGCTGCAGTTGATCAGTCAGGTGCATCTCAAAGCAGACTTCATTAAAACAAGATTACAGATCATTTTACTCTGCTTTTCTCCATGGCTAAATTCATCCCTTATTGAGTGCAATAGTAATCACTCAGGAGATCATGATTATTCCAGGGAGATTTCTCACGGTGACAAGTAGGGGCCCAGAAACAACAGACAAAAATTCACGTTTCTAATGGTTAACAGGGTCATCCTCATTATGCAAATATGAGGGGATCTGTAGGAAAGTTGAGCCAATAAAATAACAGGGAAGCAAGGAAGGCATTTATGAGGGGAACCGAGTCCTAATTATATGGAGGCGAGGTCTACAAACTGGATGAGGAAAGTAAGTACATGCTGCAGTCCAGGTCCAAAGACCTCAGAACCAGCAGATCTGACTGTAGTTCTCAGCTGAGGCCAAAAACCTGAGGAACTCGATATTTGGTGAAAGCCCTGGAGTTTAAAAACTGAAGCAGCTGAGGTCCAAGCTCCAGCAGAGAATACATTTAACTTTCCTCGGCCTCTTTGTTCAATCTGGGCCCTCAGCCAGTAGGACAGGGCCTTCACGTTTAGTGAGGATGGATTTTACTTACGTGAATCCACTAATTCAAATGACAGTCTACTGCTGGGGGTTTAGCTGAGCAGCATGACACCTGCCCGGCAAGTGTGAGGTTGTGAGTTTGATTCCCTGTACAAAAAAAAAAAAAAAAAAAAAAACCAACTATCAAATGATAATCTACACTGGAATTACTCTTATAGACATACCCAAAAATAAGATTTACCAGCTGTCTCAATGTTCATTAATCTAGTCAAGCTGAACCTAAAATTGACCCAATACAGCACATACATTTTTTCATTTCTGAGAGATGCAGCTAAAACTATTATTCATTTTTAAGCTGCTCTCTAAATGTTATAATTATATGACGACTTTCTCAAAAATACACATTTTTACATTTTATGAATCAATATATTAAACAATATGTAATTAATTTATATAATTTATTTATTGCTTGTACACTTTTGCTTGTACATTTTATTCACAAAGGCTTCCATTGTTACAAAGTTTGCAATTTTAATTGCACAGCTCAGAGGTAGTTTAGTATAGTAACTCTGAAACTCTCATGTAGGTATTAGAGACACCTTATGTCCCTTCCCCATTAATGCTGTTCTCTTTAATTAAACACCTATAGCAATGTTATTCTAGTAATTTTTAGAGCGCAAATATGTCCTCTGGCTTGATAATTCAGTTTCTTGTAAGAAGCTGTATATTGTTTTTCATGTTTCATTGCCTTAGACATCAAGACCATCAGAATACAGGGCTACATCCAGATTCTTCTTTTAAACCATACATCTTTATAATAGTGTCGTGCTCTTTCACGGTGTCAAGTCCTGGCCTTTCTGATCCCTGTGTGTCTACAACTTTACACCTTAGATTCACTCTTCAACTTTGACATTGCACTGGGAACATTTCCAATGTTTGCTAAGTATATTTTGTTAACAGTTATCCAATCTCCTTTGTGGTTTCTGCTAAATTTTGAAAATTCTAAAATGGTATTTGATGAAACTCAAGTGATTAGCTATTTTTCATGAATCTAGTGACATATTTGTTGACTCAGGGTTCAGAAAGAAGACTTAATCTTGTTCCCCTCATGTGTAAGATTTTAGGAAATGCCCCTATTAAAATTGCTTGGTTTCAGACTTCTGCACTGAGAATGTATCAGTAACCTTCTTGCTTGAACAAAATACCTAACACTTGCAATTTAAAGGAGGTGAGATTGATTTTAGCTCATGGTTTTCAGAAAGTTCAGTCCATGGGAAGCAGGGCAGAAGGCATGATGAGGGAAAGCTGCTTGCCTCATCTTATGGTGGCCAGGAAGCAAGGGGTGAGGAGAAACAGAGGGGTGGAGACAGAGAAGGAGGGAGAGAGAGAGAGTAAGAGAGACAGAGAGAGAGAGAGAACCCCACCTCCTAACAGGATATTTAATTATTGAGCTGATGAGTATAGCATCACCATGATCTCATTACCTTCCCAAAGCATGGTACTTATGACAGTTTTGGAGAACAGGTTAGATCTAAATCACAGCAGTCATACTCACTAAGGATGCTGAAGAATTAGAACCTGTCATTACTATCCATTATTCTCTCTGGTTGTGGTCTTTTTCTCCTTGTTGTTTCACAGTACCTTCTGAAACAAATCCCCTAACTCTTGCTGCCAACCACAGTGTTGCCCATTAGACCCTCCAAGATAGAGAATAAGAAGAGCTCTTTACTATAGCACAACTATCTTTAAGGTAATATGTTAAAGGATAAGTGTGTGTGTGTGTTTGTGTGTGTTTCATCACAAATCGAGGTGGGAAAGCAGATTTGCAGTGAGGCAGCATGGTGGCATAAACACTATGGGATTGAGGATAACATAGAACTAGATCTAACCTGTGCTGTTTTATTTTCTGCCAGTTGGCACTTAATTTAGATTTCTCTAATTTTATCATTCTTACTGATAAAATAGGCAAATACCTACCTTGATATGGAGAGGACAAAGGGAGATGTTGTATACCCGCTGGATGGTACAACGCCTAGCCAATAGTAGATATGCTATAATTGCTTTTTTTTCTTCCATGGCAAATACACCCAATCCATAGAAGTGTTGGTCATTAATATTACCATGGAATCTTCCTGATAGAGATGGTTCTATATGCACTTGTGAACTGCCCAGAATAGAATGTAAATAGCGCATTTCCTCATTTTATATTGATAAAGTTCCTTGCTGCCACCTTTCTTTGGCTCTGCAGCTGGAGATCAGGCCTCAATTTTGTGTGTGTATTTTTGTGTACTTCTTTAAGCTCAAATAAGTACATAATGAGTTTCTTTCCTAGTTCATTTCGAGTGACTCAGAAAACTGGGGTGGGTGGCTGGCTACTTTTAAGAGAAGTATTTGAACAACAGCAGAGTGGGCAGAGTGTCTATGTAGTTTTATTTCTAACCATATTTGAGATAATAGCGTTCCATCGGGAGAGCCGTCTTCAGGCCCTTCCAGACAGTGCCCTTATAGACACTGCCCATGCGTGACAGGTTATACTACCAATGAGAGTGTATGCACAACGTTTAATAGGTTTCAGTGAGCAGTGAGACTCTTGATAGTTACGTTGTATTCAAAGAATGCTCCTTATTTTTTATGCTGGAGGGGCGACACACAATGATCTGGTTGGAAGCAAGAGCTAGGGGACTTGTTTTAGAAGCTGTGCTTGCATACCAGCCTCGTGGTATGTTTAGGTTATGTATTTGGATGGCATGATGAATAGCAGCCAATGTTGTTCAAGTTTACTATATCATGTTGTCTCCTGGTGTGGCCACTTGTTCCGACAGTTTTTTTTTATATCGTGTAGATTTAGTTTTTTTCAGTGAACAGTTGCAGCGTTACTCACTACTGGCATAGAACTTATTTAGTGGATCAAATCATCAAAGAGATGATTTGTGTATTGTGAGGCAGACACAGAACCTTGAAAGATGGTTCTGTTGCTTACCGTTTGTTGTTTGATGATAATTTAAATGACTGTCATGTCTTTTTTTGTTGTTTTTGAAATCTGTTCCTTTAATCGTTAAAATTATTTTTAGCCCTAATGTTTACTTTTTCAGTTTTCTCTGGTCAGACAGATATTTAACAAGACACATATTGCCTGTAATTAAACTGTGTGTAATTTTCATTTATAGAAATTGACCTTTCCTATTTGTCATTGACATTTTATATTCCTCCTGTTAATGTGCACACAGATCCTCACCTGCGAGTGTATGTCATTCAACATCTATGGAAGAAATTGGCTGGAAAGTGTCTGACTTTCAGCAATGATTGCCATTAATTCTTTTATCTCCTGCTGCTGGTCATTTATTTTCCTCTTTGTCTCTTGAAATTGTGTTCATCTAATTTTTTCATACCTGTAGAATTACACACTGAGTTGGAATACTTCATAATATTAGCTCTACAATTGTACCTCCAATCTCATTTCAGCTTCTTAATGGACTCCAGTCAATGTCTTGGTACTAAAAGCCCTTCATTACTTACTTTCACTCTGGCCCCTTTGTACTTTTTTTATTTTCTCAGTCAGTTTTATAGCCTAGTTGCTCTTTTTTGTCAAGTGGCTTATAACGTATTCTTCCAAGTACAATAGTTCACCATCTAAAACATCTATAACTTTAGCTCATAATGACTTTCTACTACTCTGTGTGTTTCTCATATGTTCCTTTGTGGAATAGCTAATAGAAATATGCATTCAATATAATACCTATTTTTTGCTAACCCAACGGGGACTGAAATGCCCCCTACCAATCTCATTATTAACTCCAGAGCTATCATATAACAAAGCGATATTTGAGAACAAAGGAATTTCAAAGAATAAATCATTTTGAAACACATTTTATAACAATTATATGATTTCTCTTTTCCTGTCTAACAGAAAGAGGACTGTTCACCAGTATGTGCTCCAACAGAGCCGTGAACTTCCTATGGGGGTTAGAATGTGGATTGATATGACCCATGAGTATATTATTTGGTTTTGTAACAGTGCATTTTGAGTGAAACTACCACAAATGTATTGGATCAAAATGAGTTCTCTTTGCTCACTCTCTTTGAGCCAATTTGTGATAGTCAGTCCAGGAAACTCCACATTGATTCAGGATTATCTTTGTTTTCAAGACTTCCCCACTCCCCGACTCCTGGCTCAGCCAGTTATTAGGCTTACAGAAACGTGAAATTAGTTCAGTGTCTGCTATAGTTCAAGAACAACCCTTCATTCAGGATATATGTACTGCATGTGCTCTATATTTCTGATTCTAGTTTCATCCAGATAAAGCCCGTCAAGACTTTTCAGCACTAGTTGGTGTGCTGAATTCTATAGACTTGCTTAAGCTTTTACCCAGTATATATTAAAAAGATGATTATTGCTGCTACTGTAATATCTCTGTAACTGAAATGACTTCCATATAGCTATCAAGTATGTCGTACTACATGTAATATATATCTTTTTTATTGCACAGCTCCTAGTAGAAGCTCTATTCCTCAAGCTATGTATTGACTAATCTGTAACTCACAGCACCATCATTAAAACGCTTCATGTCAGAAGGGTTTCTCACTGATTCCACTTTCTTTTGGGACAGATATTAAACATACACAAACCTTTGCTAAAACTGCTTCATTTCAGCTCATTCCAAATTGCATGGCTGTTCTGGAGTCATCCTGGCTTCACAGTCATCACCTAAAACAACCTGTACACAGCATGGTTGTGATGTCAGGATTTAGCTGCACTTGTAAAACTCTTTACGTTCATTATCCTCTTCACATGAAGTATGACCAGAAAACATGGTGAGTGCATAAACTTAAAAAAACTGTTACAGTAATTGTCATCAGCCTCTCTCAAAGTATTTACCTTGTTTCAAAAACACCACCCCCATCATGCTTGCCACACTCAGCAACAGTTCTGGTAGTTCTCTTTCATGAATGCCTTCAGAAGGGCTGTCATTACTCTCAATCGATTCAAAATATTTATGGAAGTTTCTATCAAATAAAAACATGATGTGCTGGCCTCATTCACCTTACTCACCTGATCTGGCACCATGGGAAACTTCTTGCTGTTTCCCA
The DNA here is from genome assembly GCF_000276665.1 of Chinchilla lanigera. Taxonomy (NCBI): domain Eukaryota; kingdom Metazoa; phylum Chordata; class Mammalia; order Rodentia; family Chinchillidae; genus Chinchilla; species Chinchilla lanigera. The sequence goes on along the minus strand of NW_004955403.1, from coordinate 30,220,306 downwards.
AATTCAAAATGACCACGAGAGGAAAACGTTTTGAATAGATTCAGGATATTGAGGCAACCATGACAGCACAAGAACAGACACTTGCAGAAAAGGACTTCAAAACTGCTTTAGAAATAGGCAAGAAGAGTGGGATAGGAATATACGAAGTGGGGGAGATAGTCTAAAGAGATCAATGACAACAGGTCTTTTAGTCTAAAATTTCTTAAAAGTGATAATAATCATTCACAGAACTTTTTCTAGGTAGTATCTGGAAATACATGTGAAACTATTCAAAAGGTTATACAGATGTTATTGTTCAATATACAAAATTTTAATTTTATTGTTTTGAACTGAAAACTTGGTAAAGCTTTTTATTGATAACAGAAAGAACAGTTGATATGATAATTCTAAGCTTTACATATAATTATAGACATATTCATTCGAGAATGAGTATTAAGAGGTTTCTGGATGTCCTTCAATGGAAGATACTTAAGCTACCTTTTGATTATGCGTATGTTTACACACAGGGACTCCATCCAAGCAGATTGTGTTATTTTAGCTTTTACCAGCTTCCTCTTCATTGTTTACAGAGCCTGAAGAATATAGAAGCAGGAAGCAAATCATCTTTTTATAGGCATAGTTGTCTTCACGGCAAGGAAGTTTGGACTGCATCCCTTAGTAGGATGCCAAAGCTGCTTAAACCCTGAGATTTGCCAAATGAAAAATAATTTTCTGCATGGGAGTTAGACTATTAAGGACAGGGAGAAGAGAAAGGAGAGAGAAAGATGCAGAATAGCTGAGTCAAATATGTACCGCCTGAACACCCTGGCACATAGTATAGATGCTCTTATATAAGGAGAATTATTTTCCCATTTTTCTGCTATCATGCTTCTAAAGTAGATATTTTTATGTTTTTTCATTCACATATATGTATTTTATTGTAATGTTTCAATGTACTTAATACTTGCTTTCTTTTTGGAGAAGGTAACTCTTTGCTTGTGAGTTATTAATTGATAAACATCTAGTTAATTATATCATGTAGTTTACAATATGAGTTTTTTCCCTAAAATTGCATTTTTGGCATGATGTGTAATTGTATACACATACAAGTTTTTGGGTGTGTTTATTTGGTTTTGCATTTTGGAGTGCATTAATTATAGGCAAATAAAAATTGCTTTTTGGTTTTTTATATATTTTTTCCTAAAAACATTTAAGCTTGAATTCTTAAAAATGTTTTTGTGGGCCAATATTCTTTCATCATTAAAAAAACACTTTTTATAACCATGAAACCATTCAATGCCCCACATTCCACAACCCTATAAAACAGTAAATATAGAACTTGGCTTAATGAAGATTTTAATACAGACTTTTTCACAGGTTGCTGATCTTTATTCTACACCTAGTAGTATATGCAAAGTAACTTCCCAACACATTCAAATCTTTGCTTAATAGAACAATAGATTGTCTTAGTAATGTGTAAAAATTTGAAATATTATCTATTGAGTCCTTATTTTACTTCAAATGTGCAGTGTTCTCCAATCTTAAGCAGAGCAAGCTGCACTGTGGGGCCTGAAACAGATTGTAATATTGTCCTGATTGTCTCAGGTCATGTATTATTTAGCCAAGTTTACTGGACCAGTATTTCCAATAGAGTCCAAGCACTGAAGGCTTTAAAAGCAAGAATTTTCTAATTCTTTGAAATGGGAGAAATGCTTGCAAGGCCTGTCATTTGAAGTCAGAATCACACGAAACAATTTCCAATCAGGCAAATGGACACAGATCTCCCAACGAAAAATATTTTCTTTCTTCTTCCATTCTGACAGATGCGCATTCCCTTTTAAAATATAGTTGAACAATTAAGTGATCAGAGATTTAAGAAGAGTTGCATCTATTTCTCTATTCTTCATTGTTGGTTCAGTGAAGCTCAACAAATCAAAGAAAGGATGAAAGAATCACAAAAAACATTCAGGATCTTCAGGAAGCCTGGTGAGTCCTGGCTCTGCCTCCCTGAAAACAACACTAAGATTCCATCTCACGCCAGAAATAATGGCTATCATCAAGAAATCAGCCCATAACAAATGCTGGAGAGGCTGTGGGGAGAAAGCAACCTTACTCCATTGCTAGTGGGAGTGTAGATTGGTGAAACCACTGTGGAAATCAATTGGGAGATTCCTCACAAAACTAGGATTAGAAATCCCCTTTAACCCAGCTATTCTCCTTCTGGTATTTTCTCAGAAGAATTAAAGACATCATACCACAGTGATATATGTGCACCCATGTTTATAGCAGCACAATTTGTTATAGCTAAATCTTGGAAAGAACCCAGATGCCGATCCACTGAGGAATGGATAAAAAAGGTGTGGTATTTCTATACAGTGGAGTATTACTCAACTATTAAAAAAGATAAACTTGAGGCTTTTGAAGGTAAATGGATGCAACTAGAGACCATACTCATAAGTGAAATAAATTGGACCCACATGTGTAAACACCATAATGTTTCCTTGGTGTAGGAACCTGAAAGGCTAGGTAAAACTCAAAACATACAATAGATGATAGGAAAGGGAAAGAAATTGCTCAAAGGAAGGAGCGACTGAGATGAGGGAAAGAAGATAAAAGAAAGAAGGAAGGAAAAACATAAATATATATATGAATAGCTGCAATGACTGTATTGCTGATGTCTGATGGTGTATTGAAATGAACAGTTAATGCTCACAATTTTTCTTGTTCTGATCGACTGTGCATGCTTGTGTCTGGTGGTCTGAGCAACTGATTTGAAGGTAACAATATGCAATGGAATTACAATTGTGAACTCCTACCATCTTGTCTAGTGAAACTCTGTATTATCTCTAAGGTTTATTGAAAAATTATTTTGTTATTCTCTTTAATGATTTGAGCAATCTTTCATTCTTACATCTGA
>NW_004955403.1:30115792-30216256 GCF_000276665.1 Chinchilla lanigera | reverse complement strand
TATAGAATACTGAGGAGGCAATTCTTACTAACATCTCAAGTGAGCTATCTGAGGTGAAAGCCAGTCTTTGTAGCTATTTCTCTCCAGCTCCCCATTGGTACTACTTTTTTTAAAATAAAAAAAAAAAACAGTCAGAAAGGACTTATTGAGAGCCTTCAGTGCAAAAAATATTGAATTAGTCAACACAAGAATAAAAGAGAAATCAAAGTCAGATTCTAGTCTCAGGCAAATATATGACTGATGATTTAGTATTTTAGCAAGGCATTTCTTCCTATAAAACAATATTTAATCTTATTACATCTTCCAAGTTGGGCTGCAGAAAAATAGATCAAAGATATTTTCTTCCTTGCAATAACATCACCATGTGTTAGTGACAATTCTTGTACTCAGAAACACTTCTGGTCTATTCATGCAAATTGTCCAAGGTTCCTTACTGCCCATAATTAAAATGCAAACATTTCCCCCAGTTTCAACTTTCATAAAACACGACTCCTATTTATATTTTAAAAACACTTTTTTATTATTTCAAAATAATAATAAAGCGATATCTTCATTAGAGTAACAATGATATTGGATAACACATATATGGCATTGTGTTAATTAAAACTCTTGCACATTGGACCACGTCCAGACTTGGCACTTTGCATTTTACTTCAAAGTGTTTTCAGTCTGAAAGAAGAGTTTCACTGATAGCAGATAGTTAACATATGCCCTTGTTATAATTTAACCTAATAGATTTGTCTTACCTTCCTATAGTCCACATAGTCCCTCAACAAAAGTTTATACATTAACATTAGTATTATGTTTTTCATGAACTACCTAGTATTACTTAGATTTCATTATTTTTAATGTCTTTTATTGCTGTTTCAAGTTCCAGTCCAGGATATCACATAGTATTGCATCCTCACGCCTTTTTATTCGCTTCTAATTTATGATAGATTCTTTTTTTACACCACTTTTTTCATTTTGTTGTAGAAATTGATTTTTTTACATTTTTTTCTTTTGTTAGTACATGTTCACAAGACCTAATGGTTACGTTCCCTGTAGGGAATCGGTATGTGTACATAACACAATTTAGGTCCTTTTTTCCCGTTTCATCTACACCCTTTTATTTTTCTAGCCCTAGACTCATTTATTTATCCTATATGCACTTTTACAGTTGATTATCATATATACAGATTGAAAATGAGACTTACAGTCCAAAGAACAAATGAAACATGCAAAATAATTTTACTAAATTAAGGTACACTTTTAGATACATTGTCTACACTAGGCTACAATATTCTTCTCCCTCTATTTTTCTGCCTATTAGTGTCATTCGTATACGTATATTTCATAGAGGAGAAACAATGTGGTATTTAAGCTTGTGTGTCTGCGATACTTCACTTAGCATTATGGTTTCAAGGTGCATCAATTTTGATGCAAATAATTCAAGTTTATCTTTCTGTTTGGCAGAGTAACATTCCATTGTTTATAGCTACCACATTTTCTTTACCATTTTCATCTGTTGATGGACACACAGGCTGTTTCCAAGGTTTAGCCATTATGAATCGTACTTCTATAAAGATGGGTATGCACCTCTATGATACGCTCTTTCCTTGTCTTTCATGACCAAACATTTCTGAAGCCCGTGAGTTAGATTTTTTGTTTAATGTTCCTCCATAGGGGCTTGCTTGATGAGTTCATGATTATATAGATTTTGTGGAAGAATAACAATGAGGTATTCTTACCATATGAAGGATGACACAAGGTATAACTGAATTTTGGTGATTCTAGCCTTGAGTTTTGGTTAAGGTAGTGTCACCCTGGTTTCTTTAGTTTAAAGACACTATTGTCCTGTCTGCACACTGATCTTTCCAGATTCTGATGTAACCAGCCCACAAGTGGGTAGCGTGGGGTGGTTAACCTCCAAGAAGCGGGTAGCAATGAATTCATGGATATTTTAAAAATTATTATTAATAAATATTTTGGAAATACAATTATCTCAAACTTTTGAGGAGTAATTTTAACATTTATTTATGTATCTTGCCTGCCTCTATTTTTACGATGATATTCCTGTGTTGCGATGCCCCAGTAGCAGGAAAAATGTTAATAATAACTGTCAAATGGTATTCTACAACAAAAAGGAGCTCATTGGAAATTTGCCAATTCTAGGACTGAGGCAGGAAATATACAACCTGAACTTACATTGCCAAAAATTAGAGAATGTTAAAACAAAAATCAAACAAAGGATAGGTTGTCAAAAGGACTCAGGAACCATCCTTTAAAAAAAAAAAATTGTCCATTAGCCAAAACTGCAACAATTTCACCAAAAAATTAACTTCAACCTTGTTTGATTATAAACCCCCAAATAAAATATCAGAATCCATACTGATGAATCCAAAAGACTGAATGAATAAATAAATAAATGGGAGGAAAGGAACAAATTCTTTTGCAAAAAAACTCCAATTATTAAATGTAGAGACAACAGGTTGTATCTTGCAATGATTTTTCTAGTTATAATATCCATCCAATTTAATGCCATCTGTCAAAGTATGTTTCATATTTTTAAAAAAACAAATACACAAAGTATTCTGCATAGTTCTTTTTTACTCAGCAAATCAAGTACAGTTTACACCACATATGATAAAATTAATATTCACCATAGGAAAGATAGAAGCACCTAGAATTATAAAATATAATTTATGGGGCATAAATAAATAAAACTCTTTGAAGTTTTAGTGTATTAACTCACAGTATTTTTGTGCTTCTTTATTGCATCTGTGTATTTATTTGTCTTTCTTACAAGATTTGATTAATACTGTAGATGTTGTCTTGTTCCTTGTATTTTAGTATTTTTTCATGAACTATTCTCTCTCAAATAGAATTGAATGTTTTTGAAATTATGGACTAAATTATTGGTTTCTGTTATATAGATGATACATATACACATCTAAAAATATCTCTTAGATATTATAAATAAGGCTTTAATAAATATGTTTGACCATGAATCTTTTTCTGCACATCATTACAACTCGAGTAAAAGTGCAGCAGGATTTGTAGGTCAAATAATAGGAACATTAAATCTCTTATGTATACAGACATGACTTTCTACTGCTCTAAAACCATAGTATAATTGAAGCATCTTAATATCTTGGATATTTAAGACAATCCAGATATTTTACACAACGCTGATTTAATGCATCTTTATTTAAATCACTGGTTGAATTCTCAGTTTTCTCAGACTACTAATAAATATTGCTAAATAAATTTCCAAAATGTATGGCACCAAGCAAATTCTCCGCATCAGTCACTTCAGTCTCATATAAACTTGCTAGTATTAACAGTAATGATTTTGTTTAAATTCTTGCTAGTTTGATCCATTAAAACATTGTTTTTCTTTCATTTTTAGTGAGATAACATTGAAAATGAATGAGCTCTTTGAAAATGTTTTTGTCATGAATTTATATACAAATTTATCTTTCTTATCACTGAACCCATATTTTGATTGAATAGTCAAAATAAACACACTAAATATTTCTACTAAATTCCACATGACTTTAAGATACAGTCTTACTCGTTTGTTTTTAATAGAAAATATATTTTTGATGGCAGGCTAAAGACCTATGTAAAATATAAGTATTTTGAAATACACTCCAAAATGATCAACTTTTCATGCCTATATCTTATAATCTTAGTAACTACTTTGAAGATAACAATACACAGGATATTAACCGTTGTTAATCTCTTATTATCTTGTTTTCAAATTCTGTGTTGTTGTTCTTATTGTTTTTCTCTTTAAGATAAAAAAATTTAAGAAAAAATTTTATATTTGTTCTCATTTTAATTCAAAAATTTTTGATTTTCAAATTGTTACTCAAATATGTTGAAAACATTAAGAATAATGAGTGAGTAATTTCATGGTCTTTGACTAAATAATGAAACTAATTTTCAGTAATTTTGATATTTTCATCATCCCAACAAGAAAGTCATCATAATTTCACAATAATATGCATAAATACTGTTAGCTTTGGTGAGCTATGTACCAATCACTTGGTGGTGATACGTAAGGATGTAGTTTGAAATGTCACTGTCATAATTTTATGAAGTATGACCAAAACATACAATGAATATTTAAATTTAAAAATTATTACATTAAAGACACATGCCACTAATACCCCTCAAAATATTCCCCTATGCTTCAAACATATTTATCCCATCACTCTTGCTACTTTCTGAAGAACTTCTGGACTTTCATTTTGTGAGTGTCTTTAGTTACATTGCTGTGGCTGCCTCTATGTCTTAGATTCAAAATATTGGCACTAGATCTGGTGAATAAGGTAGATGAAGACACATAGTAATAAGATAAATGAGGGCACACAGTAATATTTTTATGAGGCTGCTTTTTCATTTCATGGTATGTGGTAATATTTACTCTGTTGTTTATCACACTTTTTAATGTCACTCATGAAAGAGAACTTCCCATGGAAAGCTCCAAGAACAATGGTTTGTGTTCAAAGTAAAGTGGAATATTTTGAGGGAGGTTAATGGCAATGTGTCATTTAATGTACTAATTTTTAAAAAATTAATATCCACAATGTATTTTGAGCATGCTTATATAATCACTAATATGTTTAAATGAAGTAGTAGACCTTTATAATCTAACAATACATAGCTGGATATGTTCTACTGGCAAGAAAAAAGAAAACATTAAAATAAAATCTTTATTGTTAATACACCTGAAGAGGCCACAAGGGACTCTTCACCAAAACGCAAGAAAATGTAAAAATTAAAGTGTAGTGTACATTTTCATTGTGTTAATTTATTTTATCAGAAGTAGAAGAGCCATCCATCTGTTGAATTAAAAAACATGTTTTCCAAGAATTTTATCCCTTTTAATTTTAATTCTTGTGTGTTTTAAGAGTAATGAAATCCATATGTTTGCTATTTTTGTTTTGATCCTGCCAAAGTTAAGCAAGTTCATTGAAATTCATTGTATTATTCTGTCTTAGTCTTGTTCTTTACTAGTTTTAGATTACATATTTTTAGGCACAAAAAGGTAAAAATGGAACCTGACTACAGTTACATGAATTCAGTTTTTACCATTTATTCTTCAGTTAATACATTTCTTTGTTGATGAAATGGCAGACTGTATCAGGGGGACTGAATTACATCTTCATAAAAATTTGAAGTTAAATCAGGTTGTCTGTCACCAGGTTGCTTACACTCCAGTGATAGGAAGAAATGGTGTGGCCACAGGTTTGAGAATTTGCATTAAGAAAAGAAAAATATGAGAAAGATTACCTGCTTTCTTGGTGACATATACAGTGAAATTCGTTCACATCCTTGTAGTAAACAAAGCATCTTTTGATTTCTGGTTTGGATTTTTATCTAGCTAGCTATCCTGGCAGTCTTTCCTAATTATATTTAGAGACCCATGAAAACAAATAAAGAGTATATGACCACTCATAAAGTCAACAGAACTGAATGGTTTCCAGATTGATCTATTGAGACTTTGGTGCTTTTACAGGCTGACTCTATGACAGGAACTGTTCTAAATGTTTCATCTAAGATGCAAGGTCTAATACTTAAAATAATCCCATGAAATTGTTACTATTTTCTCTATTTTATTTTATTTTTTTCCCGTAATGGGAATCAAACTCAGGACTTCGCACTTGCCAGGCAGGCGCTGTGCCGCTGAGCTAAATCCCCAGCCCTGTTTTCTCTATTGTATAAGTGAAGAGTTTCAGCCAAGTTAAAAAAAGGTAAGCTTCAAGGCCAACCTGATTCTTGGGTCTATACTCTTAATCTATGTGACTCACTACCTTTCAAAATAATGAATGCTAATGACCATAACTGGAAAAACTGAGCCAGCAGTGTGTCCTGGATTATATTCACTTTCCCCTGAAGCTTGTCATGGAAGCACATAGGAAGAAAAGCCAGCCTTCTTCTTGCTTTGATTTTGGCTACTAGCTGATAGCATGACAAAGTGAGTTATGTTTTTCAAGTTGTATTACAAATCCATGACCCATGAAAGGCTCTTCCACATCTCTAGTTCAAAGTACTGTACTTTGCATGCGGTGTCAGCCCCTTACTTAAATCACTGTACCACACACACATTAAACTTTCATCACAGTGTGTTATGGGGATCACAGTGTCAACATCAACAGCAAAAAGATGGAATTAAAAATGCACAGTAATGAAGGAAGACTAGTTGCTCAAAACAGCACACAGTAACTAAGAAAATCAACATTTATGATGCTTATAAGTGATAATCTTTTAAAAAGCTAATTTTTGACTATTACAAAGCTATAAAAATTATATATATAACATAATTTGTCAACCTATTTTCAACCTATCAGCTACATGATGTGTAAATCAAATTAAAAATTATCTATCTCTTTGAATATTCATCATTTACTTACAGTAAAAATTTTCAGAGTCCTTTCGTCTAGTCTGGTGAGATGCACAGGGCATACTTGCTATCTGTAGTTACCCTGTTGCGATTACACTGTGGAAGCACTCCCGAAGCCTTCTTGCCCCTACCTGTAACTTAGTACCCCTTCATCAACCTTTCCCCATCTCTCTTCCTCCCTGCTGTCCTCAGCCTCTGGGAGGCACCATTCTGCTCCCACCTTCGATGAGATCAGCTCTTCTCGATTTCCCCTGTCAGTGAGGTCATGCGGGACTTGTCTTTCTGTGCCTGATTCACTTCACTGAACATAAAGATCTTCAGATCCAGTTCTGTTGTGGCAAAGGATAGGATTACAACAAATAGTATTCTTACGCCTATCTGAATACATTTGCCCGGCTTTCTGTTGGTACAGGTAGTTAAGCTACAAATGCAATAGTATAATTGAAGAGAAACTATAGAATCCGCTGCAAAAAAATGTCCAGGATGTGCAGGTGTGCATCAAAATGGTGCAAACTCTGATCTAAGAAATATATTTAACATAAGCAATGTTCAGTGTAAAAATAAAGTTATCCAAAGCACATGCTGGACTATTTCCTTTGTAATCTTCATCTTGAAAAATACTATAATATTTATATCTTAATGAGGAAAATATAATTCATCAAGAGCTTTTTAAAATAAGCAACATCTATATGGGAAGGTAGCAGAAAAAAATATTCTAATGTGAAATGGCTCAGAAAATATATTAGTATTTAATTATAGAATTAAGAAGGTAGAAATAAATTTAATCATAAAATATTTCTTTTCCATCATATAAAACTGTTGCTTTTAGTATATAAAATGCCCTTTGAATAGAGTAGTTGTGCAGATCTATAAAGTTATCCCCATTTTCCCATAGAAACAGTACTGATTAACACAAATAAAAGCTAATAATGCATGTCAAGTATATGCTTATGCAAAACATACTAGTAAAAGTAAAATAATGACCTGTACCTTGAAATCAATAAAAAAGTAACACAAACCAAGCAAATTTATTGAGATCCTTAGATGAGCAAAACAAAAGATGAGCAAAGTGAGAAAGCATCAAATCTCAAACCACAGAGTAAGGGAAGAGAAAAACAGTTATGTACTCTATGAGATCAAATTAAAATGTTTCAAAATCATATAATTTAGTCTTACATAGAGTCAAAAATGAAATTCAAATATTTATTAGATACCTCATATGCAAAGTAACATATAATGTTTAATAGTAGAGACAATAGCTGGTTGATAAAGATGAATAAAAATTGATTACATTAATTACAGAGAAGGTTGAATTTAAGGGAAAGATATGGAATGCAGTTTTACTTTAGTATGAAATAAATTTTCAGTGAAAGTACACTTGTCATGAGTTTTAAACATAATAAAGGAAGTCACAATAAGAGTAGAGAGATGTTAAAAATCATTTGAAAACATTAATTGTTTTTTTTTTTTTTTTTTTTTTTGGTTTTTCTCCGGTACCGGGAACTGAACTCACGACCTTGCGCTTGCCAGGCAGGCGTTTTTGCCGCTGAGCTAAATCCCCAGCCCCTTGAAAACATTAATTAAAATCTAGAAAATAAGTAAGTTATAAAATCCACTTAGTATGTAGTAATGAACTGTTACAAAATGTTGTGAAGGTCCTGAAGTTATCTTTTTCCTACTTTCTGTAATCCTTTTTACAAAAAAAAAATTTTTTTTGATTGTATGTTTCACTTAAATATTGATAGTTTATTTTTACTGTCCAGGAATCCAAGTAAATGTTACATTTCTCAACCTGTTCTGCAGCTGATGAAAACACAGAAGTAGGTTCTGACTGAGGATATGTACATGAAGTGGGATGGGTATCTTTAAAGGTAGTCATCTAACATATTCCAGATGGCAACTGGGTCAGTGTGTTGTCTCTATTTTGATTTTTCCGCTGTTTTCTTCCAAGGGTCTACCTAACTGATGCACCATTGGTAGTTTATTTTGTGTTTGAGACAGTTAATCCTGACAACTCAACTTCAATCAGTTAAAAAACACTGGGCAGATTAAGAGCACATTCCTGGGTGTTTCTAGTGGTTCCAGAGGCAGCATTAAGGTCCCTCACTCCTTCTTCTTAGCCTGTGTGTTCCCATTCTGATTGCTGTGAGTTAAATAGCTTTGCTCCCCTACAGCTCTTCCACTATAATGTTCCTGCCTCGGTGCCAGTGGACTGTGGACTGAGTCTGCCCAAACCATGATCTAAATTTAACTTTTGCTCCTGAAAGTCATGAGGGTCAGGTTTTGTGTTCACTAATAAGAACATTGACTAATATGTATCTCAGAGATGAGGAGACCATCTTGAGGAGAAAGCCATGTACTAATATAGCAGAGAAATTATAGAATAAATTTAGATTGTGGATGACATTGGAACTGCCATTTGGACGCACATTATTTACTTCTACAATTACTTTACCCTTAGGAAAAAATCCTTATCATGTTTGGCTCAATGTTATTTTGGATTTTACTTTTTGTAGTCAAGTAAAATTTCTAACCAAAGTAAATATAAAGAATATTAGTTATAAAGTTAATATTGAAGCCATTTTATAAGCTCTAAAAGTCCTCACAATTTGTATTCAAGTATCCATAGTAATTTTTAAAATGAATCTATACTTAGGTACAAAAACTTTGTACTTTTTCCATTTCTACAAAACAAACAGAGAGTGAACCAAGTATAACTCTGAAGAATATCAAGACACCAATATTGCAGGTTTAAACGAAGCTGTCCTAGAAACAGTCGTAACTGTTTAGTGAAAGAAATGGCAAAACTGTGTACCAAGAAGTTGCAGCTATTTAGTGGGAGAAATGGCAAAAATGGAAAATATCACATTAAATAAGGGTCAGATGGAGAGGAATAAATCATATAGTACTTGAATTAATGACCACAAGCTTCTGGGTTCAAGAGCTTTACCTGTGTTGACCGCTGAAGAGGGTAGAGGTTCAAGATTCTCTGTCCTAACTGTCTCCTGGGGATGGATTCAAATTACCTTTAATTATCTGCATTGGGTCACATTCTCAGCAGTGATTCATAGCTGATAGTATAATAATTCACGTCTAGATATGTAATGTTTGGCAATAATCCAAGATTCAGTATATATTTGTATGTTATTTGCATATATACTGCATATATGTTTATGCAGTATATATTTGTATATTGTTTGAATTTTAACAAAGCAAAAGAAATAACTGAAATATCTAACAATAGAAAAATAGTTAAATAAGTTAGAGTGGGAAGACTGCTATCCATTTATTATACAGTGCTGTCTTAGTCTGTTAGACTGTTACAAGAAACTACTATAAGCTGGAAAATTTATAAATAATAAATATGTATTAGAGTTCTTGAACTTGAGTTTGACATCAGTGTGCTGACAGATTCAGGGTTTGATGAGGGCCTTTCTGCTTCACAGAAAATCCTTCCTTGCTGCTCTCACAAGGTACAAGGTGCAGGGAACTTCTTTCTGGCCTTTACATGAAAACTAACTCCTTTCAGAAGGAACGAGTCTCATGACCTAATTACCTGTCAAAGGCCCCAAGTATTTGTACCATCGCCATGAAGATTAGGGTTTCAGCATATGCATTTGGGGGGGCACAAATGTTCAGAATATAGCATTCTACTTCTGTTCTATCAAAATTCATTTTCTCCTTGGGTATAAAATACATTCAATAATTGTTCTAGTATCACCCCCAAAGTTCAAAATCCAAAGTTTTATTGGAAGATCATCTAAGGTGATTAGTAAGATTCAAGGTACAATTAATTCTAAGGGAAACTGCTTTCCAGCTGAGAACATTGCTTCCGTGGCTCCACTGAGAACTGTACTGCTCTGGCTCTCTGGCTTTGCAGCTCTCTCAGACATTACTTTAGTCTAGTTGGAAGTAGTCATTTCCCCTAGAGCTTCACCATAAAAAGGGAGCACTGAACTAGTCCCACAGTGCTGCATGTGGTGAAGCTGAGGGACACTGCATCACAATTTGGGGGCAGAACCTGCAATGTGAAACTGCACCTGGCAGAGCTGCCCTTTTGTTAGTTGTTTCCTTCCCCTGCAGACGTTAGTGATCTAGGCTTGTGATGGAAGGGAAAGTATGGTGATCTTTGGAATCCCTGCAAAGTCATGTTTCCATTATCATGGACAACTGGTCTACTTAGATGGCTGAATGATTTTTCAATGGTCTTGATGTTTAACACATGGTTTCTGTTGAGATGGATGACCCATACCCTTCTCAAATTGCCACTTGCTACACTTTCGTTCTCTTTGTGATTTTTTCCCTCAGTGCAGATAGACTGAGAATTTTTTAAATTCCTATTTGGTTACTCCTACGATTCCATCTTTAAGTCAGTTCACTTTCCTCATATCTTACTCTAAGCCAGTAAGAAGAATCAGGAAGCTCCTTCAATACTTAGGAATTGTCTCAGCTAAACATCCAATTTCATTGCTCACAAACTGTAACTTCCACGGAAGGCCAAGACAAAAACAAAGTGGATCCGAGTTCTTTGCTACATTGTAGCAAGGATGGTCTTTCCTTCACTGTCCAATACTGTAATATGCTTTTCACTCTTGTCTGAGTTCTCATAAGAATGGCCTTCACTGTCTTTTCTCCAAAGGTTTGTTCAGGATCACTTAGGGCCTCTCTCTGTAAAAACTGAGACTTTCTCTACAACTGTTCTTTTCTTCTGAGTCCTTACAAGAATCACCCTTCACATTCTATGCATAGCATTATAGGTTTTTTGTAGCTTTTTGTAGGCTTAAAGGAGCATTACTGTTGTCCAACCAGTACTCATTATTTAGTTTTGGAGACACTTCAGCTTGTTTTATTACAGTACTAGAGATGGAACCCAGAGCTTTCACACCAAGTTACATCCCCTGCCTATTTATATATGTATGTATGTATGTATGTATATACGTGTGTGTGTATATTTTGAGACACGGTCTTCCTAAATTGCTAAATTTCCCAGTCTAGGCACTAAATTGTCATCCTCTGTCTTGAACCTCCCAAAGAGCATAGACTGCAAGCATGCTCCACCATGTTTGGCATCTCATGTCTGAGGTATTTGTTATAGCAGTTCCATCACTCCTGGGTAGAAAATTTTGTCTCAGTAAGTCTGGGTTTCTATAATAAAGTGCCATAGATGGGGTGGTTTGTAAGGACAGATATTTATTTTTCATAGTTCTAGAGGCTGAGGATTCTGAGATCAAGGTTGTGGTAGATTCATGGCTTGAGGAGAGACTGCTTTCTGCTCCTTAGATGGCACCTTCTTTTTCTCTGCTTCACAGATGTATCTTCTTTCTAAATCCTCAAAGGATGGAAGGTGCCATGGGGTCCCTCTCCAGCTTCCTTTATAAGGGAATGAAAGTTTCACACAGTGTTCACCTTTGGAAGACACTGCTGCTTCATACTATAAGCGGGATGGTTAGCATTTCAACATTTGAGTTAAGGGCACACACACATTCAGACTGTCTCAAATATAATGGAAATTTGATAAATTTGGTAAGATTTTAATGAAACAATGAAAACATTTATTATCAATGAAATGATTTTTTAAAAATGAAAATTAAAAGTGTTGTTAGTGGTGTTCTTTAACAGGAAAACAGATAATCTTCTGTTTATACTATTTTGTCCCATTATTCTACTTTTCTCTGAATAAAATGAATTATAATTAATTACTTTAGTTTCTTAAAAAATTAGAATTTTTTAAGAAATACAATTACATATAAAAATTAGATATATAATATATAGTAACTTGTTTGATAAAACATTATGTAAATATGAAATGGCTTTTTAGGGAATTTAATTCTTAAACTTTATTAGCCATATGCTTAATTCTTATACTCTCAGTGTCAACAAATTATTATCTTGCTATATTTCTTCAGAATGTGTTCAGAGGGAGCAAGTTAGGATTTTATATGTAGTTGCCCTTGAACTGAGAGAGATATTTCATACAAGACTTAAAAGTCCATTGTCTTACACACAAAGGATTTGTGTGACATAGAGAAGTTTATCAATGTCTGTTACACAGGAAAAGAACCAGACTCAGAAAATACTAGCCTAAGTCAAAGGCCAAATGGAATTTTCTTTACAATGGGGCTGTTCCTAATTAAAAACTAATTCAGCCTTCTAGAAGATTGTGGTTTGAATAAAAATGTCTTATATTTCAACATTCTCATACAGATTTCTCTGAAATTACACAAATATGGAAAACTCCAAAGATAAACTAAATAAATGGTTTTTCTATCTCAGAAAGCATATGGGAAGCAAGATATCTGACGTTTGTTGAATAGTGTGCTGCACCGTTGTGCAGGTGTAGAATACTATGCCTTCTGCTGATTCCTGTGAACTAAACGGAAGGAAACACGTGGTGGTATCTATAAATCAGTTGTAGAGTCCTCAAAACTATTAGAAGATAGGATAATTCCAATAGCAAAGGATGGGAAGGTGTAGTAAAATTTTTTCCTGCCAACATGTGTTGCAACATTAACTTGACTTATAAGCTATTGTGCATTTTGTAGTTATCTTGGTATTTTCCTCTTTGAGCTTTAGCACATGAACATCCTCTAGCTCAAAGAGAGGTTTGTCACAGCAGCATCCAAAATAATGGGACCAAAGGTTTGGATTTTTGAATTTTAAGATGTTCCAGGTATAAGGAGAAAAAGAATTTGGAAGATTGTATAGTCAGATATCTTCCTGTACTCGCAGAAGAAAAGGTGGTTCGACCAAGGTAAGGTTCGGATGGGGGAGGAGAATAATGTAGGATTCAAAAGTGTTCCTTGCTAATAAGACTCCAGGAAACCTAAAATAAGACACTGGGGGATTTGAGAACAGCAGTGACCTTTTGTTCCAATTTGGGGCTAGCCTTGGAAAACAATAAAATCTGTATTAGTAAAAGCTGAGGAGAGTAGTTTAGGAAGGAATACATCATTCTTGGAGGTGTTAAGGGCCTGAAGCATCCTCACAGCATTTCCTTTAGAGTCTTACAGAAGCACCTAGCTTTTCTTATTATCCTGAAAGAGGCCCAGAAATGCCTGAAATACACGGGACCTAAAAAGATCATAAGATCTAAAGTGAAAGACAAGGACTCCATGCCCTGAAAGATAACACTGAAGTCTATTCAAGACAGTATATATCTCATCACATACTGTGCTCCCACAAAAGCTAGTACCTGTCCCTACAGTGGCAGTCAGCATGGAAAGTTGCTCAGCTTCCTGAAGCTAGAGATCATCCTCAATTAAGGAAAAGGTGATTTTAGTTGTTGAGTTTAGTTATGTTTTTCAGTTGTCATTAGCAAATAAAAGGTATAATTCACCCATATGCAGACAAATTCAGAGCTTTAGGGAGCCCCTCATTCTGAGCATATTTCTGATAATTCTCCAGGATTTTCTCTAGATTTAGTTACCTTAAATGGTAATAAGTAAATATAAGAAAGGACTTATGAAAACACTGAGATAGGGTCTAGTGAAACAATCAGTATATTAAAAGTAAGGCCCTACAGAAAAGTAAGCAAAATAGTTTTCACAGCCCAAAGTTTAAAACTTATTAGATATTAAAATACATTTCAAAGTAACATTATAGCACTTTTCTACATACATGCATGCAAGTGTTATAAATGCTACATTCACATAACACTAATGTAATTTTCATAATCTTTTTGTCTAGGGAAATTCTTTACAAGTAAAGGAATTTCCTTTTTATATCCAATCATTCACCATATCTTGCTCATTAGCATAATGTGTTTATCCATAATTCTCCCTCTTCTTTATTACTTCCGTACATAATAAGTAGTCCTGAAACACCTACCACATTTAGACACTGGGTTAAATGGTGGAGAACCACACATGTGTATCTGGACCATAGCATGTGAAGTGCTTTACTGGAGAAATACGCAGGGCTATAATGGAAGGATCTAACTTAGACGATAGTTTCAGGGAAGACATTCCTAAAGTAAATAAGTTAAGGCTAAGAGGCAGTTTTCTGGGCAAAAAGATGATGCATTGAGACTGAAAGTTGGACAAGAATATTAACCTTAGGCAAGAGCTAAGAACACGTACATAACATCTGAAAAAGGAGAGAATGGGGCCGTGAAATTTACTTGGCCAGGGTGGTGCAGAGGGGAAGCCACATGCCCTCCGCCTGGAATAGCAGAGGTGGGCCAGAGAGCTGAACAAATTAAAGACCTTCCTCAAAACAAAGGAAACTATCACATGGTTTGAAAGAAGAGATTAGCATAATGAAAGCTATACTTTAAAAAAAAATCACGTCTACCTCTAGTGAGCAGCATGGACAGGAGGAGAAAACTCAGGATGAGACGAGGTAAGGTGGGCTGCACAGAAATCAGTGAAGACGTAACAGTGAGAGCAACAGCTCCCTGGCTGAGACAGTGTCCCACACCACACGCACACTTACACGCAGAAAAAACATACATATGCACATGCACAGAAATGTGTATGCTCACATATGTGTTCGATATCAAGTGCTCACTGAACAGTGAGAAAAACCATATACTAAACAACAGATTCTTCAAAACGAGACTTTCTTGCAAGATCTGAGAATGTCAGCAAGAAAAACCTGAAGAAATACTGTCCGTTTTGAGACGCTTATTTGGTCTTATAGATGAGAGACAAAACGGAATTCTTAGTTTTAGTGAGGAGACAATGCTTAATTCTGATTTCAGGTGTTTGTTGACATGTCAGTAAGGTGTCACCTATTTCACTAGTTAAAGTGACAGGACAGTTCCTGCAAGGAATATGAGCCACTGTAATACATTGCCTGGAAAACCCTCAGTGATGTAGAAAAATCTGTGACCGTGTCAGGACCTTCAGTGTTAGTGTAGAAACATAATCATGAACATACAGGCAAGCGAGCTGGCCACATTGTCTGCCTCGGTGTCTAGTGGTTGATGAGAGTCTGACCTGCAGAAGGAGTTGCAGGATAAAGGATGAATTCTCAGTCGTTTTGTAAATTAGCAGATTTTAAGGAATTACTCTTGAAATAGGCATAGGTTTTACAAAGGGAAGTACCTAAGTTTAATATACTGTTGGAAGAAAATGTCATGCTTTTAGGCAGACCACATTAAAAGAAAGGAAAACAATAATTAGAAAAATTCACAAACAAGGTCAAACAACATTTTTGTTGCTGCAAAAATATTGGAAACATCAGAGTCCAGTAGGAATTATTAATCTATAATCTGTACATAGTAAAAAGTTGAATAGAAATGACATTCAGATTATATATTTTATAGTAGGACTGATGGAGAAAAAAATAGATATCCATGGTTTGATAGTAGTACTTAGCAAGAATATTAAAATGAAAGACCCACATCAGCTACTAATACATGTGAATCATACTCAGAATGCTTTGTGAAGCCTCTGTGGAGATCCTTATATTATTCTTTCTCACCCAGAATGAACTTGTCAGATGGATATCATTTTATATATTTTATCTAAAAATATATGTTTGAAATGTTTCCAGAAGTAGTTGAACTAAAACATATGTTAATATTAAGTATATAATTTTATTTTCTCCCTCAATTTTGTTTTTAATTTATATTGTGTTATTTATGAATATAAAAACACATTACTTAGGAGAAAAGTACAATTTGAAATTAGCTTTATGAATTGGCGCATTTACTGAGCATGCTGGTCTATACATATTTTTTTCTTCAGAGTCATACAGTGCTATCATATCTCCCTGCAAGCAAACTCAGCCCACACTATAACAACTTGCTAGATCCCTAGGTCTTGTATTTTTCCTGACTCCACAGCAGAAATCCTGTCTGCCCTTTTCTCACCTGCTTTACCAGATCATAGGTTTAACCTGTTCTCATGGCCAGTGGACAATTTTGACTTTAGGTTATATTTTAAGGAAACAAGCTTTACTGATTCAAGTATTTCAATTGCAATTTTTTTGATGATTCCTACAATTTGTCATGTAACATAGCCTGAATTATAGCTTAAATCCAGTTCTCCGAATATTAGTGCTTTTGATATCAGTTCTATAGTAGAATATCTTCAAGGTTAATATCCTCTCTTTGTGTTAGCACATCTTTCAGCTACTGGGATGTTGGATGCTATCAACTGAAAACCCTGCTTTTTTGCCTAGCTTTTTAAAACTTCACTGGGTGAATGTTTCCAGATAGTAACATTACTACTTCCTGCTACCACATAATGAATTCCTTTTTTTTTCTGTGAGTGAAAGAAATAAGTATTTTTCATAGAACAAATCATAGAAGATCAGGCTAGAACCATAGGCGGTCAAGAAGGACTCATCTTCTAAGTGGTGTCCTTGCTGTATGGTGGGCCCAGCATCCACCTGGTTCCTAGGTACCTGGAAAAAAACCTTGGTGCATATTGTAAAACTTGGTTGACTTCTTTAGTTTGTGTGTGAAGCTGCTAAATTTGAGGGTTTTTTCCTGTAGTCTAATTTAAAATATGATTATAGAAAAAAATTTCTACTCTATAGATTTGAGGATTGTTAAAAGAAAATATTGAAGGGTGAACAGAAGAAAGAGAAAGATATATCCCAGGCAGAAGAAATAAACATCATGACAATTAAGTATAGAAAAAATAAGATTAAGGTGGGTTTAGCAACCCACTATAGAGCAATTATTTCAGAATTGTACTAGACTCTATATCTCTGCAATATCATTTTCCCATAGTTAACTTAGTTAACATTAATTCTGTATGTGTCCATTTCTTTCTTAAATTATAATTCCCTAATGAGAACATATGTATTTTTCATCATTCTGTTCTCTCTTTTATCTTATTTACTCTCTTGGTTAAAGTACCAGTCTAAAAAAACATTTGATAAAATAGCTATCTAATAAACAGCTTGAGTTATGTAGAATTATACAATGTATCCGTTTTGTTTTCCTTGAATATTTCATTTTAAAAATTTACATACATTCTAATTCAGCAACACACTTCCAGAGAAAATCTGTTTTACTCTGAAAAAGACACACCAACTTCCATGTGACTTTTGTAACAAAAGTGACTTCAAGCTGTATTTTTCTAGACACATTTTTATCTGTAATTATAAACATTTGTTAAAACTATCTTAGGATAAAGTCCTTATAAATGCTTATAACATTAACAGTTCTCTCTGATATGCATAAATACACACATTAGTAAAATGTCACAAGTTAGAGTTCTTAAAACTGCTTGAAGTGTAAGAGTTCACACAACAGTGTGCATAAATACACACATTAGAAAAATAACACAGGATACAATTGTCAAAAGCTGCTTACAACCTTAACAGGTCTTCCTGTGAAAAGCAGGTAATAAAAATTATCTGATCAAAGAAACTATTCAGCCACAAAACACAGACTTCACCACAAGTAATGCTGCAGTTTGAGGGGATGGAAGGATTCATAGAACTCAGTGGTGTTATGACTGTTCATTCCCCTTTTCAATGACAGTAGTACAACAAACAGTGCCAAGTCAGGGACTGTCAGACAGGCTTCTATGAAGGCAACAAGGCACAAGCTTTAATGTACCTGGATGCAGGCAGACAGAGGGTGAAAAACAGTCTGTGGGGACAAAGAAAAGGAGGGATTTTATAAAGCTTGGAAAAGGCGAATCAAATGAGGAGATCAGTCAAGGAATCCTGTCAGCCAATCAAACAAGGGACCTATTGAGGTCTGAGCCAGTATCAGGGTCAAAGTTCTCAGTGTTTGGTGCAAATGTATGGATGTTGTCAGATGTCCTGGTGCTGAAGAGATTCCATGCTCTGCCTTATCTCTTCTTTATGTCATACTGTCCTGTTTGCCAAGGGCTGCACGTGTGCTGGGAGCTGCAGCTTCTGCTGAGAACAATGTGACTGCTGGAAAAGTTTGGGTGTTGGCAAAGTCATGCCTGAGTAAAGCCTGACAAGTAGACATCATCTGATCTGAAGCCAAACTTTAGGATCGGTCTCTACAAAATTATATGACCCTAGAATATGCTATCTTTTGCCTCCATAGCCTATATTTATGGAATTCCTTCATGGTTTTGAAGTTCAATTTATTTTCTGTTAAAAATTCTGTCTATTTTTGGTGTCTGTGTGTCCTTTGTCTCTGAAATTTTTCTATTATGAGATGAGAATGCATAAGTAGGCAAATACTCCTGTTGTTTTCAGTGTCCAAGAGTTGGTGAACCAGTTGATGAAACATATCAGATATTCAATCTATTTAAATAGATTTTTAGAACCTATGAGCTTGTATCTGACCAAGCGGCAACAAAGATGAAATGCAGAGACACAGAATAGTTAAGATGTGGAGGGCCAGGAGGCTCTTGTCTCCCTTTGACAAAGAACTCCCAGTGACTGGTGCACCTTGGCCTTATTCACTCAGATGTGGGTACAGACAATCAGAGTAAAGCAGGATTTGTCTGTCTCCCACCATCTACAATACCTATCTGGGTAAACAACGGGATCTCAGCTGTATTATTTTTCCTGCAGTGTGTCAGCACACAATCATGCCCAGCCTTTCTCTCTAGTGCTCACGGAGGAGGCCAGCTAACCCTTAATCTTCCTACTGGGTCTCTCACATTCCAGGTAAGCATTCCTCAGACTCCCATTCCTGTGCGAGTTATTTGGTATTTCTTCTAACTAAGTGATTTCCCCTTGTATTCCTCTTTATAATTCAAATTAAAAGTTGAGGGTAAAATATAATAAAACACCTCTCTCTAGAACAGAAGAGACATATATGGTAAGAAAATTTGGGTAAAATATATCTAAATTGGACCTTGGAGAGTATTAAGACATTTTAAAATAAGTGATAATTCAGTTGGAAACCAGGTAACCTATTGTAAACAAAAAAGGCAAGATGGTAAATCTTTAGCAGAAGTAACAGTCAAAAATTCAGACAGGGAATGGTGAGCATCAGTCCTCTTTTGTAGAACTCCCAGGAAATAGTCAGCAAATAATGTTCAGACACAAGAAGTTGGCAGTGCTAATGATGTAGAAATATCCTCCAAGCAAGATACCGCCAAAATTTCTTCCCTGTTAACGATATTACTTTTGCCTCCCCCAAAAGAAAAGCCTGACAATGGGATGACCCCCTCAGGAATTTCTGCTAGCTTCTCACTGACTATAGAAAAATTAGAAATCAACATCATAGTCTAGATCCTTCATAATTAGACAAATATTTTTGCATGAGATTTGCCTCCATTTAGCTAGATGTAGTATTTCTAGCTAGATGTAGTATTTTTAAAACTTCCCTACTGTGAATGCACTTTCTCTTTCCAGAATACCTTCTGCTTCAACAGGTGAGCTCTTGCTTATTTTTCAAGACACTTTTCATTTTTCTCGTCACCTTGGGCAGAGAACCAGTGATTAAATACTTTGGAAAGCTGAAGGTTGTGTTTGTGTGTCTCTAGGAGCTGGTAGCCTTGCTGACTCTTCAGGAACCTGCCCACTCCTTATAAAGCTGTGATGTGACTGTTGAATAAATAAATGAAAGAATTTGGGTGCAAGTTTCCAACACACCACTAGAGAGAAATAAGTATGTTACCCATTGAAGAATATTTCCCCCTATGTGCTAAATGGGCCAGACTAATGGAGATATTCCTTTCTTCCTTTATTTCTTCTTTAGTGCTTTTGGATTACAATTCTTCATGTGTATATACTTAAGCAAATATGTACTGATAAATTTGGTTAAAAGCTGGAAAATACCTGAAAATGTAAAATCATTATATAATGATTTATTTTATTATCTAGATTTTTGAAAAAGATCATATTTTGTTTGGAGAAATATTTTCAGTTCTATTTCTAATTTTTTTCAATCTTAGTGTGTATTTGCCCACCATGAGTTTTAAATAATTACATATAAAATTATAACAAAGATGAGGTTTTATCAGAAATTTGGAGAACCAAACAAAAAGTTGATGACATTAAAGGACTTTTATAAAAATGTAATTTTCAGTGTTGTGTGCAGGAGCCCTTAGTAATTGAATAACTGGCTGCCATCTAAGAGACAACATTATCATTAATACTTTCATTATTTGTGGTATAATCATATGCCCTATGATTCTTTTGGAAAGGCTGGTTTTATTCTGTAGGAAAGATGATTAGGTTCATTATTTTATTTCAACATATTTAAGGTTTATCAGAAAGCCTGCACTGTGTGACTGAAATAGGCAATTTTTTCACAGTCTCAAAGCTCCAATTTTATGATAAATAATTCCATGAAGGGTATTGTCCTCAAAGCAGGACTGTTCTTGTTAATACGTTTAATGTACAAAACCTGGCTGAGGTATGGGCATAAATCACTTTATTGTTCCGTAGGTGATGGAACGGCAGTCATCAAATATTATTACACACAACAATCATGGCAATAAGAGCAATATTAATAGATTTCATTATTTTCCCAGAACTTCAGGACACAGAACAAATATAATCATGACATCGTTTCAAAACCACACCAAGACAAATCCTTGCAAGGTGTTCATGACTTGTGGGAGTGTAGCATAAAAGTAATGGTTGGATGATAATTGTTCATCTTAAAATTTTTTTTAATAAGACATAATGCTAAATAAGTGTATATAATGAACTGAGGAAGATGTACCTGGGAATCTTGCATCTTACCTTGTGCAATTACATTGATGTTCATACTATTGTGGCCCAGTTTTCTTTTCTTAAGGAGCTCTCTCTTCCTGGAAAATATTTATATGATTTTCATAAAATAAAGATTCATCATGTGTGAGAGTTAGGTCTTTATCCCATGTTGCTCTTCAGCCCATTTTATCAGCCTCTGCCTGACGGGGCTTCTGTTTCCCAGACATTCAGGCTTTCATTGCCACAGTCCAGCTTCACATAAGTCTCTTTCTCAGCCCTCCTCACCGTTCGCTTTATGAAGCAGTTGTGAAAGGTTTTTTTGGTGTCTTTAGTTTTGCTGTCATGGCTTCCTCATGTCCCACAGCAACTGAAAACAGTTTAACTTTCATGATCATTTTGACTCTGGGGAAGAGCCAGAAGTCACCCGGAAGCCAGGTATGGTGGCACATGATTGTAATTCCAGCACTTGGGAGGCTGAGGCAGGAGGAATGCAGGGAATTCAAGGTCAGCCTGGGCTACATAGTGAGACCCTGCCTCAAGGAAGCAGAAGCTGCCTGGCTTGAGACCTGAAGAATCAGGCTGATGAGGACACACTATGATGTTATAAACCTGCCTTTTCTTTGGACTGCACTAGGCAGCGTTATTCACTGAACTTTTTCAGACGGTCTTGAAAATGGAACTCCACAGCTGATTAACAAAGTGGCAAGAAAGATGAGAAAAATATGTTCAAAGCAAGTGAGGAGAGTCTTTTGAGGGAATTTTAACAATTTAAACATTTAGTATAGGTTTCAATTACTCCTTGTAACTACCCTGTACACAATCGCTTAATAGCATTTCCAACTTACTAAAGAAAAGAAATCCAAATGTTGTATAGAACATATATAAAATCCTTCTCAATCTGACCTAATCTAAATTTTAATGCATTGTTACTTTTCCTTAAAGATCATTAAAGAATCTAACTATAAGCATAGACTTAAATGTCTACTATGGTCAATTCTAATTATTTTTGGTAGTCATGTCCTACACAATTTCTGTAAGCAAAGCATCTGTGAAAAATTAGCTGTTGGCTTTTAGGGGAAATGTAGGGTTGCTGTAAACCTCAGGTCCTAATATTCCATTCACCAGTTAATAAATAACCTTGTTTAATGAAGCTTTCTGTTTAATACCACTTTAAAAATATTTTAACTCATTAACATTAAAATCACAACAATACTGTAGTACATAACAATGAAGATCATCTAGAAATGTATATTCTCTTCAAAGTCCATGGCAGCTCTGAAACACAAGCACTTCAGACTGCTCGGGCTGTGTCAAACAGTGGAACAGCCAATAAAAATCATATCAGTGAAGAAAGCATGGAAATAAACTCATGTCCCTGAGAAAATTATATATATATATATATATATATATATATATATATATTTGACAGTATGAGATCTGAAGTAGGAATCAGTGGCATCCCCTATTTTGACCTTGCTGGGCATGTGTGTGTGAGGTACCTTTCATAGTTTTCCTCACTGTGCATGTTTGTGAATAACCATGACAGAAACTGCTGCTAGTATAGATTTTACAAATCCATGAAATACGTGCGTTTTGTTTTTGCTTTTCCTTTTTGTCTTTTTGAGACAGGACCTCACTATGCAGTTTAGGCTGGTCTTAAACTCACTTTGTAGGCCAGACTGGCCTCGAACTTGCAACAATCCTCCTGCCTCAGCCTCCCCAGTGCTGGGATTACAGGCAAGTGCACCATGCCTGGAAAAATAAACGTTACCAAGTAGGTGAATTTGCAAATACAAAATTTACATGTAACAAGGATTCTCTGGTTGCTTTTAGAAGTATAAGCAGCAAAATAGAAATGGCTGCTGTCTTTCACTGTTGGAATTCGAATCTAAGGAGTTCCACATTCTGAACCACGAAGATACATTCCCTGGCACTACAGTTCTCGTACACCACAATATTCACATTTACACTTTGATTTTTCCTAAGGATATGTTTTATTTTATTTTATTTATTTATTTATTTATTTTTGGTACTGGGAATCAAACTCACGACGTTGTGCCAGGCAGTGTGTGCCAGGCAGGCAGTGTGCCACTGAGCTAAATCCCTGGCTACACTTTAATTTCTGAAAGATGATATGCACTCACTTCATACTGAGTTCTTACTATGTATCAGGCTATTTATTTGTTTATTTTTGGTACTGGGAATCAAACTCAGGACCTTGCCCTTGCTAGGCAGATGCTTGTGCCACCGAGATATAACCCCAGTCCTTGGGCTCTTTATTTTCATGTGTGCTATTCAATCATACGGGCTGGGACAGGAAAGACAGATTATATTGTGTTAGGTATTGCATGTACAGGGAGAAGCTCATACTCTGCTCAGCAGGGAGTACCTTAAGGGTGAAGTGAAGTGCAACATGTGATTACAACCAATTAAACAGGAAATGTTTTCAGGACAGACTGAAGTAGAAACCCAAACAATGTGGATTATGAGCTGACGGTGACCAATAATCTATTAAAGCCACACACACGGTTCTATGTTTTAAACTCACAAATTATGACTGGAACTTTGAATTGAATGTGGCAAACATGCAGCCTTCCTTGGGAAAGAATTACGCCATGAGCTTTTAATGAAAAGATTGGCTCCGAAAAGTCTCCATAACATACTAGCTCAGATTCCAAGAAGTTACAAGGTACTCTTCTGTAGGCTTTTAAAAATGTCATGTTTGCCATTCTTCTTCCATGTCTCAGAAATTCCATGGGATCAGATATCGTTTCCCTCTCTGTGGCAAGGAAGGAAATGTAAAAAAATCATTTACATGGAACAAAACAAATGTAAAACTATAACAATCTTAGCTAGAATTTGCCTGAAAAAATTAAAGCATGGGCCTGGCCCTTTACCTACCATTCCAGGGAAATAAAATGATAAAAGTGATGACTAATGCTTTTAAAGCATGATCTTTTAATGACAACTGAGGATGGAGACTTTTTTTTCCTGATACCGGGAATCAAATTCAGCACCTTGCAGTTGTAAGCACTGTAGCGCTGAGCTATATCCCTGGCTGACAACTGAGGACTGAATATTTCATATATGTGAACTACAAGTAGACAGGTAAGGAAGAACGTTTCACCTACAAACCCACTGGTATTTACTGCTACAGTGCAGGCTTTGTTTGACCTGTCGTGTGTAATAGCCTCATATCTGAAAACTCCTATTCAGTTCTTGCTCTTATATGAGCACCCTGTTTCTTCACTACACGCGGCTCCCTACTTTATCTTTTTGAGACAGGGTCTCGCTGTGCAGTTCAGACCAGCTGTGAGCTCACTTTGTAGCCTAGGCTGGTCTCGAACTCGCAACAATCCTCCTGCCTCAGCCTCCCGAGTGCTGGGATTACAGGCATGCGCCACCACGCCCAGCTGCGGCTCCCTACTTTAAAGAGTCATTATACTCTTGGTGTTATTTTATCAGCTGGGTTATTGTAAGCCATCTAATTCTACTAACAGATCTTTGAATAAAGGGCGAGGAGGGCAGTTACTTCAACTAATAAGTTGTTTGTCCACCACAAAAAAAATAGTAACGATAGTAACACAGTAAGAACTATCCTCAGTGCAAATTTAGACTAATAATTTTAAGTAAGTTGGCTGTAAAATAGTTAGGTAAAAAGAGAAGCTAGAATGAAGCAGTAAAAGAAGGGTGAGACATAAGTATCTTATGGGTATACCTGTTACTCTGTGGTGATTCTTTCAGCATACTAATATATTTGATGAAGCACAGCAAATACAGGTAAGGTCTTAAAGAGAAAGTGGGAAAATGGATTTAAAAATGCAAACTTGATTTTTCTTGTTCTTGTTTTATCACACTCTGTAACTTTGTCGTGTGTCACTCTTTAGTCTCTTATATCTTTCTTCCCTTCTTCCTCTTCTGTATTTTATGGGTCATTTTCTTGGCCATTTTATGCAGCAATTTTCTAAAAGATATGAATGCCACAGGATGGATCCAGCAGATAGACTCCAGGCTCTTGTGTACAAGGAACAAAAAATTGCAAGTGTACATCGTACATCATTGAACATCAGGGCATGGCATGACACAAACAGAAAAATGGTCCTGGGACAAGAAGAAAGTAGAAAGGACCGCATGTAGATAAATCAGGTTCCTCATTGGGTCTCTCGATAGACTGGCAGGAACGATTAACAGGGTGCTGAGGTACCTCAGGGACTTTCAGTGAGCATGCATTTCCCAGAATTCACTCTGATTGAATTACATGTATAAGAGGTAGTCCATATTTATGAACATTTAATAAGACCCGAGTGGAGAAAATGTTACTGAATGTCAGTCCAGCAGATCTAACAAGCATGTGCTCTGGCCTGCAGCCTCAGAGATTTCCTGGGGTTTTGTTATTTTCCACCTCTCTAAGCAAAATGGGAAGACGATTATCAAGTGGGTGAAAGGGAGTAGTTTTCCCAACCCTGATTGGGCCACCTGTTCTAATATCTTACAGTGTGTGGTTCACAGCGGTGTATTAGTGCCCCTGAATTCCTGATATCCTCTCTATTCCTTCTCATTTAATTGGTTTCACACTCTGATTTCAGAATTCTGTTCCTTTCAGATTCTGGCACTCAGAATGTGTTTTATTATTTTAAAAAGTTAATATATCTCAAAGAATGCAGATGCATTTTTGCATTCACTGGTAAATAACTAAGAAACGCTGTCTTGCTTCCGGAACTGTGCTTGGCTCCAGCCAGTAAGCCGGAAGTGCAGCAGGCCCATGTCTGGCTCTCCCGATATGTCATGTCTAACCGAGGAGACAGGTGCAAGACAACAAAAGTGTAATTAAAAACAGGTGAGTCCTGTGAAGGAAGAAATTCAACTGTACAAGGACAAAAGTAGCAGTGAAAAGCACTATTCATTTAAGATGAATAAATACAACAATTGTAAGTTTCAGAATATAAATAGTTTTTGCCTTTGTTTTTGATACCATAAAAAAGGTTATTTTTTATATGATAATAAATGGATATGATAATTAATATCACTTAATAGTCATTTGGTTCCTGAGCTTTTGCAGTGTGTTTAGAATTGTATTTATCAATATATTTCCAATATATACCTAAACTAAATAACAATGTATCTTCTCTATAAGGATAAAATACAAAGTTTTATGCATATATTTTAAGCATTATAAAACCATGACCTTGGTACAACTGCATTTTATGGTAATCTGATATATTTTATGTAAAAGGAAATCTTTCTTACTTCAACTTACTATTGACACAGCTTCTTACTGTGTAGTTCAGGCTGGCTTTGAGTTCACTATATAGCCAGGTTGGCCTTGAACTCACAGTAATCCTCCTGTCTCAGCCTCCGGAGTATTACAGGTATGCAACACCACACCCATCCAAATTACTGTTGTATTGTATCTCATTACAATTTTTCAAGGGGTTTGTAAGCTACTAAATTTGGGGCTGCATTGTCTTAGTGCACCTGGAGATTTCCCCTACTTTTTATGGGAGAAAAGAACCATCCAGTTTGCTGTGACTTCTTTGATCAGCTAACCTTCTGTACTGGAGTGGTTACTCTTCATATAATGGATCAGTTAGTAATTTTTTAAGTATGTTTCCTCTGAATATTCCCACTGAGAAGTGTTTACCATATTTTAAGCCAGTCCTCTGAGACCACTGAACCTTAATTTCAAGTGACTTGACTCTTTTTAGTGACATCAAGAGTAGAGCTTCAAATCCATAGGCTGTAGTGTGGCACATATAATGTTTTCAAAAAAATATATAAGTAGGGTAAGCAATATTCTGGACAGCAAAATAAACAAATGACATTTCTCTATAAATTTATATTTCCTATCGGTAGCACTTTTCTTTTGTGACCCTGACATAGATAATACTAGTATATGACTCTCCATGAAACAAAGCATCTATGTTTTGCAAGTAAAAACCTACTTGAAGGGATTTACGCCTGTCCTATTCTCATCATTATCTTTATACTTGCATTAGAAACTCAATGCTATATTCTGTTTTTTCTTGTTCAATGATTCATTGACTGATAATAAAGAGATAAGTAGCCTTGTACTAGGTGCTGTGGCTACAAAAAAATAGTGGTTCTTGTCTTCAGAGGGCTCTCTATCTAATAGAAGAGAATAAAATAGGCATCTTAAACCATGGGATCTCTAGAGTGTGAATTACAGTCACAGAATTATATGGAATTATTATATATTGAAAATATCACTGGAGTACAGAAATGAAAACTTCCACAGAGACCATAAATTATAAAACCAACTTAGTTTTGCAGATTGGACAAACAGAGCAATAATTTCACATATTTCCAGAAATAATCTAAGATGCTCTCCCCAAAGTTTTACATGATGGTTTACGTATTCTGAAGGACTGCAGAAGTTAATTTTTATCATAGTGCTATGTTTTACATTCCCTTCCATGTCAGAATGAATCCTTCTTTCTTGAAATCATCATGAGGAGTTCACTTACTCTTCTACAATGAATCTTCCCGGGAGCCTATATACTTGGTGCTTCACCATTGAGGCATATTATTTTCAATAACAGCACAAAATGACAAAGGTAAAGCTTTTTTAGAAACTGTGTCACACCACTTAAAGCCTGGTTAAGCATCCTTATCAAAATACTTACTGATAAGACAGCTGTGCTCTACTTTTGTTTTACCAAATCTAGCAAGTATTTTATTTGCAATAAAGAAACTGAAGGGCCATCAACATTGTATAGAGCCATCTGCTTCTCAAATTAGTTTCATGCAGGGGATTTAATCCTCAGTAATTCTCAGCTACTTATAATTCTGGAAATTTACTGTATTTTCTAAGTGTACAGTTACCCACAGACATCTAACGCCACTCTGTCAACTTATAGCAAGTGTGGCAGCACTGTTTTGCAAATGGCAAGGACATGGTAATAACCCAATTCTCTTTCTTGACAATGAATCATATCACATGGCTCTGTGTAAAATAGGAGCTCTATATGCCTGCTAAGAAGCATATGGTGAAACATGACATATGATCAAGTTTATAAAAGTACAACTTAAAATTTTAATGTAGTTACAAGCACGAGGGAATCCCATAAATAATGAGTTGTAGATTTCATCAACATCTCAATTGGGATTGAGCCATGTATTACCTTTCTTTAATTTTCTTCAGGCTCTTGGATTATAACATAAACCATTAAGCACATTGTGTTATGCGTTCTATGAGTTCCTACGGCATCTTTGACTCATTTTTCACAAAGCAGAAGGAATTTGTGTGCAAGGTTGAATATATGTGAGTTAAAATATGTTTTAGAATATTTAAATAAACAATTTTATGTCTATCTCTGATTGCATTTATAGGGTACCTCCTTGTGCAATCTATAAATAGTCTGGAAGATGATTATTAAAGTTGCTGCTCTCATCTAGTCTGTATCTAAGTCTGAAAATTCTGCCTTTTATTCCTCACTAACTCCAAGGCTTTGACATATTTTAATGTACTCTGACCCAAACAATAAGCAAAGTTTCTGGTTCACTAACAGACTGATGTTTGCAAGACCGTGTAAACAGAGCTATGAACTATGAGATATGAATCCTCAGTATCTTGAGTTTAATAATAAAAATTAGTAGCATGTGTAAGTACAATAAAATGTCTTCTATTTTTGAGGAAAAGAAAAACATGACTTTATGTAAGTAGATAGAAAGGATATGCTACAAATGAAAAGGGCGGTATTTGGGGCAACACTTTACAGGTTTCCTTAACAAATTTCCTTTGCAAAATAAATGTGGATAAACTGAATGTAGAAACAAGTGTATTTATGAAGTCTAGAATATTTATCCTTTTTGAGTATTTTGCATTCTACATGTACTCAAATGATCCATGAAAATGTCAGCAATATGTAGATGAGCCGCCTTTGGAAACTAGTAAAATACCTTTGCAATACTCAGAAAATGCATGTTTAATGTAACGTACTAATAACCATCACAATGCTTTTGAAAATATAATATCACAGTAAGTTCGAAGAGCCATATTTAAATTCAAATTGTGTGAATATCCATTGGTTTGTTCTTTCCATTCATTAAAACAGTATCTGTTAATAACTTGCAACAGACGGAATGGAAGCAACTATGACAAATCCCAATATTCTTTAATTACAGGTTAGAAGAGAAGATGGACAAAAAAAGTGGGAAATTGTTTCATGCTGAGATTTAACATTGTTAAAATGCCTGTAGTTCCTAAAGATATATTAATTTCATGGAATTTTATCAAAATCTCAGTGACATACTTTACAGAAATAGAAATGAAATCCAAAACTTTGTGTCCCTTCACAAATGACCCTAAATAGCCAAAGCCGATCCAAAGAGGTGGAGCTCAAGCTGGGGTCATATAGTTTCTGATTTAAATTTATATTACAATGCACAGTAATCAAAAAAACTTGTCAAAGTGGCATTAAAAATAGACATACAGAATAGTAGAGTGAAAAAGAGAGCTCAGATAAATCAAAACATCTATCACCAACTAATTTTTCAAATGCTCACCCAAAATGCACAGTGGATAGAGCTGGGGATATCAAATTTCCCAATACAAAAAAAAAAATAAAAATAAGATCTTTATCTTAATCCATTCACAATAAGCAACTTAAAATTGATAAAATATTTGAATATAAGACCTAATGTCATACAATGAAGGAGGAAAAGCTTCTTGACATGGGCTTTGGCAGTCATTTCTGAATATTATCCTCAAAGTACAGTTTACAAACTCCAAAATAAATAAATAAGACCAAAACAAACATGGAAACAATCAACAAAATTAAATAAAGTTCTTACACATTGAGAAAATATATTTGCAAACTATGGATTACATAAGGTTTTAATATCCAGGGTTTAGAAAGATCTCCTACAACTCAACAGCAAGAAAACAGATCTCAATTTAAAAATTGGTGAATACACGGAAGGATATTCCTCCAAAGGAGATATAAAAATGACCAACAGGTACATAAAGATGCTTAATATCACTAATCATCAGGAAACTACAAATCAAAACCAGTATGAGACACTGTATCAGCCTAACTATGACAGCTATTGTCAGATTGGTAAATGATAATTAGTACTGGTAAGTGTATGGAAAAAAAGAAATCCTTTGTACTCCATGGAAATTTGGACAGGCTCACCACTAAAAAATATGGTGGCTTCTAAAGAACTTACAAACTGAAATACCATATGATCCAGCTGTCTTTCTCTGCATATATATTTAAAGGAAATCAAAACACCATTTCATAAAGATATCTGCACTTCTATATTCATTTCAGCATCATTCATAACAGCCAAGTTCTGAAAATAACTTTGATGTATTTTAATGGACTCATGGAAAAAACCCTGTGGAATATATAGATGTATAGAAAGATATATAGACAGATACATGATAGATAGATAGATAGATGATAGATAAACAGGCAGACATATGGTAGGTAGATAGACAAACAGATAAATAGTAGATTCTGTCTAGCAAAAGAAAGAGATCTGGTCATCTGCCACAACACAAATGAGACTGCGAAAAGAAATGAGGCAGTCACAGAAAGAAAAATACTGTTCATTTTCATATATATGTACAATCCAATAAAAGAGGTCAAATATACAGAAAAAGGAATAAAACGGTGATTATTTTCAAGAGTCTGGATGAGAGATGGACAAATGTGGAGCTGTAGCTCAAGGTATAGTAAGTATCAAGTATATAGGATGACATAATTGAAATATCTAGGGTATAATGTGAAAATTATATCTAAGAATAATGTTGTAGCTTTCTTCCTTAGAATGTGTGAAGCCCT
The DNA here is from genome assembly GCF_000276665.1 of Chinchilla lanigera. Classification (NCBI taxonomy): domain Eukaryota; kingdom Metazoa; phylum Chordata; class Mammalia; order Rodentia; family Chinchillidae; genus Chinchilla; species Chinchilla lanigera. The sequence continues at coordinate 30,185,491 of NW_004955403.1, read as the reverse complement.
GGATGGTATCTCCAGAAATCCAAATAAAAATCAACATTATGCTTAGGATTTTTGCTAAAAGTATATTGTAGCTATATAGCTGCACATTGTAGCTGTATATTGTAGCTAGTCTTACCTCATAGTGAAAAAAATGAGCACCTACATGTGAGATTATGGATATGACATGTTAATTTATTTCACTGTAGCTATTTATTATACATATATATTATAACATCATATTTTATACCTTAAATATATTTTAAAAAGAGTATGGTATTAGGACAAAGACAGACATATACAGTACAATAATTGAGTGGAATAGAGTGCTCAGAAATAGACCTATACATTTAAGGTCCACTGATCTTTAGTTGCCAAGTATACACAATGAGGAAGGAATGTGTCCTCTAGTGAACAGAGCTTAGATCCAAATATAAATCTAAAAAGTTTTGTATATTTATTTTGCATACAATATAATTTGTATACAATATACAAAAAGGAATTTAAGCCATGTTTTACACTTCACACAGAATTAAACTCAAAATAGATAAAAGACTTGACTATGAGAACATATTTTCAAACCATATATCTGAAAAAGATTTAATCTCTAAACTATAATTCCTGCAACTCAATAACAAAATAGTTAAAAATGGAAAAAGGACCTAAATAGACATTTCTTCAGAACACATCCCTCAAAAAAATCAAAGGACAAAATGTGATCTGTAGAGTTTTGGAGTATTACTAAATATTTGAGGAAGTCAGCATCGGAATGCAATGATGCAGGTGCCATGGAAAGTAATGTCAAGATTCCTTAAAAAATTAAAAACAGCCTGGGGCAATAGCACAGAGGCACAGTGCCTGCCTGGCAAGCATGAGGTTGTGAGTTCAATTCCAGGTACCAAATAAATAAATAAATAAATAAATACAGAAGTACCATACGATCCAGTAATTTCACTACTGAATATTTATACAAAAAGACCTAAAATGAATATCACGGAAAAATCAACACTTTCTTATCTCTGTGGTACCATTTGTGGTAGCTAAAATGAAGATACAGCCTCCTAAATGAAGATACAGTGTCCATCAAATCAATGGACATAGAAAATGTAGTAAACACACAGTGAGATATTATTCTGCCTTTAAAAGGAAGGTACTCCTAAAATATTTCACAACGTGAAGGTATCCTCAAATATTTGACAACACGGGTGAACCTTAAGGACGTTATGCTAAGAGAGATAAAACAATTACAGAAACACAAATACTGCATGATCTTTCTTACATGAAGTATCCAAAATAGTCAGATTTGCAGAATCAGTGCACGTAATTGCAGTTTTCAGGGATTGGGGTGTGCAGTAAATGGAAATTATTAATCATGGAGTGTAAGTTGTAATAAAGCAAGATGAATAAGCTCTAGGTGTACACTGAACAAGTACGTATCTATAGTCAGCAATACTGTGTTGCAGAATTAACAATTTGTTAAAAGGACATATCTCCTATTGAATGCACTTACTACAAAAAGAAAGTTTAGTATCTAATGGATTTCCAGTTCTTTTATATTTAATTTAGGTATCCATATACTTTTCTGTTTTACTCCTACTTGTACTCGAAAATTAGGAATGCCTAAGACAAAATTTAGAAAATCGATTCCATTGTTTGAGATAAACATAAGACCAGGTGTCTTACTTTATTTTACCTTACTTACTTTACCTACACCTGTCAAATTGCAGTCAGGACACAAGAACAGCCCACACTGAGGTACTCTACACTTTGAGGCCATAAAAAAATGTACCGAATGTATTTTTCATCTGTACTAGGGCTTCTAAATTTCAAGAAAAGAACTCCCTTTTTTACTTTTGTACTCCTGTTGAAACTAAAAGCATGTTGAAAGGAATGATGGCTGTATTACGCAGCTCCCTAAAAGAAAAATCTCACTGAACCTAACTACTCTAGTTCTCACTTAAATGAGAGAGGAAGTGCAGGGCCTGCCCAGCTCCACAATTGACGTCCATAGTGAGTCTTAGAGGCGGAATACTAATATTTAGGCCTGTTATCAAAACTCTACTATCCTATTGCTATTAACAACTTTATAAACCATGTGGATAGATAGAAATACATTTAAATTAGAAAGATAAAAATTATTGAGGTTGGAAATTACTTCCATATAATTTTTTAAAAACACATAAAGTAAATTTTTCCTTAAACGTTACGTGTTGATTATGACTGTTCTTTGGAGGAAAATTAAATATCATAAAATGTCATAAAACAATCTTTAGCTTTAAGAGCTGCTTAAGAAGTCAATAATTTCCTTGGATTTTGCTTATTTTTGGACACATTTGCTCTGCCCACCTCTTTCCCCTCCTCGGAAAAGACGAAGAGAAGGAGCCTGGAGAAGAAGAGAACGGCTGGGGGCTGCGATTCCCAGCTCCAAGCAGCGACCCAGCAGGACTCCAGTCTGGGAATGAATTTCCCCTCAGATTCGTAGGGCTGTCAGTGTCAACTGCTAAATAAACTTTACCACACAGTAGCAGTTAGTTAATGTAATTGATTTTTTTCTCCATAGAAACTTGCATTCTCCTTATGTACAGTTGTATCATAGGGAGGTAGGTTTAGACAATTGGAACAAGATGTAATTATCAATTATGGGTAACTTTGGGCCCATGGACATTATCTTTTAATGACTTTGTTTCTTTTTATGGGATTATTTAGAAATTATATAGTTATTGCTCCTCTTAGTGGATTGCATATGATCGCCTAACACAATGATATTGGAATTAAGAAAAAAATCAGATACTCATATCACCCTTTGCATATTTTGATAAAGAACAATTTGAAAATAACCCTATGAGGAATAATGAAAAAAGGACTGAAATGTACCACAAGCATATGTCCTTTTTGATATCCCTTGTTAATATTTTTATGGACATTTTAAGTTTAAGTGATTTTTTAATGCAACAGGCTGTTATTAGGTCTCTCTCTGTGGTGCATGCATACTTTCTTTGAACAATATCATACATTTCAGTCTTTATCACAGTGGGATCAATAAAGTAACAGACCACAATCCATTAGCATCATAAAGGAAATGTAATAAATGACTTTATACTGTAGTAAAAGTTGCATGAGGGCCAGCAGCTGTACCAGAGATGTTACTGCAGTAGTGCTTTATGACTGAATGGTACTCAGTAGGCTGATAATATTGTGTGTGTGTGTGTGTGTGTGTGTGTGTGTGTGTGTGTGTGTGTGTTTGTGTGTGTGTGATGCCAGCAGTTTCTAAGGCATGAATTTCAATTTCATAAATAATTGAAAGCACTTTTAGACTTTTCCATAAAATGTTTAATAAGACATCAAAACCTCCTTCCCTGTAGAGGAAAATTGAATAGCATTTTTACAAGAGTATTTTTTTGATGAAATCCTGACTACTAACTAAGGGAAAACTGGTGATGTTAAACATGATCAGTTGAAAGTAAACAATGCATCGAGCAGTTTGTATCATCTCAAATTTGATTAACAGTTTCTTAGATTTAAAAGTTTCTTCTTTTATGAAATTTTCTAGCTTTTGAATTTTGAAGATTGCCTGCAACAGCAAGATTTACTGAAATAAATCTGTAGTGTTTGACAAAATCATGAGCACTCTGAATACAAATATGAAAAGCTAAAAAACCCGAGTACTAGATTGGGTGAGTCAATACTCTAAAAACCACCGAATGTATATTCCTGTACTATAAATGTGCAGTTCACCACAGGTTCTTTTATGTTAAATGAACAAAAATGAGAATGATTTTCCCATCTTATTCACAGAACAGATGAGGTGGGAAATGCATGCTCACTGAGTGGATGAAAATTTCCTATAATGTACAGTCTGATAGAGTGGGATTTTATTTACAGCAAAGAAAACCAAAAGAAAATTTCTCCCCAAAGCAATTATAATGAACATTTCTATTATCACATATGAGTTTTTTCTCTTTTATAAAGAATAATAAATTCCTAACTGTTGCTAATTTGCTAAATTATTTCCTCCTTTTTTATTTTATTTGACTGTTTAAAGCCTGAAGGTAATCAGTGTACACAATGCATTAATTGAAGTGAGGTTACTAATCAATTATTGTAAACATTGTCAATTATTCCATATAGCACATGTTCGAAGTTAATCAAATAGGCATCATTAGTAAGCTGTCATCTTAATGTGATATAAAAAGACAAAAAAAAATAGAAGTGAAATCCCATGAAGTTGAACAGTCTAACATTTTTTCTTAAAAATGCTTTAACCAATGAATCTCTGGGTCGGTATTTAAAATGTATTTAATCATAGAAATAAAGTGATACTTTGTAGAATTGAGTACTTATATCTTAGGAAAAAAACAGATCCCAGTCTAAATGTTTCTTACTGTTCACTTTGCTATTCCTCTTCCTTTTCATTTATTTTCCTTTACTAAGAGCTGCCTGAGATTCAAAAGTCCTCAAAATTCGAAATGACATTTGCCAATACGCTTTTTTCAGGATCGCTGCTTTGCCCATATTTCCCTGTCTCTGTTGCGTAGATTTCAATATCACATGTGCCATTTTAAAGTTTTACTTGTACAGGGATGACAACAAAAAATTTAGGATAAAAGAAATCTAACAGCAGTTGAAAATTATCACAACAGTGTGACTGAGGACCAGTACATACTGGAGGCAAAGGTCTTATGTTCCATACTGTTTACAACCCCTGTTGTTCTACTTACTATCTACAGATCTGAAGGATCTGGGTAAATTAATGCATTATGTCACCACCAACAAGAAATTTCAAAATGAGAATCAGAGAGAAGGAAAAAAAGTACTATTTCTTCTATAGGGAAGTGTAAAATAACAGGAATCAATTCAAATGGACCTTTTTCTGGCTTCCAGAGATGTATTAAGTTCTAATTTCATTTTTCCCTTTGTCTTTCTGTGCGTTGTTAAAGCATGGTCAGCCCATATGTGCTGTTCTCTGTGGAAGGACTGGTGACCAGCCTTTGAAGTACAACCCTACTGTACCTTTATGACACTGCTCCACTGAACCAACTATTTCTTCTGAGGATGGATCTCTCTGACACTTACATGCAGTGCTGATTTTGTTATGGGGTTCTGGAATGTTTTAAAGTAGTTTGTAATTATCTCTCTGACCGCTTTGCATCTCAGACTAGCAATTGACCATCTGTTATGGTTTGTGTCTGGATGTACTCTCAAAACCTCATGCAGTCATGGGGCGGGCTTCTAGAGTTTATGAGTGATCCATGGTCCAATGCTGGGATTATAGGTGTGAGTGCTACACCTGCCCTGGGGCAGGTAGCCTGCATACAATGTAAAGGAGAGAAAGAGGCTTGCTCTTCCAGCTGCCGCTCCTCACTTTCACTGTTGCTGTTTTTGCTATCTTCTGCTGCCATGAACTGCTGCCATGTGCCGTGTGCCACTCTGCCTTGGAGCCAACCAAGTATGGACTGAAACCTCCACAAACTGTGAGCTAAATTAACTTGTTCTTCCTTAATTTTGAGCATCAGGTATTTTGTCTCAGCAATGAGAGAAAAGTAACCAAAACACCCTGCATGCTGTTTTTCACCTACATTCGGTGTAGCCCTAGGTCCAGTGTGCTCATCTCTTTTGCAATAAGATTAAATGACATATTAAAGCCTTACCCATGAAAGAGGGAAGACCAAAACATTGAAGTTCAAAATCAATTGCTTCACCCTTTTGTTTGGATGGTTCACTGCCTAAAACACTGAAGCTGAAAGACTAACTTCCACTAAAATTTCACTGTTGTATTGTGCCTAGTCTTATCCCAAATGTTCACGTAAGGCTGAACTGAGGTTTTCCTGAAGCCAAAGACTGGCCTGCAGAGAATTCATAAGACTGAAGAAAGTGAAGTCTCACTTCACCCTCCATTTTAAAGAAGGCAGGAAATTTAATAGAACAAAAAGATAACAAAGCTGACCCTCACCCCCATGACAGGGTTTTAGAAAATATAATCAGATTCCTAGAATAAAACTACCTACCTAAATCCCATCACTTGAGTACAATCCACTAACTGCATACTGTCTCCTCTCTCAGAGAAGAGAATCTGTTCTACCCCTCATATACAGTAAATTTTTAAATTTATGAATATGTGGACACATGACTTTGGATCCAGCCAGTGACATAAATAAATCATTGCTGAACTTGTCTGATTTTATACATTTGCTGTACTATCAGTCAAACCTGGTATTATGTTGAGGTTAAACCTGCCGCTCTGTCCCATGCAATGTATTTAGACTGACTAATTTTTATTTCTTCTTAGTGTTTTTCATACTGAACCTTATAGCTATATTAACTGATTACTTTGCTTCTTGCTGTGGAGTTAGAGTCATGTGAGATATAACTTCTAGAAAAGAAAAAGTATGCCTCTACCTCCATTTGTGTCAGCTGTAAAATCATGACTAGTAATTTCTGAAGCTGTCATTGATTGTTGTGAAAGTAAAGTTCCTCTGTTACCACTTCCAAGGGTAATCGTTGCTTAGCATTCTTCTCAGATGTCCTAGAATGTCTTTTATTAAACATGCTTCTGAACTCAGTTCAGTTCCTTCGTTTCCTTGTGTGGGGTTATGATTTCTAGTTTGAAGTTGCTATTTTTTTCTGCTCTTTTTCCTTTACTTTCTGGTATAAAGTATAGCATACTTTATAATGTCACATCTTATGAGGATGCCTATACTCATTGATTTCAGATCAGTGCTTTCTGGACCTGCTGGAAACGTTCACTGTTGAGGCAATTCACTTTTTTCTAATCCTAGAGATGGATAATATCATTTAACAAATTCTCAGTATATAATAAAACCAAGCCTGGACTATCATCTTGGTACTTGGTACCCTTGATAGATCTTGTTTTGTAATGCATTTCTCTTAGCAACCTCACTCTTAAATTTCTCAGGTTGTTCTCATAGAGGATGGACAAAAAAATAGCATGCCCAACTGTAATTCCTGTTTTACCTTTCCAGTAATCTTGAGAATTTTGTGATGATCTTCCAAACACCTCTAAAATATGATGAATTTTCACGTTAACCTTTCGTAGACCTGTCTCAATCCTTAGGGTTTATTTTCTCAATGGTTCAAAGTATGAATCACACTAAATATATCTTTTCTTTGAAACTTGTGTGCCCAGCTTTCTGGGTTCTTCTGGATGAGTCATCTTAGTCAACATCGAAGAGTTATGTTGAATTTCTAGGAATGTTCATCATTTTTAAAAAATTCAAGTCAGGTTTTTGAGCAATTTGGGTCCACAGAGAAGTACATTGGAAGATGCAAAGATTTCCCATGTGCTCCTACACCTACCTTCCTCTCCCATTGTGTACACCACCAGGAGGGTCCACAGCTATAACAGTGGCAGGTGTTATAAATGATGAGCCCACACGGACACGAGGTTATTATATGTAGTCCATCATTTAATGTTTACTTTGGGTGGTTTAAATACCAGTGGTCTGAATTTAAATGTATAATAACATGTATCCCTGGTTGAGGTGTACAGGGCACTTTCACTGTTCTAAAAATTCTCTGCATTGCACTTCTCCATCCTTCCATTCCCCTTAACTCCTGGCAACCACTGACTTTTTTTTATCTTCAGTTTTTCCTCCTTGAGAGTGTCATATAGGAGACTCATACACTATGTGACTTTCTCAACTTCTTTCACTTTCATATATATTTATATGTTTCATTTATATTTCATAAATATTTATATTTTCTTCATATTTTTTCATGGCTTGGTAGCTCCCTCCTCTTTATGTGTGTGTGTGTGCTGTGTGCACGTGTGTGTGACTTATTAGATGAATCATCTGTTTTGTGTTTTTATTTCCTCTAAATTCCAATCCATTGCATGATCACATACTGTTGATTGATTTCATATTATTACCATTATCTCTGTTATAGCCAGATACACCCATTCGGAGATGTGCACACATACACACAGACATAGAGGATTCCCTGAGTCTCTATTTTCCCATGGAGAGATTCCCCTCCTCCTTGAATTTAGTGCATCAAGAGTCATTTTTATCTACTACCTTTAATCAGCTCTTTAAAAGTATATAAATTTAACCTGAGGGGGAATTTAACTTTTCAGAACCATTGGGAGTGACATTCCTTTGAATACATCCAAGTTTGTATTGTCTCTAATTTGATTAACAGATTCTTATACTTAAATTTTTCTTCTTCACTAAATTTTCTGGCTTTTGAATGTTGAAGATTGCCTGCAACAGCAAGATGTGCTGAAATAAATTTGTAGAGTTTGACAAATTCATAAAGCTTTCTGGATATGAGCCTGAAAAGCAAAAGAAATGGAATACTATATTGAGTCGGTATTCTAAAACTGACAGGGTGTATATTCCTGTTCTGTATATGTGCAATGCACCACAGATTCTTTATATGTTAAATGAAAAAACACTAGAAATTCACGCTGCTTTATTAATAAACTTGGTGCTTTTCTTTGAATTCATACATTGTTTGGGTCTGTGAAATCTTTCCCTATGAAAAGACCTGACAGGATTAGTAAACCGAAACATAGCTCAAGACCATTTTTTATAAATGGGGCCTAAATGACATCTATCTAAATTCAAAGAATGTCCTTTCCCTGCTTTTATCCATTGGCCCCAAAGATAATTCTGAACATTATTTTAAAAGCATGACAACAGCTCTGTATAATTCTAGAACTGTATAGATTTTTAGTTTTAGTTTTTTGTTGCTATTGTTCCTGAGACAAAATACTTGACATTCACAAGTTAAAGGAGGAAAGCTTTGCTTAGCTTATAGTTCATAGAGGTTTCAGTCTGTAGACAACTGGCTCTAAGGCAGAGTGGCATAGCAGAGGAGAAATAGTTTACTGCAGGGCAGGCAGACAGCAAGCAACAGTAGCAGTGGAAACAGTAGCAGCAAATGACAGCACCAGTGCTCTTGCTGTCCTTTATATTCCACCCAGGCTAACTTCCCTTAGGTGGGAAGCATTCACATTCAGGCTGGGATATCCTCAATCCCGGCATCATATCCTTAAGCCCACCACCACACACCCTAGATTCAGCCACCTTCAAAAAACTGTACCTATGATCAAATGAGGCTTTAGGAGGACATCTAAATACAAGACATAACAATTCTTAAATACAAGACAAATACATTTCCTTAACACAAGCAGCTTAAAACAGAACTTCACTACTTCATTGTACCAAAAGTAGTATAGTGATAGCTAGCATTCAATAAAAAGTTCCTGTTTGTCAGTAATGGTTTCTTTAACAGCATGTGTCCTTTAATCCACTTCACTCATCCCCAAATATTATTTCATATTATGTCACCATCTAACGTTATACACAGGAAAATAAAACAGAAACTTTGTAATAATTAGTCGAAAATCACAATTCAAAATGGTAGCGTTACTGAACAGGGTCTGACGAACATGAACACCTCAATCGATCCCACCCCTGTATGAAAAAGATCTCTCTTCCTCATTGCCTCATTTTGAAGGAGAGTATTTAATGAGATAAAAATGTTTTTCTTTTTAAAGACAGTCTTTCCAAGCTGCACTTAGATTAGTTCTAGAGTAGGTAGTGTAAAATGAGCAATATTTTCGGTTTCTAAGATCCACTTCTTGTTACGTGGCAAGACCGTCTTAAAAACGGTCCACTTCTTGTTATGTGGCACTCACTTCTTAAAAACACAGAAAGAGGCTGTGTTGCAGTGACTTGAAGTTAAAATGCTGAGTGTCCTATTGCTATGGTTAGCTTCTATAATAATCCTGTACCCATTAAAAGCATCTCTGTGGGTTATTTTGATTCTAAACTTCACTCCTTTAAAGCTAAGGGACCTCAGCCTATGCTTGACATGTGTAGGTTTGGCAGTCATATTTTCTACTCCTATTGAGATTCACTAAGTAATGGATAAGAATCTAACAAACCAACAGGTAAAATTTTGGGTCACAAGACAATCTTTATGTACTCAGAATTAACTGGTTGCTTAATACATAGCCATAGTAATACAAGGAATCACAGTTGTAGTTTTAGAGGGGTTTGGAAAATGACAAGGCAGCCAGCCTCACCCTTCTCCAGGTGCAGAGCCTCTGCACTTAACCATACTGTTGAGTATGAGGTTGATTCTGCCTGACACAGGATCACTGCACATAAAAGAGAGAGCAAAGGGTTGCATAAATCCCTTCTCTCCTGAGGAAAGAATTAAGGATAGGCAGAGCAGCTGTGTTACTCTAATGAATGCTCTTGTAGTCTAAGAAGTAAAAGTGATAGATCAGTATAATTCACCATAAAATGCGTTTCCTTGACATTTAAGCTTCTGCCTGATTCCTTAAAATCTTTTCTTATAGAAAAGCAGTCATACACAACCACTCCACTGGTATAATTCAAATACATGTTGGACCATTATTTTAAAGATATTCATAAGACATGAATTATGCCATCTTTAAGAACAGGAGAGAATTTTAAAAAAAATTTTAGGTCTGTAAATCTTTTCACTTCCTACCTAATTTCAGAATTTGATCTCAGGAATTTTAATTAAAATGCATTTTGAATGCATTCAATTACATGACTCTGCAGACTTTTAATTTGAACTCTTAGCACTTCTTCTATATGCATTTAGGATACAAGGTCCCATGTGGCCCCTATTCCCCAATTAAATTTCCTTTTAGCAAAGTTTCAAAAAAAATCACAATTAGTCTTAATGGCTCATGTCATGTGAAAATGTTAATCATTTTAGGATTATCTTCATTTTTAAAATGAGAATCAAGGAAATAGTATTAATTTTGAATTTTCAAGCATTAACTAAAGAATGAGGAGAAACATCTTCACATTTAAATTAGAGTCATCTTGTCTGCTTGTTCTGTTTGGCTGTTCATTAATATCAAGCTAAGAAAGCCCATTAAAGTATTACTTTTAACTCTGATATTCAAAATTTTTCATATTATCACTTTTTTATTTTAAAGAGAAAAAATAAGATGATACAGAATTTCAAAACAAGATGATAGGAAATAAACAATGGCTATGGTGCGTGGGTGTGTGTTTGGGTGTGGGTGTGGGTGTATTTCCCTTCCTTCTTTTCTCCTTTCCCCAATGCCCATTCCTTCCTTTTGAGCAGTTTCCTTTCACAATATCTATTACACCTTTTGGATCTTATTTACTCTTTCAGTTTCTTACACTAGGGAGACAACACAATGTTTACACATGCGAGTCTGATTTATTTCACTTAATTATCACATTTTTCATGAAAAGTCCTAGGCTTAAATATTAGAGAATTAAGCATGTGTTAAAGTTCAAAACATGTTTGGGTGCAACAATATAATGTGTAGAAAATTAGACTAATTTAATTTTAAAAGTATAATTTAGTATATAAATTGCTAAGAGCAGAGGTTCCTGCAGCAGTTTATGATTTTTCTCATGTTATAAATGATTTGCCACTAGAAAGACTATCAGGATGAAAAATATTTTGTTTCTTTTGCTGCTGTTCTTTTGAAATTTTATAAAAATATTTTTGATGGGATTTTTTCTTTGTTCTCTACATATCACCGTAGAGATAATTTACTGCTTCAGCATAAAAAAATTGTGTTTTTCCTTTGTGTAGAATGATATGTATAGATGATTTCTCTTGACATAAAAAAAATTTAATCAAATGTATCAATGACTTCTGCTGATGGAAAATAAAACACATAAAATAAATTTGACCATTTTTTCTTAATATCAGATTTAGATCTATATTTACTACTAAAAAATTTTATCAACTTTTGTGTGTAATCATTTACTCTGCATTTGTGTGTTTGTGTATATCTGGCTTTTATGGTATTTTTATAGATTTTTTTCTATTTAGATATTAACACACATTTAGTTATGTATCAGCTGTTTTAATCTGAATATCTTATCTACTTTTTTGAAAGACAAAAATTAAAATTGTGGAAAAAAGATTAGCTTTTAGAAATATTTGATATTTACAAAATGTTTAGAAACTTATAACTTTTAATAGATATAGAACATAGTGGTGCAATTCCCAGTGTGCTGATAAACACCTTGAAAATCAACTCACATTTCTACTTCTAAATCTTGATGTTATAGGCTCAGTTCAGTGACTGTCTCTCAGCCATAACTTTATGTAGCCCTTGAAATATAATTCTTTCTGCTACAACAAAGGTTTACTTTACAAATGTGCAGTGAGTTTATTTTAAGGAGAAATACAGCCTTCCTCTGACACTTAACCATTCCCTCTACAGTTTATTTCAGAATAATTTATATTTTCTTCATCTGTCAAATCACTCCCTACTTTCCACAGTTGTAGAAATATGGTTTTAGAATTTGGCTAATTTTTATCACTGAGATTTTTTTCCATGGCTGCTCCAGGCAAATCCAGATGGTGACTGTTTTGACCTGAGCATTTAGTATTCAAGGCCTGCAGATTTTACTCTGACATTTCACAGAGCACTACACATGCTTGTGAGAGTGTGTCGCAGTCTGAGCCTCTGAATAAACCAAAGGAAGCTTTGTCCAGTCATCACACCTACACTTTGTCCTTGCCCTGTAAAATCTGTGGTATAAAAACAATTCTTCTATTGCTTTGTTTTCTTTAAACTGAACTAAAAAAAAATGTAAAACATTTCTGCATAATTTAGAGGTAATTAAATGGACAGAAATGTGCTAGAAACAGGAACATATCAGATTCTATGACTGGTTGACCTGAGTTTGTTTTATGTCCACCAAACAAAAGGTGTAGTAAAAACTTCACAAAAACAAATATATACAGGGGATCATGATTCTGCATCACCTGTTTTCTTAAAGGATTTGGGATCATGGTGGTGTGACATGGTTGTCATCTGCCAACTTCCTCCTTCAGGTTTAGAGACAAAATTTATTTGCTCCTTGTTATTTTCTTGTCCTTTTTATTAAACTATACTGTAATCTATAATATTTTGGAAAGAATGTTTTAATAAAAAGCTATTTATGAATCATAAAATCATTTCTGTATGCAAGATAATTTTCAAAATGAAACAATGAAATCAGAACAGAGTAATATGAAATAAAACAGAGTTGAACATATGGAAATATATTACACATAGGAAGAATAAGAAATATCTGGCTGAATTTCCACTCAATTATATGTGTTTATGCAAACTCAGGCATACATGATTATGCTATAATAGTAAAATATATATATATGTGTGAGAAGTAGGGTCAAACATGTTCAAAGTTGCTGATTTATTGCATAATGAGACATCATAATGTTGTATACTAAGCCAATCCTTCAGTATGTAAGGTAGCTATTTACCCATCTAATACATGTAATAGTTCCTGGATTATTTAATCAGGATATCAGAAATGCATCCAGATTGATGTGAGGTCAATCCATATTCTCAGCTCAACATAAGCAGTAACCTCAAGCAAATCAGATTTAAATCTTACATCTATAAAATCTTTCTAGGATTTTAGCATGATGCTTGAAATAATCCTAAGTATTTTTTTCAGTACTATCAATTGAAACATGTTCTATATCAAGCACACTAATTTACACACTAGAACTGTTGGGGGTGAAGCTGTCTGTACCTTAGTTATCTAGGACAAGGCCACTGCTTCTCGTGAGTTTGGCAGGGCCCAATGAGAAGTGTGCACATCTCAGGGAGCTGATGTGCCTAGTGACTTGACCTTCGCTTGAGATAACACAGTTTTCTCTTGTTCCCCGTGAAGCCCCAAGGCAGGATGTTCTGCTACAGATGAGATATTCTTCCTGTCTCTGATTTTACCCTCCCCTTAAACTCTCCATGAACTTATTCATATACTGATTGTATAAATAAGTGCGCTGCAGGTGCTGGGCAGTTCCCTTCTCCCGTCAGGAGAGAGGGCTCCACCTGACCTCAGCTTTTGTATGTTGACTCCTGTCTTCATCCTCTCCCATCTGCCCTCAGAGTTTCAAGAGCTGAGGTGGATGCAGCATGGAACAAATCCTTGTCTTTATTGAACTTACATTCTAGTGGGAAAGATAAGTAATAAAGAACAACAAAGTCATCTTTGATATAAGTAATGAAGTAGGTTCACAAGTAAAGTGATTTATAGACATGATATAAAGAAGGGTAGCAGATATAAAGACAAGAACACACACATCTATTTTAAATAGGCTAGTGTTGGAATGATAGTCTCAAAGATGCTATTATAGAGGACATATGGAATCAGAAGAAAATGTATAACCAAGGTGCAAGTTAAATACAAGCTTTGTGTATTTGGGGGACATTAAAGAAGCCCATGTGTTAGAAAAGATAAAGATGAGAGTGGGATTATTGTGCAGAAAAAAGGTAGAACTCAAAACAAACACAGATTTCTCTAACTTGGTAAAAATCTAAGGTAGTTTTTTGGCTACAATGGAAAGATGTTGAGATTTTGAGGAGGGCAGTAATGGGCCTATTATACATATTTGAAAGAACTTTGTGATTGTCTGAAGGACAGAACATGGAACTGTGTCAGAGAAGAAAATCTAATCGATATAAAATGTCTAAAATAGAATTAAAAATGTGTTAATTCTAATGTAAGTAGTCATATAGCAGCTCTAGAAATTGTAAATGCTCAGATTTGGCATTTATTCTACAGACAGAGCTAACAGAACCACTTGATTTAGGACAAGAGAGAAAAAAAGACAAGGATATTTTCAGCTGTTTGGCTTGATTAAATAGTGGTGCCATTGACTGAGATGAGGAAGAGCCTAGGCGAAGCAGATTTGTTTTACTTTCAAATATTATATAGTAAAGGAAAGACATGAATTGAGTTCTATTTTAAGCTTGAGAATTAGGAAGTCTGTTAGCTTTCCTCAAGCAAACATCAGGTAACAGTTTCATATGAGATCAGAGGTGATTTCAAGCTTGGGAGTCAAGACTATATGTATTATGACCATTTGACTGCTGGGTTTCTAACTCTATTTCTGAATTATTTATCCAGAACTTCTGAACTAGTCTTTCTTCCTAGGATCTTAACCTACGGCAAAGACTCCCAAGTGGTTCTTTGATTAATTTTAGTATAATGTCATATTAATTTGTTCACTCATTCATTAAATATGTATTGAAAAGATATTTTTAAATTTGGTATAAGAGAAGATACACTGGAAGGGGGAAGGATAGGATTGAGCTCTGCATGCCAGAGGGCTGAGACACTCAAAGGTCCCAAAGAGGGAAGGCAGCATAGAAGAATGGAAAGGAGAAAGTAGTGTTTTAGTGCAAAACAGAAGATATTTTAAGCAGAGGTACAGGTCCACTCTGTCATGTGATAAATGGCAGAGTTCACTGGGGATGTTCACCAGGTCAAATTCAGTGCATGGTCCTGGTAAAGATCTGGTTGGAGTGAGTTACAGAACCAGGAGGTAAGGCTGGCAAAACTCCTGGTTTAATGATGGTACTTTGGCTGGAGAGTATTGATTGCAGCATTTTGCGGGGGATGGAAAATGTTAATAATGTGGGGAAAATGCATAAGCACATTCTTTGTTTAGCTGGGAAGAGGTAAAACTATAAACATGATGTGTTGGATATAAACAGGGGCAAGGAATGTTTATCTTACATTGTTCCAAGGAAAACGAATAGCATCAGTGAAGACACAGTGGATATAACTATACGGTTAAAAATCAATGCATAACAAAGGGGTCCATGGTGCGGTAGGTTTTTGAAGAGATGAGCTATGCCATCTTGTCATAGAAGAGGGCAACTGGGTGAGAGAAACTGCCACAAGATTGCTGAGTGGTGTTGGATGCTTACTTCAGAATTGTGGAATTCAGTTTGCATTGCAGTTTCCTTATAGACAGGAGCGGAGCTCAGTGGTAGTGTTGGCCTAGAATGCCCGAGGCCCTGGTTTCAGTTCCCAGCACCACACACATACACATACTACATGATTCTTTGGTTTCTCTAGTCGTTTTGCTGCATACCTGACAGCACAAAATAGAAATAAAGTGTGACCTAAGCAGAACTGGGCTGTTGTTGGGTGAAAATACCATGGCTAAAAAATATTTTCAGGTAAAAAAGTTAAAGCTACATGATAGGTAGTCACTGAATTGTCCATTAGATCATGAAATTGGAATAGTTTAAAGTGTAATGTAAGCTTAGGAGGGAGGTAAGGACATTATAAAAGATGGCCGAATCTACGCTAAGAAATTACTAAGAGTAAAAATGCGGAGGGTTGTGCTCCTTTCATAACTTGAATGAAAATGTAAGAGGCAGTCATTACAGAATTCCATGCCTGGGAAATGGGTTCCTTTATCTAGATGAGTCACTGATGATGCCTAAAATGTACTTGTTGATAAAAATATAAGCTTAGAGTGTTTATTGGCTGAGTTAAAATTGAAGGAAAAATTTCTCTGGAGATATGGTCAAGTAACTTAGGTGCCAGGGTGTTGCTAGACCCTCGTTATGGATGTTGACAGTGCAAAGGATGATGAAAAAAATAGTTTTGGGAAGAATGTGTTTGTTTTCTCAATGAGGGAGGAGGGTGACTTCTGCTAGGTGGTCTATCCCTTCCTACCTCAGAGAGTAGATAGTATGTGGAACGCATCCTGTTTTTTGAAGAAGACAAGAGGACAAATGTTCTATAAATTAGGACTTTTTTTTTAAACTATAGGACTTTTGATGGAGTTAAGAAGAGAAAAGCCAAGAAACAAGAAAACAGGCATCATATAAAATAACTTTAGGGAATTACCATCACGTTCTGGAAATCCTAGTGTATTTAGATTCAAGCAGGAATGAGATAGAGACATTCAGAGCTAAGGTTTCTCTGAAGCATCTCATGTGCTACCCAGGCCCATGGCAGGATTTCCGTGGACTTGACAGCGTGGGGTACTGGGGACTATGAGGGCTCTTCAGTTCTGGTAACAAAATAAGAATTGTATAGTACCGAGAAGGAATTTTAGGGCTGGGGATTTAGCTCAGCGGCACAGCGCCTGCCTGGCAAGCGCAAGGTTGTGAGTTCTATTCCCAGTACCGGAAACAAACAAACAAACAAACAAACAAAAAAAATAGAAGGAATTTTAGAAACTTATGTATTTGTGAATTATTGATGAAATAAGGACCCTGAGTTTCAGACTAAATCTAAGTTTCACTCATTGATAATTAAAGTTATGTAGAGGCAGAGGCTTGCAAAACTGAGAAAGAGATTTGATGGAAACCAAATTATTAGAACAATTTGCAAAGTGTTTTAGAGATGCAAGATGTGATTGTAAGATATGGTAAATATTTAAATTTAAGAATATACCACAATAAAGAGTCAGATTTAGAAAGAATGATGGAGACTTTCAGAAATTGGTTTGGAGGACAAAATTTCTGTGGTAAATTATAAGATTTTTTTCTCAGAACCTTTCAGAGGAAGGTGAGGAAATCAGCTGTATATATAGCTTTTTCCTTTTTGAGCTGGGATCAGTCAATGTATTTCTAATGCATAGCCCAGGAAAATCAAGGGAAACAAAGGATGTCTTAAAGGGATCTCATGCTGTTTACTAAAATAAGGAAATGAAATGAAAGCAGAAGGAAATGAAAAGAATTGGATGAGCCTTCTCATTTTATTGGCTAAATAACAGTGAAATAAATGTATACTTTACTCAAACCAAATCAACAAATTTGATGCTAGAACTTAAAACTTCTATTTCCAAATTTTTGTATTTTCTTGTGTAAGACTGTGACTCTTTACATATTATCTCTTTTCACTAAATTTTGCAGTTACATTAGCTATATATTTTGTATTTCTTTTCCAATCCATTTAAATTTCAAGTTGCTCATATCTTACAGCCAACATTAGGGTCACTGATGGTTAATATACTCATTTTTTTCATTTTCAAAAAGAGAAAAATATTTAATCAGCAACTGCTTCATGTATTATTCTTCAAGGGTGATGTCTTAAGTCACTTCATTTCTTGAGTGACATTTTGCATTATTTATAAAAGGTTATCATATGTATAGTATCAATTAGATTTATTTCTTTCTCTGTCTTGGAACATCAACTACTATTTTGTTTCAATGAATATAGCATTGATAGGTACAATTTTTCTGTAAAAGTCAGATGGAAAATACTCAGGCTTTAAAGTGCACATATGATTTTTGGTGTGTCTTTTTTATTCTCTTTCTCCTCTTATCCTCTTCCTGCTCTTCCTCATTCCTCTCTTCTTGCTTTACCACATTTAAACATGTAAAAAACCATTCCTTAATTTGTTTATCTTAGTGATATATGAGAATTACATTCATCTTTTGGAATTAGTACATGCATATATTTCACCTTAATCATTCACTCATCCACCGACTGTATGAAACAAACTGTGGACTGTATTTGGACATATGTAATAATCTGCAAAAGTCTACCTAAGAGCAGCATTTAAGTACATGGCAAATGAAGTCATTTGAAAGATTGATTTTTTTTCTCTTATTTTATGAAATTTATTGTTCCTTATCCTTACTTTGAAAGATAAAATTTGGTTACTATTTAAAAAAATTGGCCACTTTAAATTTTTTGCTGAGAACTGTGATATTTTATTTATTCCATAAGTTTAGACCCAGGATTGATAATCATTTAAACATGGAAGACTGGGGCCAGGGATATAGCTCAGTGGCACAAGTGTCTGCCTGGAAAGCACAAGGTCTGGAGTTTGATTTTCAGTACCAATAAGTAAATAAATAAATAAACATGGAAGACTTACAATCAAATTGTTAGAATATGTAGGAAATAGTTAGCAAAATTATTTAAAAATATATTTAGTCTATTTCTAACACCAATTTACTAGGATGTGTAAAAATTTCTTGTTCTCTAATTCAGTATCTAGCCATTGTGTTCAACTACTGATGCTTCTTAGTATTCCTTTTATTTTAGTGCTTTCAAAAATATATTTCCAAATTATTGAGGTACAGAACTAAATGGATTGTAGTAGTATTAATGAACTTTGATTATAATTAAAGTATCATTTTATTCATTTTATAATTGATTTACATATTATGGTTACTTGCATCACTATTTTAATTTTTTCACAAACTTTAATTGACACAACATAATATGAAGTCACATGGAATTAAATATTTGGTAAGCAAGTTTATTTTTAAAAATTTTATTTCTTCATTTTTGTTCTTTGCTTGTTTGTTCTTTCATGCTTTATCAATGAACTGCACTCTCAGTCAGCAAGATAATTTTTATTTGGTTTAATTTTTTCATGAAAAAGAAGCTATGAAAAGAAATCAACAATCTTTAATTTTTGGTCTTTAAAATTTTTCTTTTTTTTCACTATATTCTCTCAATTACAAAATGGTTAGATATTAAAATGGTTCTCAAGTTTTTTTTTTTGGTTTTTGGTTTTTTTCTAGCACCAGGAATCGAATTCACGACCTTTCACTTGCCAGGTAGGCGCTGCGCTGCTGAGCTAAATCCCCAGCCCCTAAAATGGCTCTCATTATTGATCAAGTTTTTCTCAATGCTAAGCAAATCTAAGAAGAACATTTATGCCACCAGTCCTTTGAGAATCTAATGAAATCTTAAATCTCTAAAAGAAAACTACATAAAATTTATATCTAAAATTGCTTACAGTACAATATCATCAGTTTTGTAGGTGCCTATAAATTATGTCCACATTCTTGTCAGAGTTGAGAGACATTGTTTATGATCTCTTTCCATAAGATTATCTGAGATACGGTCAATAAAAATGGCAAATGGTTAAGAATTTTAAAATGTATACAATTACAGACACATTGTCATTAATATCTCCCAAAATATTATCTCTTCCTTTGACCACACATCCCATCATCCTTGCTACTTTATAAAGCAGTTATGGAAGTCCCCTTAGAGAGTGTCTTTTGGCAGCTGCCTGGATGTCCTGATGATGGAAAATATTTCTGGAAGTTTCTGTTAAATAAAAACACTACCATGTAACAATTAATGCTTAAAATTTTGTATATTTTGACCAAATTTACATGCTTGTATCTGGTAATCTGAGCAACTGATTTGAAGACAACAATATGCAATGGAACAACCATTGGTGAATTCTTACCATCTTGTCTAGTAAAACTCTGTATATCTCTAATGTTTTATTTAATATTTTTTATTCTCTTCAGTGGTTTGAACAATCATCCATTCTTACATCTGGTAATCTGAGCAAAGATTACATCTGGTAATCTGAGTTGAAGATAACAATATGTAATATAACAACCACTGTTAATGTCTGTCATTTTGTTTTGAATCCCTGTATCACTTTTAATGTTCTTGCTTTGTTTTGTTTACATCTGTGATGTTGGTATGCTGGTATTGTTCTTGTTTGTTTGTTTGTTTGTTTGTTTTTTTACTACTCTGTTTAAAAAGAAAAAGAAACACTACCATGTGTCCCAATCCACTTGATTCCTCGGATCTGACACAGAGTCACTTCTGGCTCCTCCCCAAATTCAAAATCTTCAGGAGAGGTAAATATTTTAAATCACTTCTAGACCTTGAGGTGAACAAATAAAGGCACTCATGAGAGAAACTTCCAAACCTGCTTTGGAAAGTGCCAAGAACAGCAGGACGAGTGTGTTCTTACTGAGGGAAGTATTTTGTGAAGAATGAATGACAGTGTGTTTTTATTGTGGTCTATCTTTAAATTTTGTAATCACACCTTATACCTCTAAAACACTTTGCCAATTGTTCTAATAATTTGGTTTCTACTGAGTCCTTGTATCCGTTTAGCAAGCCTCTGCCTCTACATAACTTTAATTATCAATGAGTGAAACTTAGATTTAGTCTGAAACTCAGGGTCCTTAGTTCATCAATAATTCACCAATACATTTATTTCTAAAATTCTTTCTAGATGCTATATAATTCCTATTTTGTTACCATGGTTGAAGAGCTTTCATAGACCAATTTAATTATTACCACTCATGATTTGCAAAGATGGCTAAAAATTCTAAAAACTTACTGAGTCTAAATAAATTGTAGTTATTAGGCAAGTATCATTAGTATCCATTCTAGTAGGTGGAAAATCTTCAGTTCACTTACTATATTTATTTTGACACAATAGTTTTTTATAAGTGCTTTTGGTCCTCTGAGAGAGTTTGATACTTGGTAAGTTTTTATTAAGGATAAAATCATAGCCAGGCATGGTAGCACATGTTGTAGTCCCAGCACTCGGGAGGCTGAGGTAGGAGGATCATTGTGAGTTGCAAATGAGCCTGGGCTACAAAGTGAGCTCAAGGACAGCCTGAATTGCATAGTGAGATCCTGTCTCAAAAAGACAAAAATAAATAAGTAAATAGATAAATAAATAAATAAATGAGATACATACAGACTTACCCCTATCATGGGTACAGCGTATATTCTAATACATGGGGAGTGTGATGAGAACAAGAAAACTATTCATAAGCAAATAGTCCTCATGAGGAAAGATAGAATAATTGCTCCATTTATTTATTTATGGGCATTTAGTGTGCAGGGTATTTTTCTATGTGCCACAGATAAAGTAGTGTACTGCATAAACATACGTGCTTTCCCTAATGGGCACTTAGGTTCAAATAATATACAAGCAGGACAAAACAGGTCTCAGAGTAAAGCAGAGCTTCATTTTGGGTGAAAAAAAAAGCTGAGTTCCAGTGATAAGTAACACCAGTCATGGGAGTTTGGCCAAAGACAGGATGTTCCAAGACAGAGGAAAAACACTTTCATAGTTATGGCCTTGCAGATTCATGAAATTCTCTGCACCTAAGGTACAGAAGACAAAGAGAAGCATTTAATTGAGATTTCTCTCTGTTTTTATTTGTACTTGGGATTGAACTCAGGACCTTCTTAGTGACCTATATCCCCAACCTTTAACAAGATGAGATGAACGGTAAGAAGAAGCAAGTCTAGCTAGGAGTTTGTAGAGCATAGTGTAAAATGGATTTTTTTCTAAGACAATGACAGTTATTTGGAAGATACAGCTAGTCACCATTTTATAATTTAAAAAAATGATTCTAGCTGCTCTGTGTAGAATAGAAATAATTTCTATTGGTGCATAATTTATTCATTTCTGAATGAGAATACTAACAGCACTTATTCATGATTTTTTCAATAAAAAAACCATGTATGTGTATAAAAGTGTCCTAAGCATCTTATTGTACAACCCAAGGTGCTATATAGCTTACATGTTAATTAGTTGTGGGGAGCCAAGTAAGAGAAGAAATCACCTAGAAAGCTTATGCATTAGCTGAGACATGAAGTCATGTTATTTTGCATTAATATAGAAGTAGTGGAAATGAAAATGAAATCAATTGAAAGGACTTTGTAGGGTGGGATTAACAGAATTAAATTGCAGTTTCCGTTTTTGTTTTTTATTTGTACTGAGGGAAGCACCCATAGCATTTACATTTATTTATGTTCCAGCCTTTTACTTTTAAGATAGGATCTAAGTGTATAAATTGCTTGCAGTTGGCTTGAGTTTCAATTGCCCCTGCCTTAGCTTTCCAGAGCTACAATTACACATCTGTGTCACCACACCCAGCTTTAACTAAATATTTAATGGGGAATCCTGGAGGGAATTCAATTTTAAGATATACTTAGAGGTTCTTTTCTTTTAATGAAGCTATAATATATATGCCGGAAGCATTTCTAAGTTGTAGAATATGACAAAGAAGAGATTTGAGTGTTGGAATTGGGCACAAAGGAAAAACTCTTTCCTCCTATATTTATTTTCAGAAGCATATTAAATGGCAATGTAGAGATGCTCAATATGGAAATAAATATGTCAGTGTGAACTTCTGTCCAGATAAAAAGCACGGTCAGGACAAAGTTTACGGGATATGAAGGCAAGCAGAGAAGCAAATACGAGTAAACCAGATTTGGAGCAGGGGGCTGGTGGTGTAAGAGTGAAATCATGTCCTGCCCCATGCTGTACAAGACCAAAGTGCCCAGGTGCATTTAGTGTAACTTGAGAAGTCCAGAGACTGTGCGATAGGGTAAGAGAAGCTTGTCGTGACCTTTGCAAAATGGTCTCAAACTGAGGCAGAAGAAGTTTGGTTGAAGTTGCTTTGGAACTCTTTTTCCAACAGCCCTTTTATCTCCTATAGCCCTTCACATGTCAAGTGACAGTGTCAGTGACCTGACTTGACATATTTTATCTAAATATTTGTTCTTACTTTAGTCCTTTTTTTGCTAATTTCTATTGAACTGTCTCAGTTACTTGTCCTATAGTCTATAATTATTCTTATTCTAATTTTCAAGATAGCTTGCTTTCAAACCAACCCCAAGAACCAGGATTCTAAAGTCTTCCAGAGATAGTCTATATGACATTAATGTCTTCAGTCTCCTTAAAGAAAAGACATTGGCAGAGAAGTTTCTGTTTTTTTTTTTAAACATGGCTTTCCTACTTAGAGTTTTTTTTCTAAAGTAACCCAGAAAACTGTTTCCCAAAATATTTTCATTCAAGTTAAACTGAAACTTTTTGAGATCTCCAAACCCTGGCTTGAAAATGGAACAAAAGCCATTTTGCCCTTGAAGTATTTTACAGCATTGGATCATCTTTTGGGTCTTCTGAAATCTAAAGCCCTCTCTTGTCTGGTCATGATCTAAGGTCACCTGTCCTTTCTTTCCTATAACTCTTGACTCCACAATGAGTACTGGCCTGAACAAGAGATTATGTGGTTCCTAAACATAAAGAATGTGCACCAAAGATTTTCTTCTAATGCTGTAGTCTAACCAGCTTGCCACTTCTGGATTTCTCAGGTACCATTATTTTAATCACTTATATCCATTATCATCTGTCCAGTCCTACACTAGAGCTTTATGACTCATAGCAGTCCTTTAAAACCTAAACACAGGCATGATTTGATTCTCAAGGCTGTACATGCTACATGTGTGATATCCTTGGGTCCAGAAGCTTTCATTATAACTATTGATTGAAAGGTTTTTTTTTTTATCTTTCTTTGCAAATTTATTATGGTTGTCAATAGGAACCTAGAAGTTTTTACAAAAATATTTCACAAATATTGGTAAAATTATTAACATGAGCAGGTTTTCTGATCAGAAATTGTGATTCAGTGGGTCGAAAGTAGAACTTAAGAATGTGTATTTTATAAAAGACAGATAATAAGAATGTAGATCTTTCTCAGTTGGGAAGAAGAGAAAGAGCTGAAAGGAGGGGGAAGAGAATGAAGATAAAAATAAGAATTAGAGTGTGTTATATACATATACCAAGTCCATACAAGGAATGTAAATGTTATGTACTGCAAACATGTACTAACAATAAGTTCATGTTACTGAATTATCCAGGATAACTTGGTATATATTGCCTAAGGATCAAATTTTGATGAATAAGGATGTGTATTTTGGGGCTGGGGATTTAGCTCAGCGGCAAAGCGCCTGCCTGGCAAGCGCAAGGTCATGAGTTTGGTTCCCGGTACCGGAGAAAAACCAAAAAGAAAAAAAAAAGGATGTGTATTTTAAAGAGTTACTTTCTCAGGATGAAATTTTGATAAATATTGCCTGAAAAGACAGAAAAATATTGCACAGTCTATGAATAACGACAGTTTGCTTCACTCATGAGTTTTTTACTTCGCAATTGCAGGAAAGCAACAGGCAGTCACAATGATCCATATTCTGATTTTGATCTTTTCCTGAGCTCACAGAATGTGGCAAAATAATCTTCTGTGGTGCTGGGCGGGAGCCATGAGGCTCAGGTCCCAATCAGCAGCCTCATGAAGAGGATAAATCAATATCTCAAAATGTAGCATGACGCTAAGCTGCAGTGTTTGGTAGCTTTGGTATATTGAATACACTTTTGACTTATGAGATTTTCAACTTGTGATGAGTTACCCAGGTATAACCCCATTCTAAGTGGAAAAATGAATATATTATTTTCTCAGGGATATTTCATTAAATCTTAAAACCATTAAGGCATTTCAAATTTTGTGGGAGAAGAGGAACATTTTATGATTCACGGTAAGTTACTCTCATAGGAACAAGCAGAAGGACTCTGCTTTTTTATTTTCAGTGATTAAATAAGTACTGAAGGTAATGCACAGCAAGAGCTGCTTTTCACAAAGATAAACATATTGATTTGTTATTAACATGCCCCATTGTGACATTAAAATGATGTCGAATGAGTCCAAAATCTCACCAGTTAGGACCAGGACCTACTCTTTTGTCTCACATTCAAAGCCAACACCTAAGGAAGGTTGCCGGTCCGCATTACCTTCCTCTCACATGGCAAGGCCGTAATGCTTATTCTATGCCTCTTGTCTCAGTTCTGATTCTTGTTCTCTCCTTTCCCTTCTGTGCTTCCCTGTGGAATTGTACTTCTTCAGCAATATCTTTCTGTTAACCTCCGTGTTATAAATCCTCTCCTTCTTTGTGTTACCTGAATCCCGGGTCTTTTGGGGAATAATAATACCCCCTTAATTTTCTTAAGTGAATTTTATGTGCTTTCCAATACTGGGTACCTCAGGGTCTAGAGGTGATGTTACCAATGATTTCCAGCTCTAGTTACCATCCTGGGTCCTCAATTTCCTATGTTTGGTCTTTAATCTTTTTTGAATTGAGGCTCATCAGCACCAGCAACCTAAAATTTGGGGAGTACCTCGATCTACCCCATTCCAGACTTATTGTTAAACATTCACTCCTCTGAAGTGCTGTTACTGGATAATATCAATGGTGTCTCCAATGACTTCTTTGTCTTTTATATTCACTTTACTTGAACTCACTGTAGAATAAGATACTGTTGACTTTCTGCCTTCCAGAAATTCACT
The DNA here is from genome assembly GCF_000276665.1 of Chinchilla lanigera. Taxonomy (NCBI): domain Eukaryota; kingdom Metazoa; phylum Chordata; class Mammalia; order Rodentia; family Chinchillidae; genus Chinchilla; species Chinchilla lanigera. The sequence continues at coordinate 30,159,834 of NW_004955403.1, read as the reverse complement.
TACTTGGACCTATCAGTCACAAGGTTATTTCTTATGTACTATTTCAAGTGAACTTCAGTTGCAGTGGATAGCCAAATTTTAAAGGAGAAAAACTCAGTTGAGTTAACTGGCTTCTTAAAATTCACAGTGCTAGCAAGGGGCATGAAAAATGAAACCCTATTACTGTGTAATTCCAAGTAAAGTATCTTAACCACTGCATTTTATGGTCTCTTTGATTTTGAGGAGGTTGTAGTTCAGTACTAAGTAGAGAGCCCTTGAGCAGCTAGGAGGTAACATAATAAATCTGGAAACTGGGAAATGACATTTGGATGTGGAAAGCAGCTACTGTTTTAGAAGATAAACCTCACTTAGATCTTCTAACGCTATCACCGTTGATCCTCCAGGGAGATTATTCTGTACCAAACTTTCAGGCAGAGACCTGAAAAAGTTATTTTGAGAAAGCAATAAACAAACAAATGATGGGTACCAAATAGATAAAGACTAAAAATAATTGTCCCTTTCTGGGGGTTAATTAGTTACAGAGTCTCTTTCCTTTAAAAGTGTCACCTTCTCTGCTATTTCTTTGTGTCTTCTTTTCCAGCATTGTGGTCTCATGCTTGATACCTGCCCACCAAAAAATAATGTGACTTAGGTTAGTTCTAAAGGGTTTATGTTACTTCTAGACAAGATGAACTTGAATTTTATTACTACTATTTTCAAAATTATTATGTAATAAAGAAATTTGACTCCATACAGAATTTCTAGTCACACAGAAAGGGACAATTATTTTTAGTCTTTACCTAGTTGATACCCATTATTTGTTTGTTTATTGCTTTCTCAAAGTGACTTTTTCAGGTCTCTGCCTGAAAGTTTGGTACAGAATAACTCCACTGATGTATTGAGTCACAAGCCTCTTAAATAATACAACCAATATCGTTTGCCTTTTAAAATTTCCAAATATTCAAATTATGTTTCTTTCTTGCCACAAAAATATTAATTTAGTCAATTAGAAACAGATATTTGGCCCTATGCTGAGTGGAAACTTACTTAGTAGTAACTTATTTCTTGCCCTTGTGAATATAGCTCTCTAATATACCACCAGGGAGTAAATTCAACTTTGTGATAATTTGGATTATTAGGTATTTAAAAATAAAACCTCAGCTAGAATTGCACTTTTAATACAAACAACATTCTATTATGTTGTCAGCCTCCTAAGGAGAATTACTCTTTCTTTCGTGGAAGTACTTTTTCTATTTACACAATTGATATACAAAGATAGAATTTTAGGTAATGATAACCATAGTGTCACAAAGGCAAGGCTGAGATATACCTATGCAGAAATGAGATGAGAGGTGTATGATCTGAGAATGAAAAGACTAGAAATCTGTGATGCTTTTGAATGAAGCATATTTAAGTATTCCCTTTCTCTTTTAGACTAACTATAGCTTAGAAGGACTCCCATAAGAAGGCAGGAGGAAGGAGGTATTCATCAGCCAGACAAGAGTACATTTAAATTAGAGGCTTATTTTTTTTTTTTTATTTTGCTACTGTAGAAATTCAGTTAAGTTGAAGGTCTAAGGATGGAGACAACAAAGAATGATAGGGAATTTATTTTTCCTTTAACTTTTCTCATTTTATATAAACTCCTAGATAAAACACAATTTCTGTAAGGAAAAGAAATTGATTTTTTCTCACTTTTAATTCTGCATCAAAAATATCTTCATCATGAAACACACTCTGGCCTTCACAACTTGACACCAATTGCAAATCCTGATAAGCATCATATTTTTTATCTTTTGATCTTTGAATCTATTACTAATAAAGGTATTGTTTTTTTCTCAAAACTGCTTATAAACATGCCTTTGTTAGATATTAATATTCTTTTTTTTAAATCTGTAATAGAACATAATAGCACTACATAGACGTAAGTTACATGTATTATTATTTACTGTCACCTAAATACTCTGTGTATTTTCTGCAATTTTAAAAAGAAAATCTACAAACCAAGACAAAGAAAAAATTCAACAAATATTGTTCTAATGTTTAAGGGAGAATGAAAATGAAGCTATAGGAGAAAGTAATATATTAGTATTATATTTAGAAAATTTACAACTATTCACTTAAACTGAGCTGTATATTTTAGATAAGTGCTTTCTTTTAAATTTCATTGAATCCTCACATATGTCTTATGAGGTAGAGAAATACAGCATCAGCACTGCTATTTCCATAGCATGCAGTATGGCCTGAAGTTGCGGGATTAGTGGTTCAAGGTCATAGATGGTACACAGCAAACCACCTAGGCCTTCTATTGCAAAATGAACTTTGCTTTTTATTACCTACAGCTGCCAGATCACCATCTACATTTGTGACAATAATTAGAAAAAATGGAAATAACTGGAATTTTAAAGTGTAATATATATATATATGTGTATATGTGTATATATATATCTGCATAAATATGTGTATTAGATATCTGCATCTGCCCACTTTTAAAACCAAACAGTAATATACGCTTATCACACTTACCCTTCCTGGGGATATTTTTGGATTAAGAAATTTTAAACAAACAACTAAAAATATGATTATAGGTATTACTGGTTGACTATTATTCTTGCCTCAGGCAGCAGTTTGTCAGCTGCACATGAGTCTTGAGTGTCTTATTAAATTACAATGCCAATTAATGTGCCTGGATATATTTTGACTAGCTCTGAACTTATGGCAATTATAAATTGTAACTGGCTGGTGATGGTTATAAATACTGTATCTGTGACTGATAAGGGTACAGTATAATTTCATAGAAATTATAATAATTATAATCCTCAAATCACTGTGATTGATTAAAAATCAGTCTCTTAGAAGTTTCACAGAGTCCTTACCCAAGAGCTTTTAATGACCTAGGCTTCATTCATAAGAAATTTCTTTAAGTACCTAGAGAAAATGAAGATGTTTTTATTACCCTAATCAGGCTATGACAAATAAACACTTTCCAACCATGATTATTAGAAGATACAATTTAATAGTGGAATTGTTGTGATCACTGAGAATATAGCCATTGAAAGATAAAGAAATTTGTTAACAACCAACCGACAACTGACCAAATTTTAGTATCAACAGTGACTAGGGGGATGGTCATGGTGCAATCTTTCATTTTTCTTAAAAGTCCAGATTGCTTTTTAGAGATAATGATATTAACAACAAAAGAGAAATTCTTTATATTGGCACATTATTTTGAGGAAGTGATGTTGTGATAGTAGGTGACTTATTTTTTAAAAAAGTTGTTGCTTTTAGTGTGTAGGTTTCTCTATAAAAATGTATCCTTTTATTAATAAACATTTGCAGTACATAATGATTACATTCGTCATTAGGAATTGTAACAGGTAAATAACCCTTCTCCATTCTTTTTCATCCTCTTTCCTAACCCTTCCTTTCATCCCTTTTCTGACTCTTTATAGTTTTCACCTTACAAGAATGTACTTATCATTGTTCAGAAGTTGTATTTCCAGTCATCTTGACATAACCTTGAATGTGCCTTGCATTTATCAGGTCCATATGAATACAGTATGGAGAAGTGGCTCTCCAACTCTGCTGTCTTCCAGGATTGTCTGATGGGCTTGTTGAAACACAGTTGGTTACCTCCCCCTAGAGCTTCTGATGCAGTGTATCATCTGGAATGAGACCCAACAATTAACATTTCTGCTATGATCCTCAATGATACTGATGATGATTATGGTCCAGCATCTACTCTTTGATAACCACCATAGTAATAGTTAATAGTAGTGTTTCTAGGGCCAGACTGTCTAAATACAAATTTGTTTCCATCACCTAGCAGCTGGTTTACCTTCAATGAGTTTAATGTTTTTGTTGTTTTATTTTTTTTTCATCAGTACAGTGGGTTTAATACCAGCACCTAACTCACAGGGCTATTCTAGAATATTACCTGAAACAGAGTAAGCAGTCAACAGAAGTTGGCTATCTTAAATGCTTTTAGAGATCCATTTGACTCTAAACTCACAATCATCAACAAAAATACTCTGTTCTATTAATAGATCTACTGTGTTCATGATGACCCTGCTTCCTAAATATGGGACAGATAATACCTGACTCAGTGTACTTAACTTTAACAAATACAGTGTAAGAAGAATTTTGATGGACTAAATGTATCTAGGGAAGGTGAAAGGGTTTAAAATTATGTCATTTAAGGTGTAGAAATATTTCCTCTAGAAGTTAATCATTGTTAGTAATACCATAATTGTATTAGAATATCTGAACAATTGTCATACAAAAAACAGACACCCTATTCTGTGTATTCAAAAATTCCAAATATATTTACCTTCACATTAAGAATAGTATATCAATCATAATATTATAAATGAACGGATTGCACCATGTGCTTTTAAATTCCTTGTTAGTGACTGCTGAAAAAAAAAAGTGACCCTTTATTATAAGGTATGGAGAGTCTTATCTTATGTAAAACACTGGGTTAGATCACCTTTTAGGAATTTCTTCCTTGGTCCTAGGGAATTTGTCTTTACCTTTAACCCTTTGTTTTCAGGAGACAGATTATATTTTAAGTCTAGGAAGCAATGATAAAACAGGACATGGCAAAAACTTTGTTGATTTTATTCAGTAAATTCTGCCTACTTGGTCTCACAAGATGTAGAATCTTAATTATGACAGTTCTGCTGCTTAAATACCAGTCTGAGACTACTGTACTGAGCTGTGACAAATTAAACTGTCCATAATTTTCAGTCATGCCTGATTCTACTACTGTTGTGTAAACATGGGCTGAATTATCTTAGCACACCCACCTGGCTCACTGCAATGCAAATCTGCTAGCACAGCAAGGAAAATAAGAAGGCCTCCCGGTGAAGAAGTTTTTGAAATAGTGAAAAGAGAAGCAAGCAGTAATGATTATAAAAGTGACTTTTCTTAGGGAGTATTATCTGTCACCGAGCACGCTATTAATAGTAATTTCCCTATGTGAGGCATCTATCTATGAATATTTGGTAAAAAATTCATTCATTTTATTATGCTATTGTCAAATCATACACTCATGTTTATCTGTTTCCCTCCAGATAAAAAGGGCAATTGTTAAATAAATTTTGGGTGAGTTGTGCCAGGGAGAGATATGAATCAATAAACCACAGGAAAAACAATTTTAAAGAGTCTATAGTAAAATTACTGGTTCGTGTGGAAAAGCATGGAGAATAGTGGTTCTAGGGGCATGCCAGGTCTTTTATTAAGTACTGTTAGCCCTCTAGTATACAGCCAAAAACGTTGCCTTTTAATTCATATAATGGTAGATAATTATACAGTGAGTTTGTTTATGAACTATACGTAAGTTCTCCATGAACTGGAATAGAAAATTTCTCTTTGATAAGTAGATGGGAGAATCAAAAAGTATTAAGATGTTGTCTTAGTTATTTTTCTCATTGCTGAGACAAAATACCCAACAAAAGTTAAAGGAGTAAATGTTTATTTACCTCACAGTTTGTGGAGGTTTCAGCCATAATTGGTGGAATCCAAGGCAGAATAACATATGGCAGAGGGCCAATTGATCACAGCAGCAGGAATCACCAAAAGCAACAAGAGAGGAGGGGAGAGCAAGCCTCTTTCCATCTCTTATATTGCAAGCAGGCTACCTGCCCCAGGGTAGGCATAAAACTCATACTTTTAATCCGAGCATTGGACCATCAATCAATCACAAACTCTACATTCAGGGCCTCTGAAAAGCCCACCCTCCCCATAACCACATGTGGCTTTAGGGGGACATCTAGACATAAACCATGATAGATGTGTCCAATCCCCATGAATGAATGTAATCATAATGTACTGTAAGCATGTACTGATAAATATAAAAATTCAAATAAGATAAAACTTAAGTTAAATCATGTAAAGAAAAAAATATATACTCAGTAAAAGGCGGAATCACTTCTAAATATAGAACCCATATTCAAAAATTAATGAACTGCACTGAATATGTTAGGGAAAGAACATGTTCTTCAAAAGAGGGCTCAATAAACAAGAAAATCTCAAAAAGATGTACACTCAGATACAGTTCAGGAACCAGAAAGGGAAGTACAGTCGCTATCAACTACTCTGTCCATCTTAAAGATATGCTTGGTAGAGATAGCTTTAAACATTAAAAGTATTTATTGTTTTAATGTTCAGCATATGGTAATCTGATAAGATTATTCTCTTGTGTAGGTCTAGTTATACGAGACCTCTAGTCCCTCTTATGGTTATATTTGTCATTCTAAATGGAATCTTCTGGATTCAGTTAATGTCAGGCAACCTGAAAGACTAATTTCCTTGTAGTGTCCTATTAAAAGATTTCGGAGCTCACAGAAGTGGCAGCCAAACCTTGCATAAACTCACCAGCAAGATACACTTTACCTGTAAGACCTTTTGGGAGACAGCCTGCCAAGCTCTTTTAAAACAATGCCCCTAGATAACAACTTAACTGGAGGTCTGAAATTTCTTCATCTACTTTGTTGTGCAGGTTTGAGAACTAGAAGCAATATAAGTAACAACCACAATTTAACACGTGTCTATTAAACTTAAATATAATTCAATATGGACTTCTGAATGTAAATTAGATATTCTGTGTATTGTACTTAAGGTTTTATTGAATGAGAACTACAGTGGGAATTACAAGAACTCCTGTAAGTATATTTTTATCAGAAACCCATGTACCATGTCTATGGAATGCATTATGAATTGCAGGCAGACCAGACTACCTTGCATATGTGAATTCTTAATCTTCAAAGCAAACTTCTGAATGAAGTAAATTGTCTTAGTTTTCCCTTTAGGAAAATGGATCTGGTAAGGTTAAAATTCCACAGGTTAAACTAAGTCAATAATAGTTCCACAAATAAATGTTTTCCCACGGGGTGACGCAGAGCTCCTGTGCTATAAACACTGTAGAACAAAGTGATGTGTTAGGGGGATGTGGTAGAGGTTACAATTTGTCTTCCCAACATCTGTCACATCAGTCTTCCATGCCAAGAGGACATCTGCATTATTGACAATACAAAATGCTCAGCTTTACAAAAAAATAAAAGTCTGCTCAACCTTATAATCTCCCTTTCTTTTTAGGTATAGCCTTTCTCCTTTGGCATGACTAGATTCTGACCACTTATAGTGGAATGGAAGTTAGAATTCAAGAATGGCACTTTAATAGAGGGGTAGATAGTTAGTAAACAATTATGTGCATGTATTTAACTGCTTTTTACCCTGTTTTCCTCTTGACTTCAATGCTGATATAAAGGTTGGAGGTTCAGCAGTCATCCTTGATCTTGAAGTGACCTCGTACAAAAGTTACTTGCCAGTGTGTTTACTCACATAAGGAGGCAGTGTCTGATAAAATGGAGGCTGTATTACCAAGCGTGGACATTTTCATCTGGGTTCCGTTTTATTTGACATAATAAGCCCTTTTGTATTTAACCCAGTTATTTTTTAAAATTTTCTGTTATAAATACTCAAATACAATCCTAACAGTTAAAAAGGACAAAGAGTAGATGTGAATATTTTCCCACCATGTTTCTTAAAAAAAAACAAAAGCCAGGGAAACAATGGTGATGCTTTTCATGTTCCTCTACTTAACTCAGCTTCATCTTTTTTCATAGATACCCTATGTTTATACACTTTGTGGTTCTGGTAACATTTCAACATAGTTTCACAAGATAAAATCAAACTCCTGTTATATATTTAAATAAAATTAATATATAATATTCCCAAACTGAACCACATGAGAAATGAAAGGGACTCATTAATAGAGGCCCAAAGTAATACCGATGCTTGCAAAAAGGATGCAAGCCAAGGCTACCGTGGAAAAATCTGGGTTAAATCACTGTAAGTTTAATTATAGTGAGGCTGAAGGAAAGGAGAAAGAGAAAAGATGTTGTATTAATGATATGCAGTAGAAAATATAGAAAAGCTGGTTTTTGTTATTACTTAATACCTCCAATTTTTATTCCACAGTGCCTTACAATTGCAAGAATTGTTAAGTACAATAGGGATTAGATGTTGATAATGTTGCTCACTATGGCTGCTATCATGATGACAGTGATGATCCCAATTATGATCTGTGGGGGCTATCTGCGTGCTCACCAGGTTTTAAAGGGAGCTAATATACAAACAAATCCTGACAAGAATTGAGAATTCCCCCAATCCTTTGCTGAAACAATGTGTCAGAGGCAGATAGGAATAAGTAAGTCTGCTAGTTATCATTTCTTTTCCCAGAAAGACATACAAGGTCTAGGTAAAGTTGAATAGACATATAATTCTAGTTGATGTTTAGACATTTGATTACTGCAAAAATTGTGAATTTCAGGTCTTTATGGCTAAATGTGGGGTTTTCTCAATAGTTTACAACATCATATTTTTGTGTGGCAAAATGAAGAAACTTTTTTTTCTGAAATCTTCTAAATTAAAGCTGAAAAAAGACTAGTTCAGCAGAAAATAGGACACACACATATGTGTGTGCACACACACGGATGTATATCCTCTCTTTACGGATTCCTAGAACATTGGAAGAGTGTTGTGACACAGTAGTTCTTTTGCACAAAGGTTTACTAATGGGAATGGAAATCTCAGTGCGAAAGTGAGAAAAGAATACAGGTTCATAGTAAAGTCAAATAAGGGAAAGCAGGAGCGAAATCACAAGCAAAGAACAAACAAAAAGTAAACAAACAACTGTAAAAGCCCAAACATAGTCATCAGTCAAAGAAAGTGAACTACAATATGAAAACTGAATCAGGAGAAAGTAACAAGAGTAGAATGTTTCCTCCCTCACAGGTATAAGTGCAAGTTAAAAAAACAAGGGTCAGTTTTGTTGGAGAATATTTTAATTAATAATTCAAGAAAAAATACATTGCTTAGTTTTCGAAATGAATCACTCATTGTGATTTTAAAAGAAAGGACTCAAAAAATTAACAGAGGAATAAGGTGTGTGTGCCTAAAATCCACAGGATAACAGGTCACTGGCTTGAAGAAAAGCAATGAGATGGAGAACAATGGTCCTGCAGGATGAACAGCTGCCCTGAAACTCAATGAGAAAAAACATTTTAAAAAATGTTCACAGGATGTCACAGCACACAGCATTTAGATGGTCTGTCATCCTGGGGAGATTAACCATGGATAAAGTGAAAAAATGACTAAACTTTTTATTTTGCTTTCTGTCATAATATGCTTTCTGTAATATTTTCTATAATAATATTTCTGTAATATTTTCTGTAATATTTTCTATAATAATATTTCTGTAATATTTTCTGTAATATTTTCTATAATAATATTTCTCATAATATGCTTTATTTTGTTTGACTTTAAGTAGGACAAAAATATTCTACCTGTACATAGCATGCTGATGTCACATGGTTGAACTCTAACTTGGGCACTTACTACCAGGTGAAGTGAACAAAGGATGTTTTAGTTGTTCATTTACTTTAGTAGAAGATAAAAAACAGAAATAAAGTTCACTACCTTATAATTTGATTTTGCAAATTTTTGTTTCTTAGCTTTTTCATAATAAGAAAGGATAATAATGTCCAGAGCCATTTATTTAAGAATGCCAGAATTATTATTTTTTCATGATTATTCTTGTCTCTAAGTCCCTCAAAAGATAATTACTGCCCTAGATTTTGTGTTATAATCTTGTACGATTTCTGAGAAACACAATTTTATTGCATATATTTCTACACAAAACATTATTAGTTTTAATTGCTTTTAATCTATGTAGAAATTGAATTGCACTTTATTTGGTCTTCTAGATGAGATTTTTTTTTGCTCTCTATTCCACAGCAGGAGTCATCATGTTGTTTTATGAAGCTGTAGAGCATTTTCAGTGCTGTGGAATCTCACTATATGCATATAGCATAACAATAATTTTTTCTTGAGTGAAAATTTTATTCTCAATCATTTGCTTATTTTGTATTTCATTATGAAGAAAGCTGATGCGTGCATTGTTGTACAGATACTCTATATCCCCCCATAAATCTGGATTTTCTGTTACTATGGATTGGAGATTAGTTTTAATACTATAGGTGAATATTCAATTTAAAGGATAATTCTATTCCATTTTCTTTATACCTTCATAAAGAGCTTAGGACTTCCAAATGATTTATATTTTCAGGTTTTAAATTTTGGTAATTTGATAGATTAAACTTGTATCTCAATGTTTTTTTTAAAGTTTTACTTGCAAGTTTTGAATACTAAGGCAGTGCAGTAAATTAATCTATCTCCGTTTTGATATCTCTTTTATACGTTTCCATGTATTTTGCAAATTTTACCTTAAGTGGCTGCTTTTCAATATTTTTAAATTCATAACAAACTATTCATAATGAATGGTTTATTATTCAGACAGAGGGGAAGGCGACTCTCTTGCATGTCTGGAAGTAGCTTGAAAGAGTTGGCAAAGGAGAGTGGGTTGTGGTTTTTCTACTGGTTAGAGTATGGGCTGAGAGGAGGAAGCGCTTGCGTCAGGCGGTGTCTGAGCCTGTGAATTTGGGCCCCATGGCACCAGCAGAGAGAGCACGTGGGCTTCTCAGAAGGTTTGCACTTGAAAGGCAAGGGGAAAGGGAGAATGGCGGAGGTGAACACTGGCCCAGCGAAATTTCAAAAAAATTGTTCAAAGGACAGGGGAACGTGAGAAGGGGGAAGGGAAAAGGAAGGAAGGGAAAAATGAGAAAAGAAGGATAAAATGGAAACAAAGCTTTGAAGTAAGGAGGGGAAGAGGGGTTGAAGAGAGGAGAGAACAGGGAGAAAAAAATAGATCAATTTATAACATGCACAGGTACACATTCCTTATGATGAAAGTAATCGCTGTATATGTATCTAAATTGTATGAATAAATTTAATTAAATTAATAAAAAAGAAAATGACATTGGAAGTCTGCCTAACTACAGAGAGATTATGAAATCATGTCCATAATTAGATCACTATAGATCACAATTTAGAGATCACTATTTAGAGAGAGATCACCATTTAAGTTATGGGTAATCTATTATAGATCACCATTTAAATTAATAAAGCATATGTTGAAAAATATGAATTAATACTTTTCACATTATGCAGATTTTAAGCTAAACATGCAAATTCAATCAGTTTAGCATTTCATAAAAATTCATGTAAATTTTCAATATTAAAAAGGCAAAAATACTAACAAATAGTGTAAGTAACTTTTAGGTTATGTACTTACCTCCGTGATTAGATTTGTATGAAGACATGTGATTTCTATTATTTAATACTAATATACTTCAGATGAAATCATGGTTATAGCACAAGATTTCTATGATGTTTCAATAAAGAAACATTTACAAAATATTTCTGCAATCAATGAAAGGAAAGAAACATAAAAGTGAGTCATTCTCCATACTATATACTGTCAGGCAGAGATCCCATCTCATCTTGTCCATATGGTTAGTTTATTGTCTGAGCGCCATTCATTGAGTAAACCTCAGAGAATGCTCTGAGGCTCTTTTACCTCTGTTCTATGTCATATTCCACATAACAGTGCCATTGTCTTGTTGGAAGCTGCTGGATCTGGTTATTGGTCATATGTGTGAGGGCAGGACAGAGCCAGAGTGCCTCAAGCAGTCAAGCTACCTCAGTATTGAATAAAACACCCTGCCTGGACAATTTCAGTTGTTAGTCGCTAGGTCACATTGCCTCTCATGATATTAACTTTGCAAGGGTATAAATAAATGCCCCTACTGTTGAAGTCAGTCTTCTTACCCATCAGGTAAGAGTTAACTCCACCTGACCCAGCTCTTGTCTCTTGTCCTTATTTTCCTCATACTCACTGCCGTTTCTCTCTGGAGTACAACAGAGACCCACAAGGTTCCCTACATTGTCTTTGTGATTGTTTTCCCCCATTGCATAGTATTTATCCTTTAACCAGAGCATTCTTTGTTCTCTTAAATGTAATAAATGTTGGCATGAAGTAGGGCATCTCACTGAGAAGTTGGTAACTTTTGTATGACATACGTCTTATCCCTCAACCTGGATGCATATAAGGAAGAAATTGTGTCTGCCTCTGCTTAGACTCAGATTGTGACACCTTAATGTGAGTGCACAGATTTATGGGTCTTAGCTTCCACAGTTTGTCATTGGCTTCAGGATAGCTACTGATCTCAGGCTTTCTTGCTTACTCTTTATTTCTTCAATATTTCAGTCCCAGCTCTCCTTATCATTTGACTTTTGTTTATTTTGATCCATTGATTTATTTATTTGTTCTTGGTGACTTGACCTTTTTCTAGAGAATTATCATGCTTACTGCCTAAAGTGATTTGTCAAAATGTTTTAGCATTATCTTTTAATCTATGACCTAGTTCCTTAGTAATTTAGAATGCCCTGGAGCATCTATACTTTTTGTAGTGCTAGAAGCACATGTCCTGCTCTGCTGAAGGTTTTGTGCTGAAAAGACATTAGCAGTTGAACTAGAGTATTTTCTGCAAGATGTGATATTTAGACAATTAGGTGTGATCCCCTTTCTGAGGCAAAAGCCACCTGTGTATAGTGACCTGTTTAGCTTTTTCTTTTTCATCTGGACAAAATCTCTCCATAACTTATAGTTGAAGTCATCCCTCAGCTCCAGCCTCAGAAACCACATTTTACAGATCAAATACAGCCATGAATATTTTTTCATTTTGTAAATAAAGTTTTATTACAACACATCATATCATTTATTTATGTAAGATCTGTGCACTACTGTGGACTGAAGTGGTAGACATGGAAATCATCTGTTTCACCACATCTATCAACCTTTCAATAAGGTTCTTCACCAATCCCTAGTAGTTCTTTATGAAAAACAATTACATTTGCTACACTGCGTGTGCCTAATGTATACTTCTCTTTTGTGTCAATTGCCGTGTTTTCAGTTGAAAGTAACAGAGCTCCAATTCACAGTTCCAAAATAAACTGGTGAATTCGGCAGTGCAACATTATTAATGATTTAGGTTGTTTTATTTCCCTCATTATCATCAGTGTGCTAGCTTGCATATTTATGTTTACCTGTTCATGGTAGTAAGACCACCATGGTTGCTAAATGATTATGCAAAAAAGTGTAAGAACATCACTTCCTGAGGTTAACCTTTTTATTTTTCAGCAAGGAAAACCTTTCTCTAAACCTGTCTCTGTGCATATCTCTCCCTCAGGTCCACAATAATGTTATATATTCATATTTGTCACTTGTTGGGAGAGAAAAAGTGGCATGATTAATGTAGAAACCAGTAGTAGTGGTTTCTAATATCTCCATGAGTTATACTGTGAAATAGTTCTCCTTCTGAGGTCTAGCCAGGCTTTCATTTCAGGATGCAGATCCGACTGAAGTCTTTTCTACCTTCTCTCACTTTGGAGCTAATAGTTGACTAGGCTGTGCTCTTCTAGGATGTCAGATGCAATCCAATTGAAGGGAAATAAAACCACATGCACACAATTGAGGCCAAGAATAGAACGTGGCATACTTGCATATACCGTGCTTCTCGGCCAGAGCAAGTCAGTATCTATATGGGAAAAGGAGACCCCTATGCTAGGGGAAAACATAAAGTCACATGACATGGGACACAGTTATCCAATTCTTTTCTATTAGAGGAAGGACAAAGAATTGAAAATAATAAGCAAAGCTTCATAGCGGACTCAGATGATTCAATAACTTGGCTTGGGTGAGATTTTGTTCTCAGAAGTAGCATACTTGGTATAAGCACAAAATAAGCATTTTATTACTAAGAAAAAATAAAGAACAATTATACTTTGTTTTTCTTACCATAACATTTTACCTCCTACTGCAATATTTCCAGCAAACTAAGAGAAGCTAAGTGATGACTTTAATATTATTACTAATCTAAATGCCTTTGGAACAGGAAAGTAGATATAAAATATTCAGAGTACTTTTGCACTGAATAACTCATATAATAACAAACTTCCTTAAATATGTCATGCTACTATTTTATCCATAAACAAAAGCAGTCTGACACATTGGTCTTGTCATTCAGTTCTTGTCATTTAGAATTAATACCATAAGTGTTTTTTCAATCAACATAATCTTGAGATTCCCCTTTCTTCTTATTATCATATTTGTTGTGTAAAACTTGCTCCAGTATTTTTCCTTATTCATGAATTTCTCTAAAAATTAACTTCGTCCTCTTTTATATTCTCCTTATCTGTAATGTAAAACATACATATACAATGTATATATAACACACATTGGTTATATGTATATGTAACATGTATCTGTAATATAAAATGGAATTTCTTTTTATCAGTTATTCTTAATATTATTTTCCCGATTTGGTCATAAATTGAAGAAATAATCTCTTCTGAGACAAAACATTCAACATATACTTATTAAACTCTTTGCTTAGAATTTAAAATCATCCTTTAAATTTATTTTATATATTTTAAGTATTATTCAAAACAAATCTTTAAAAAATCAATTTCTCTAATCATATCTATGAGGCAGGCATGTATTTTCGCAGTGGCATCTTGTGAATGAGCGTGTTGTCTAAGAATGGCTCCCTCTTAATTACGATTGGGCCGCTGACCATGAGCACAGAGTGAGCCGCAGGCCAGTGAAGCATGCAGTGATGCTGAGGGCATCGGGGTGGGACATACGGGAGGTGCCTTTATGGAGCAGAATATCGGGCTCTGGGGAGTAATGATAGGCTGTAAAATGGCACTAAAGGACAGCACACAGAAAATTGCCAGAGAAAGACAGATGGATGGGATGTCCAATAACCAAGAAGAAATCTGTACAATTACTACTCTGAGAGGATTGGTAGAGAGGGTCCTTGAGGAAAAATTAAATAAATAATATATAAATGGTGTCTGCAGGAGCTAAAGCAATAGCTAACAGCTAGAAATCACAGTGTTGAATGGTAAATATGCCCTATAAAAGCTTGATTAGTGAAATGCAGCTTCTCCACAAGGTCAACTACAGTAAATTTCAAGACTTAACGATACTAGTTTAATGATCCTTATTTAGGCTCACAAGTGACACTTTTCAAGTTTTGGAGAAGGGATATTGCTTTTATTCATGACTGTGATTTTACCCTATTTGGTGTAGGTGCTGTGGTTTAGATGTGAGGTGTACCCCAAAAGCTTTCTGTGTTTGGAAGGTGACTGGCTCATGGGGTACTGTACCCATCAGTAGATTCATCTCCCACCCCACCCCAGAGCCTTGTTCTACACTCATGTTTCCTTATTTCCCACTC
This sequence comes from Chinchilla lanigera, assembly GCF_000276665.1. Lineage (NCBI taxonomy): Eukaryota > Metazoa > Chordata > Mammalia > Rodentia > Chinchillidae > Chinchilla > Chinchilla lanigera. The sequence goes on along the minus strand of NW_004955403.1, from coordinate 30,144,646 downwards.
CCTACTGCTCCATTACTGCCTAATCTCTGCCTCCCCTCAGATCAGTAAATTCTCACTCGAGCTTGAACCCTCTTGTGGATTACGTGTGGGAGGGATCTGTGAATCATTCCAAAAGCATCCCCGACACCCATGGAAATATTGCCTTCTGTGAAGCCAATCTCTAGTGTGGAAAGTTTGGGGACTGAGGACTTAGATAACAGAAATTTATTGTCCTACAGTTCTGGATGCTGTAAATCCAAGGTAAATATGTCAGCTGAGTTGGTTCTTTTAGGAAGTTTCCAGGCAGAATCTTTTCTGTTCCTGTCTCATAGCTGTTGAAACCTTACTGACAATCTTTCTTTAATATTCCTTGGCTTATAATTGTATGAGCCCTTGACCTCTGCCTTAATCTTCACATGGTATTAGAATTTAGCATAACTTTAGGGAAGACATAATTCAGCTCAGCCAAGGAATAAGGGAAGTACAATTTATTACATGTGTTTCAGTGGTAACCTGACTGAACATGTCTTAATGGTGAGAAAACCGAGGTCAAGGAGAGAGAAATCAGCTGCCCAAGAAGGGCTATTAGAATGGTAGTGGGCAGGTCTTGGCCAGAACAGGTCTCTTGATCTCTGATATGATCCTTTAATACCTTATTGTAAATGCCATTAAGCAGTATTTACTTTTTAGACTAATGACTAATGCTACAAAAGTATTGCACTCTCTTAATTCCTTTGGGATCATGAAGAGAATGGAATCCTCTGGAAAATGTCTGCAGACAAGAAACCTACTTAATATTGTAGTAATTGCAAGAATATCTTTCAATCATATAGATTAATACTTTCCCCCACACGTTTTCATTTGCCAAATAATCTTAATTGTTTCTTTTTTAAAACGGTCTTTTAAATGGTTTAACATTGCCTAAAATGTTAAGGAGACCATATTGCATTCATCGATTGATTGCAGTACTAGAAATTGAACACAAGAGCACTCTACTGTACATATTCACTGCCAACACATTTTATTTCTTTGTTTTGAGACAGGGTCTTGCTACATTTTCAAGTCAGGCCTTGAAATTGCAGTCTTTGTGGCTTAATCTCTCAAGTACCTGGAATTACTCTGCCACTGGCCCTGGCTCGTATTACTTCTGGATTGGAGAAAAACATATACTCAGAGTGGGGATTCACACACTAATGGATTTTTCACCTATTGTAGAAGAGTAGTGGTAAAAAGAAAGGGTCTTTGTTCAACTACATTATTCTACTCACTTGCTAGTTCCTTCCTAAAGAGGTGGCAGGCTCCTGTATGTTTGTGCTGATATTCTGTAGATACATTGATATTTTGTTACCAATCTATAGAAGAGTATTTAAAATAATTTAAATAAAAGTAAGTCTCTAATTTGTATTGCACTTGGTGCATCATTTTGTCCAAAGTTCATTGCTCATTAAAAGAGATTTATATCTTCTAAATGGCTTAACAACGGGAGAACTAATACTTCCCTTGAAGGCATGGGAGAGTAACATTATAGCCACTCAGATACATGGATGTTACATCTTGAACTTTATTAAAGTTCAACATTTTTAGCTGCTCTCTGGCTTTGAGAATTGGCTTCATCCTGATGTAATAGCTTTCATTTGATTCATTCCTCTGCAGGAAATTTTTTGCTTTGGAAGCCGGTGTCCACAATCTAAGGGCCTTGTGAAAACTGCTTTCTGGGTTCGGACTCCTTCCAAGTCCTGCATGTCAGTTTGCTTTTACAGATTGCTATATCATGGCTTAACTTTTTATCACTGCAACCCTGGTGATAGCTGAAAACCGTGTTCAGAGCAAGATTTATCCTTTTCAGCATTCTCTCTCCAAATTGCCTATTCCAATTAACAGAAGGGAGTTGAAAACTCCATTCCCTAAAGCCACCTGTGGCCTCCCTTTTTTTTAAATTTAGTTTTTGAAATAAATATGTTTCACACAGTCAAGAGTTCTGTGAGTTCCTGGGCTCTATGTGAATGGAAATGAGGTAAAAATAAATTTAGATTGTTTTTTAGATCTAGGGGTAATGGTAGGTGTTAGGTGTGAAATTGCCTGATTATTGCATTTAAATTATTATCTCATATATTTCATAACACAAACTTTGACACTTTTAAATTTATATTATTGATATAATTTTGCTGTTAGAACATCAGGTTTGAGCACTGAATTTAGAAATTATATGCTGTAGGTAATACTTTCAAATCTATTGGAGTTTAAATTTAAGTATAGGTATTGGCAAGATGGCAATTATTTGAACTTAGACAATGGGGTGTGGACCATTGGGTCAGTTAGAAGAGTTCAGGAACACCCAAAAGTTAGTTTTCCTTTATAAAAGACAAGCAACTAACACGGGTAGATACCCCTTTTACTAGGTGAACATAAATGTACCTCTGGGCAAAAAGGGTACTGTGGAGGAATATTTCTAAGGACTGGTCCTTTTGTGTCTTAACCACATGTATGTAATGGGTTGTATTGTAATGGTTGATACATTGTGTCAACTTGGGGAATCTAGAGGTTTGGCTAAGAGACTCAGCAGTTTGCCACTTGGGGTGAAAAGGACATGCCCTTACCCTTCTGGGATGTTGTTTATTGTGTTAATTTGAGAAGTTTAGAAGGTTAACTATGCAACTCAGAAGGGGTCCAGGGTGCTTACTTTGTATTCATCCTGAGTCTGTGCAAAAGGCAAGCCTGCAGAGGGTGTGGGTGTGGAGAACCACCCCCACCTCCCCAGAGCGGGTAGACTATATAAAAAAGGAATTGAGGAAGGACTGGCTGCTGGTTCTTCAGAGGAGCTCCGGTCTTCGCCTTCAGCTCAGTCGTCTCCTGGCTTCTGGTGCAGACTGTTGGGCTTCCGTCTGGGACTCTTCAGCCTTCTGGTGTTGGCTCTCCGGCCTTCATCGTATATTCTTCAGCATTCCGTCGCAGACCCATCATCCTTTTGATACGGACTTGCAAGGACACTGCAGCGAGCTCCAGGCCCGGGGCTGGGCTCTTCAATCTCCAGCGTGCAGACACCCTCTGCACGCTTCCTCATCCAACTCTGTAGCTGACCATTGTAAGCCAAACTTGTAATTCCTTGTACATTTGTTTATCTTGTATTATATCTGTTCCTCTAGTAAACCCTGACCAAGACCTGTATCCTCTTGGCTGAATAAAGGAGCAAATTTACTTTTTTTTTTTTTTTTTTTTTTTCATTTTTTGCCACTGATTATGAAATCCACCCCATTCTGGTTTAATATTTATTCAATAACAACCTTGTTCTCTCATTCATCATGGAGAGGTCTTCTGGGTTGGAAGAAAATTTTGTTAATTATCTTTCCCCAATATCTTCATATTTTTGAAGATAGCTCCTAAACTTTATTCTGATGAAGACCATCTCTCCATGTCATAAATTTTCTATATTTCTATTTGGTCCTATGACAGTCACTTAAATGTTGAGAATATCAAAATGTAATTCTCAGTGTCTCCTTTTATATCACACCCTCATCGTGCTTCAGTTATTTAAATGTTCGGTGCAGTTACCTAATGCACCCTAAACTATCTGTTGTTGTGAACTGTTTTTTTTCTTTTCATGTAACAGTGCTCCACTACCCTTCATCCCAATATCAGCAAAGCCTCTAAGTTTCCAATCAAAATCGTAATCCCAGGGTAGACTTTAAATCTATCATTTTTTGTGATCTTCCTCCTCCTACATGCTGTAATTTTGTGACAGAACTATTATAACACTGCCCAGCTAATCTTTGTTCATTTTGCCTCTCCTTAAGCAATTCCAAACAACATATCAAGACCGCTACTCTTAAAAAAGTAAACTAATTCATTTTATTCTTCACACATCAATATATTTGCAAAATGTATTTGAACATGACAAGTTTGTAATTTCTGTGATTTTTGCTGAGCTTCCATGAACTCTATTCATAAAAATATTTATTAAGAAAGTTCTGTGCATCAAGAAGGACCCTACTTTTACTTGGAATGCAAATTGATAAATACAACACTAAGACGTAAAATTAACTTTTGTTTGCAAAGTTATTTGATACAATTAGAATTGATTTACTGCCTGCATTTCCAGATGCAATCTTATAATGAAAGGCAATGTATTCCATACAATATCCACTTGTTTATTAAGCATTAATCATAGTTATGGCAGATGTAGCCAGGAGGACGCCCTGTATTAGAGCACTTACTGTGTAATTAAATGTTCTCTCACAATGCTCTCTAAGCATTACAAAGATTCTTTATCCTCTTCTAAATAGAATTATTTCTTTATAGTAACTACTCTATTGATAAACATTCCATGATATCTCCAGCAAATGAATTGTAAGTAAAACTAGAAAGACAATGAGAAGAATGTTAACTAGTCCACTAACAGCCTGAGGAATTTACAGATTTTTTGAGTACCAAAATGAAAGAGGTTATAAAATCATTGTTATATCACTGACCGTGTGAAAAATTTCGCTGTGCTTGGTAGGAAATTGAAATATTTGGAGAAGTAAAACATAAACTGGTTAATGCCATTTTTATTAAAATATTTTTGAACTTTAATGTGTGCATGAGGTTTGATTAAAATATACAGTAATGTTTAAATTAACAAATTATTAAAGTAAAAGACATATTGCCATTTATCTGCTTCAAAATATTCCTTGTCACTTTGAACACATTTCTACCACTGTTCGTGTCCCTTTCTGAAGCATTTCTGGATACCCTCTGTCCTGGTTATCTTGATGCTCTAAACTGATTCAAAACACATACAGTAGTACCTCGGTTCATGAACTAAACTCTTTACCTGATTCTGGAAGCAAACTGAGTTGCACGAGTAATGAATCAAATTCAGTGGTTAGGTTAGGGAAATTTGATTTGCTTCTCATTCAGTTGGCTTGTGACCAGGAGGGTGGAGAGGACTGAGTTCACGAACCAAGACACCACAGACTTTCATGGTCATTTTGACTTGGGGCAAAAGCCAGAATTTGTGTGTAAAAGAAGCAGTGAGTAAGGAGAATCACCCTAATGATTTAGAAAACTGCCTTTCCATTGAATGATACTCTGCAGTAGCAGTCCCTGTATTTCTGATCACACTTGCGAAAACATGAGAGAGAACTTCCAGGGCTACTTCACAAAATTGCCAGAATGATGGAATAAATGGAAAACCACATTCAAAGTGAGAAGGAGTATTTTGGGCGTTATTAAAGGCAGCACATCTTTCACTGTAATAAGTTAGGAAATTTAAACATTCACAATATTGTCCCACCACAACTGATAAATTAAACAATATTAAATAACAAATGTACATCCAAAATTTAGTGATATTTTATGTTCTAAATGCTTGTTCCAGAAAGAGAATAGATCTTGCATGATTTTTTTTTTTTTTTTTTTTTTTTTTTCTTTTTTGGTTTTTCTCCGGTACCGGGAACCGAACTCACGACCTTGCACTTGCCAGGCAGGCGCTTTTGCCGCTGAGCTAAATCCCCAGCCCCGATCTTGCATGATTTTAAAAAAGAAAGTTAGGTTTTAAATAGTCTCTGTTTTTAAATGTATTCTGTGTAACTGGCCATTTTTCTTTGTATCATTCAATCCTACTGGTTTGTTATGATATAGTTCTATAATCCTGTATCAGTTAGGCTTCACTAGGGGAATGGATTTAATAGTGTGTGTATGTGTGTGTGTGTGTGTGTGTGTGCGCGCACATGTGTGTGAGTGCAATATAGGAAGATTTACAAAGTAGGCTTACAATAGCTAGCTGCAGAGTCAGGGGTGGAAGAATGCAAAGGGGCCATCTACATGCTGGAGAGCCGCGGGGCTCAGTCAGAAGTTGAAGGCCTGGAGCTCACTGCAGAGTCCAATGTGAGTTCTCATCAGAAAAACAAAGGGTCTGCACTGGACGGCTGAAGAGTCTGCACAAGAAGCCTGATCAAATGTCCAAGGGCCATGACGAGGACCAGAGCACCACTGAGGAAGCCAAAGGGCAGCCTTCCTTCTTCTTTCCTTCTTTACTCTATGCAGGTTGCAAGTCTAGTTCTTCAGGCCACCCACATCCAGTGTAGGTCTTCCTTTTTCAACCAGTCATTCCAGCACACCCAGAACTGTGCTCAACTAATCCGCTGGGCATTGTTTCTTGACCAAGTTGACACGATAATTAACTATCACACATCTCAAATATGCTGTACATGTAACGTTAATGACAAAAACACAAAGGAATTATTTTCCCATAAATGAAATAAAAACTGAGCTTAGGCCTAAAACATTCCTGTAACCTATAAATATTTAAGTAAATTTTGATGCTTTCCATTGTGATTTTCCCTGTTTTATTTTCAATGTAATTGCTTCCCTTCTTTTCTTAAAGTATAAACTAACTTTCCTAATGAGTTACTATTTCATTTTTTAAAAATGTGTAATTATTTTTAATCTAAAAATATACCAGTACAGAACATTTTTATCAATAATATCCTTGAACTCATTGCCTAGATACAGCAAATCATCAATTTTATCTCTAGTATTTATTTTGTTCCTTTTTCTCCTACTTTTTGTGAAAATATTTTAAAGCAAATTCCACTTTCTCTGTAGATATTTCATCACAGATCATTAACAGAGAAGAAACATTTAACCTGAACTTAAATCTAGTCAAACCTTTATATGTATACAATTATGGACACTATGAACAATAAAGAAAACAATCTAAATGACATTATAAAGTTAGAAATAGGATGCATCTGAATATGGTAAATTCTACTGGACAAATGACATAAAAAACACTATGGAGGGATAGAAAAGCAAAGCTTAAACTTTTGTCCAGGTAATAAGTATTAGGGAGTACACCATGCAGATATAGTGTTTGGAGTCTGATAAACTGGAAAAAAGCAAAATGAAATAAAACCAAGTATATCACACACACACACACACACACACACACACACACAGAACCATTTAAAGACAACTATTATTAATTATAGGCAGCATATTAACGAACCAGCATTGATTTTTGAAGGCTTCAGTAATATACCTGTGGTACTGCTGTTTCTCTTTCCTTAAAATTAAAAAAAAACAAACCCTTAACATAAAGTTCTGATAAAATGCTGTGAAGGGAAAAGCTTGTATTATGCAAAATTGTTTTAGTACCCAGACAAAGATTTTTGTAATCTTTGTTGATCTCAGGTTTCTTTAGGTTTTAATGCCAGAAAATGTATTTTTCTTTACAGAGTTCCTTACATAAAGGTACTCCTATGTTTTTTTTTTATTTTAAAAATAAATGGAGGAAAACATTAACAGACAGACAACATTTTACAAAACAGCAAAAGAACAGTGCAGATAACACAGAGTTACAAACAAAGTGGTAGGAAATTAAAAATGCTTGTTTTATTACATATTGATATCTTCATTGTGGTTTCTCATGAATACAGATAGAGACATGCAATATTGATCAATCAAGGACTCATTGGCAGTTTCTTTCAGCAAAGAAATAGAAGACAGTAGAACAACTATGTTAACTATCCTGTATACACATACATACAAAATTTCTCCTTTCCCTTCTCTTTTCCCACATCCCAATTACCCTTTAACCTTGAGTGTTTTCTATCATTTCAAAATGTCTATCATACCTCCTAGTTTAAATTAACTCTTTCAGGTTTTACACTAGTGAAACAATGCGGTGCTTGCACATGCATGTTTGATTTATTTCACTTATGAGTATGGTCTCTAGTTGTGACCATTTACCTGTAAAAGCCTCGAGTTTATCTTTCTTTATAGCTGAGTAATATTCCATTCTATAAAAGTACCACAATTTTCTTATCCAATCCTCAGTGGATGGACATTTGAGTTGCTTCCACAATTTAGCAAATTACAAATTGTGCTGCTATGAACATAGGTGCACATATATCTTTGTGATATGATGTTTTGACATCTTCTGGGAAAATACCCAGCAGGGGGATGGCTGGGTTGAATGGGACCTCTAGACCTAGTTTTCTGAGGAATCTCCAAACTGATTTCCACAGTGGTTTCACCAGTCTGCATTCCCACCAGCAGTGGAGAAGGTCTCCTATTTCTCCACAGCCTCGCCAGCATTTGTTATTGGTTGATTTCTTGATGCTAGCCATTCTTACTGGGGTAAGGTGGAATCTCAGCGTTGTTTTAACTTGCACTTCTTGAATGATTAATGATGTTGAACATTTTTTCTTTTTTCTTTTTTTTTTTTTTTGGTTTTTCTCCGGTGCTGATAACCAAACTCACGACCTTGCGCTTGCCAGGCAGGTGCTTTTGCCACTGAGCTAAATCCCCATCCCCTTTTTCATATATTTATTTGCCATTTGTATCTCCTTGTCTGAGAAATGTGTATTCATCTCAGCTGCCCATTTTTGGATTGGGTCTTTGAATTGGGGGGGGGCTGATATTTTTTAATTCTTTATATGTTCTAGATAGAAGCCCTTTGTCTACTCCTATGTTTTTAAAATGATTCTCTCAGTAGAATATTTTTTTGGAATTTCTTCTGTCCTGGAGACTTCCTTTTCAAAGATAACTTACTAAAATGAATTTTGCCAAAATACAGCTCCACTTGCTCAAAATAAAGGCCAGGTCATTTGAAAGCTGTTGGAGACATTCTTGACAGGGAACAGTGATGAGTAAGTGGTGGGTGGGTTTGCTCCTAGGTTCCTTCAAACGTGAGCTCAGTGACAAGTGATTCCACAGAAAGCAGACTGAGTTCTCTTGCATTAAGCCAGGAGAGCAGTGCTGGGCAGTGCAGTTTCAGAGGGCTGGACGCAGGAACAGGACATGCTTTCAGTTAAGAGTGCTTGACTTACAGGGAGAGCTGCACAGCAGGGCCGCTGTTTCCCTTTGGAGGGAAAGCCTTGACTCCCCCAGCTGTGAGGCACATCGGCTCCAGAAAACTCACAGCTGAGCACTCCTGAAAGTCATCTCTGGTGGAAAGGACACAAGGTTATGCTTCTCGCCTTTCTATAGATGTAAGGGCACAGCACCTAGGCCCGTATCAGCATCATCTCGAAAAGGCCATATTAGCCAGTCAGGATCTCAGCAGTGGTGTCTGTTCCAAGTCTTTTGCTATTCAATTCTTATTCCCAGTTTTGCTTACATTATTCCCTTTTAAAGGTTGTTCCTATATGCCCTGTCTCTGCCTCATATTTCTTTTCCTTGGAAAATGAGCCAGAGAAGCACCCCAGAAATGGAAAAAAAAAAGCAGTTGCATATAATATTTTCAAGTAACTGACCTCAATTGATAATATATTAAATAGCATTCTGCAATTGTGTCAAGGGAGAAATGACTTCAAATATATGTTAACTATCTAGAGTAACAAAATACAGAACTTCAGCCCCTGAAATAATTAGTGGAAATCTGAAATGTACTCAGATAGGATAAATAATGGCTATAAAACTGACCTAATGGAGCTACTTAGAGAGAGGAAAGTACAGTTCACTGTGCCTTGCAAATCCAGTGGCGTAGCTTCTTCCGCAGGCTACAGAGTTAGAAAGGTCAATAATGAAGTTATCTGAAGTAGATACTCCACCATTAGAAGGAGGAAAGCCATCACTAACTCACTCTTAAAGATCTCCTTTAGGATAGTAGCTGTCATGATCAAATTCATGCTTTCTCCTTGAAAAAGTGCTGTCTCTGTCGACACTGTCAAGTGCATAATTCACAGGGCTGAAGCATGTCCTTTGGATATACATAGTCTAGAATACCTGTCTGCCTTCATTATTATCATGTTTATACTTAAAAGAACTGCATTTCTTTTTTATTTTATAGTTTAAAATTTTTTCTAGGGTCTTTTCCACTTTAGGCTCTTTGTTCTTTGAATCCTCCAAATATTAAATAAGGTGGAAATCCCAACCAGCAAGTAAAGAAAGATTAAGGAATGACTGGGCACAGGGGATTATTCTGTAGTATTAACATGAAAGTAATTGAATATCAAATAAGCAGCTGGAGGAGTTTTACTGTAGAAGTCCACAAAGTATTAAGAATGTTAATTAAATATGAATATACAACCTTATTAATCAAGAAATATTTTCACACGTTTTTCCTGATTTTAACAAATATATGTATACATATATAAGTAAAAATATCACATTCTAGAATATATGTTTTTAAAAAACTTGTGTGTGAGTCATGTGTACTGTTGAAATAGAAACAGTATCTAAATACATGCATTTAAGAGTGATACAGTTAAGTAACATACAGTTACATGTTATTCGTTATACTGATATAATAAAAATATAGGTGAATGCTTACATAAAAGGAATTTCTTACAGTGAGAGGCACATTGCCATAATCAAAGCACCCTCCCTGACACACACACTGCAAGCACACTTGGCCCATCATTCTTGCCACTTTCTGAAGCAGTTCTGGAAACTTTTGTTTTGAATCTCTTTACAAGGTGTAATAAAAAATACAGTGAATGCTGCTGCCTAGTGCCGTCCAATGGAAAGACTGATCATAAAAACTGTATGCTTATTCACCTTGTTCACCACATTTGGCACTGTGTGACTTCTGGCTCCTCCCCCAAGTGAAAATGATCACAAAAGATCAACACTTTTAACTATTCAGATCACAAATGCAGCTACTATAGCACACTAAAGACACAAGAAAGGTCCTTGCAGAACTGCTTCAGAAAGTCGCACGAACAATGACGCAAGTGTGCTCAAAAGTGAGGATTTTGAGGGAGGATTCACGGCAAAACATCATTCACAGTACTAAATTAAAGACAATTTTAATAATCACTTTTTCCATCATACACCATAAATTAAGGGATATTAAATAGTAAATGTACATCCAAAGTTCAGTGGTAGCTTACGTTAATAATGCTTAGTTGAGCAAGAGAATAGATCTTACAAGACCTTTAAAAAGAAATGCAGGAGTGAATTTAGAGTCTTATGTTTAGTAATGACACTGTGTAAAAGTTGCATAACTTTCTGACCAAGAGTATGTGACAACAAAGTCATATAATACAATATAGTACCTGACAGTAGAAAATGTAAACCTTCTACCATATGATATAGTAGGGCATTCAGTAATTTACAATTCTTTTAGAGTAGTGGAAGATCTACTAAGTCTTATTTTACAGCATTAAATTATTGTTTAACAGTATCTCCGTTCACGTACATGGTGCATTTTATAATAAATCTTTTCAAAGGAGAGAGTTATATCATCTGGAAGTTTTTATTCCTTGACCATACATGATCAGGGAATGGCTCTTTTACTTTACTGAACTCCTTTACTTTAATGAACACCGCTGTGATTCTGTGTCAAAGCCCCTCTTAAAAATGGATGAAACGCAGGATAGTCTGTATCTGTGAGGAATGACAGGCAAAAGTCCATAAACCAGGCACTCTTGCTTGTCACTGGCCTTGAAAAGCAATTTCTGAGATTCATTCTTTTGGGTCTTTCATATCATATACTTCCAACTAGACAGCACCAAAGGTTATTGCTGGAAACATTTTCAAACCAAAAGAGTTGAAGACTAGATAGGAGAAACCCCTTGGGAAGGAGACTCAGAAGAGGTCGTTTCAAATTTAGGATAGGAATGAGCAGTCATTGGTGACTGAGAAGGGAGGAATCAACACAGGGAAATGTGACCAAGTTCGTAAACTCTATAGGTTTGCACCCAAAAAATAAGCTGTTTTTGTTGTTACCTTTACAAAGAAAATATATCACATATTATCTCTGTTTCACAATAATTACTAGACCAGGATAATGGTTAATTCTTTTTTGGGGGGTGTGGACAGGGTTTAACTATTTAGTTCAAGCTGGCCTTGAACTCATTATTTACCCCAGTATGGCATATAACTCATGGCTATCCTGCCTCAGCCTCCTGAATACTAGGATTACAGATATGGGTCACTATGCCTGCCTGTAATTATGAGTGATTCTTATTTTGGTGTGCTTTGTTAAAATGTTAGAAAGTAATTAATTGGTATAACATTTAAAATAAGACACAAATAGTAAAAGTAAAAGAAACAGAGTAATCTATTATTATCAGTGTAGAGAACAAAACTGATTCATAAAGGGAGAGGTTACAGAGTGAATCAGAGGGTCAGGGTGGGTTTCCTAAAGTAAGGCAAAATGATCCTTGGTGGGTGATAACTGGAAACCTCTAGTACAAGCCTATCCCCTGCCATCCTGGCCCAGGTGTCAAAACCTGTCACATGACTGACCAGTGTTTTCCAGAGCCATTGCAGTGTTCAGTCAGAATCTGGACACCTCCAGGACAAGTTCCCTAGCCTGATATTCAATTCTCAAACTTGGTGTCTTGTCAGGTAGGAAATTGGAGTATATTATTTTAATAATTCTTATTTTTATAAACATCTTCATGCTTAGTCAGGTTTATTGAAGACTAATTTAAATAAAGTAAATATTACTCATTCTAGGAATACAACTTGGAACCAGGTAGGGTTCTGTAATCCCACCACTTCTGTATGGGATTACACTTCTATAATCCCATCACTCTGAGAGGTGTGGCAGGGCGATTGTGAATTCAAACCAACCTGGGCAATTTAGCAAGACCCTGTCTCAAAATTTAAAAAAAAAAAATTAAAAAGGCTAAGGTTGTAGCTCAGTGCAAAGTCCCTGGGTTCAATTTTCACTATGGTCAAAAAAAAAAAGTACAATTTGGCAAATTTCAATACATGGTCTGCTGTTAGGGCAAGAGACTCCATTTTCCTTTTTTAACTTACCATTAAGAGAAGTCACTTAAGCTGCAGTTGACTACACTCTTCACCCCCTCCCCTTGGTTAGTCATCTACCCACTTAAAGGTCAAAAGAGTCATACAATGGAAACAGAAAAAACAGGACAAATTGGGCAGTGGGCTAAAAGTTAAGCCTCAGTGGTCATCTTGAATCTGTCATGGGCAACTTCTGTGAAAAGTGAACCTTGTAACCATTAAGTGATGTTCTTATAAAATTCCCCAAGATGAGATAACAGTTACTGTGAAAACCAAGAACTGTACTTAAACAGAAGGTGAGACCCAGATTGGCATGGACATATTCTCTAGCTCCTGGTTAGACTTGTCTGTCAGCCAACTCAACAAAGCTTTGTTTGTTCCTGCTGTTCTGGGTTTTGTGAATGCTGTTCTTATTGAACTTGCTTGCTTTATCACTGCCATAGTAGTTACCATATAAAGCCCTTCCATCACCTCAAAATTTTTTCCTATGTTAATTTCCAGCCTCCTATATCAGTCCATGAACTCTAACATCATTCTAACAGAAAAGTATTTCCTCTTTTAGAATTTAACCTGAAAGAAATCATACAGCAATAAAACCTTATTTATTAGTATGATGTTTTAATGGTTTATGTATAGTTGTTCACTTCTTTTTATTGTTGAGTAAATTTCAATTGTATGGACATATTAATAGTTGTTTATCCATTTACCAACTGATAACAATTAGTGTTTTATAGTTTTTGATCATTACCTATGTGTAACATATATTTGAATGCCGTATTTAAAATTTTGTTAGGTCAAATGTAATCATTTTTATTTTTGTGAGGAGGGTGGTACTGTTTTCTTTGTCTTTTTAAAGAATTATCTTCTTTACTTAGGGTCACAATTTTTTTCCAGTGTCTCCCTCTAGGAATTATAAACTCTTAGTTCTAAAATTTAGGTGAAATTTCTCAGTGGAAAAGTCAAGTTACTCGTCGCAATTGGTATCAGTTAGGAGTAAGTTTGATATTTTTCACATGTTCCATGAATTTTGTCTGAAAATATTATCCTTCTTCTATATATTACCAGAGCAGCTTTGTCATGTATTAATCAGCACATTAATTCTGAATCTACTTTTTAGACATTCTCCTTAGTTTAACTGGCTTTTATACTCACCTTTTTATCAATAACAGCTTGATTTGGTTAGTCTGGTGGTATATCTCCAAATTTTCATTTTCCAAAATTGTTTTTGCAACTTTTGCTCTGCATTTGCACATAATTTTAGGATGAGTTCAACAATTTGACTTATTAAAATGTCACTTAGATAACACTGAATCTGTTGGTCAATTTAGAGGAAAATAATTCTTAACTGTGTTTTGTTGCCTTAGTTGATTTTAATTTTTTTTTCAAAATTGTGTAAATTAAAGGGTATAGATTTTGTGTGCATTCACTTCTGAGTACTGTAGTTCATATTTTTCACATTATTCATATCTTTTCATCAAGATTTTAAATTGTTCCTTTCTTCCATACAGAAATAAAGTTGTCTTTTAAAACACTAATGATGTATTTTTATATCTTGCTTTATTTGAATTTTTGCTCTAGTTTCTTTAGATTCTATTACTTAGAATTTTCTACACATATGATTATATTGTCTTTGAGTAAAGACAGTTTTCCTTCTTTTTCTCCAAACTGCATACCATCCATGTATTTTAAGTGCTTTGTTGCATTGATTAAAACTTTTAGGACAAATTTGACCATGAAGTATGAGGATAGATAGCTTCATTTATTGCCAATTCAAAGGGGAAAAGTACAAAGCCTTCTACTATTCAAAATAGTCGGTGTAGATTTTTTGAAGCTGCTCTCTCTCAGCTTGAAGAAGATACTGTGAATGAGCTTTTGTTTGTTTCTATCATGAATTCATGTTGAATTTTATCACATGATGTTCTTTTAAAAACCTACTAAGATGAACATAGGGATTTTCACTCTTCTTACATATATGAAAGCAAACTGCATGATTTTCAAAGGCTAAATGAACCTTGCTTTCCAGGAATAATGTTCAACTGGTCATGATCTCTTACCATTTTTGTATAGTGATAGATTCAATTTACCACATGCTTATAAAATATATTTTACACCAATGTTCATGAAGCATAGTACCATGCGGTAATATTATTATTTTTCTAGTGTAATATCCTCATCTAATTTTTATCACGAGGCCATTTAGAAAGTATTTTCTCCTGTTTCACTTCTTGAAAGAATTAGCATAGTGTTAGCAATTTTTCTTTAGACATTTGGTAAAGTTTACCAATAAAGCCACCTGGATTTATTTTTGTTGCTGTCAAGTTTCTCTTTTCTTGGGAATTTAATCAATAATATGTTTTGTGTTGTGTAGATAAGAACATATCAAGCATTTACCTTCCATAAGTGTGGGATTAGTGGTCCTTTTCCAAGAGGTATGCAAAGTTAATCCACTGAGTGAAAGCTGTGCTAGTAGAATTGAGTACCTACTCTAGAGTGGACAGAGATGACGTGTAGCTGGAGATCACATGGGAACCCTGTGAATGTCTCTGTATTTGGAACTCATATATACTTTTTCATACAATTTCCTTTAAGAGTCATAATCAGAGTTTATTGTTTTCTCTTCTGTCCATGGGCTGTGGCTCACTAATTGCTTTGTCATCTAGAAATTCACCTATCGGTGCATAGAGTGCTACTTAGTAAATTCTCAGTTGTGCATTGAATTGAGTAGGCTTGCTGTTCATTAGCATACGTATGTCAGAGATTTAATCAGTTGTCAATATACTAAACAAAGATAACTTTACCAAAAACATCAAAAGTCACCCTGCTCTGACTGTAGGACAGAAATGCCAAAATGTGTGCCTACTTTCATTATACTATTTTTATCTATTAATTTTGCCCTCCCAAATTTTATATAGACTTCAAATTTTAGAGAATTTTCATGTTTTCATCAAAATTGAGCAGGAAATAATAATACCTCACCTACCTCAGCATACACATAGGCTATGTTGTGGTTTGAATGTGTTCCTCAGAATTGTTGTATTAAAGCTTAATTTACAAATGTGTATATTAATGTGCACAGAGGTGTGTGCCTTTGGAGTGAAATCACAATTAGAAGAGATTATGAGGGTGGGTACCCCACGGTGACATTAGTGACTTTATAGAGAAGAAGACAAGGGGCTGGGGATTTAGCTCAGCGGCAAAGCGCCTGCTTGGCAAGTGCAAGGTCGTGAGTTCGGTTCCCGGTACCGGAGAAAAACCAAAAAAAAAAAAAAAAAAAAAGAGAAGAAGAAGAAGACAGTCCCTTTGTCATGCTTATTTTGACTCTTCATGTTACTCCTCCTCTCATGTCACAGCTTGGTAGAGAGGTAATCCTCAGACACCAGTATCATTACTATGGTGTTTTTCAGCTTATAGTACCACAAGTGGAAGAAGTTCTATTCTTCATTAATTTCGCCATCTTTGGTATTTACGAATAGCATCAAAAAGGAATCAAGGCATAAAAATGGTACCTAGAAGGGGGGTTGTCGCTGTACAAATGCCTGCTACTTGGAAGGAGCTTTGGAAATGGGCAAGGGCTGAAGTCTGGAAAAGCATTTTGAATTCTGGAAAAAGCTTGAGTTGTAAGTAGAGCATTGAGTGTGATTCTGGTGAGGGCTCAAAAGAAAAGTGTAGGGAAAGTCTGGAATTTCTCAAACATCACATAAATGATGGTGAATGAAATGTCGATAAAATTGTGGCCAATAAAGGCTGTTGAGGTCTCAAGCATAATGAAGCCAGGAAGTATTGAGAACTTAAGTAAAGGCCGTTCTTATTGCAAAGGGGCAAAGAACTGGGTCACATTTGCCCTTAGCACAGCACTTTTCGTATCAATATGCTTACTCAACTGAGAATTCTATGTGAACTTCAACACAGTGGTCCCAAAGAGATTTTCAAACGTATCAGTATATCAGAATGGTATTGGGCATAGTCAGTCCTACCCTCACCCCCAAGTAGAAGCTTTCTATAAGAGTTTTACAATGGGACAACTGTAAGCTTCTGGTTATAAATGATATGTAGGAAGTCTGTAGTAGATATGCAATAGAATTGGTACTTCTGAAAAATATGGTTATGAATGTAGTTAAAATTTAAAAACTAGCTTCCTCAATGTTAGTAACATCATATAAGGGAAGATCTATTGTCTCTCTGAACTTATGTTTATTCACAAATTGAGAAAGCAGTTCTTTTAATTATTGAGTGAAAAATATTCACCAAAATTCTTGTACAAATAATAAATATTCTCTCAACTCATAAATTTTTTTGATTTTTTGAGGTAGTTATCTGAAGACTACTAGAACTGAAATATATTTACCTGCAGAAAAATTGACAACATTCTGGGAAGTTCTTTTGACAGTTAAACAGAAGGAGGTTACAGATAAGCTTTGGCCCATAAATGAAAATTAAATGACAAGACTAGCTTTTAATTTTATATGAAATTTCTTGCTAGAGATACCCTATAATGCTAACTTAAAATAGTTGCTCAGAATGTAAAACTTTAGAAATATGTAAATGTCATTTATAATTTGTGGTAAAACAAATAAGGGTAAAAAGTGTCTAGATTACCTGAAAATCAATCATCCAGATATAAGGAAATCATCCTAGAACAGAAACCAGTGGATGGGAGATCCCAGATCATTCCATTTTATTTTACATTGTAAGAAAAATGCATAAAATATATAATAAAAACAGAAAGTTTTGACTGATTCACCTACTCAGTTACATAATAAATTTATATTGTTGCCCATAATTTAATTTACTCCAAGTGATTTTCCTAGTAGAATGAATTCTGTATGAAATAAAGTAATATACATTCTTTGGACACATTTTTAGGTGTGGATCTTAAATTGATTTAATATTTTTCACTTAAATTTTATACTTATAAACATTCCCAGCTGTTTTAGATGTGATCTTATCAACATTTAAAATTCTCTTTGTGGAAGATCTCCCAGTGAAGTGCTGTGCACTCTAGTATGGAAGTAATTTTGAAAGGCTTGAAAGTAGAACACTGATTTATTATTTGGTTTCCTAAAGAATTATATGACCGAATTTAAAAGCTAAACCTACAGAATCAAATTAAATCACAAAAATACTTTATGTAAAAATTCCAAAAATCCATTACTTTGTGTGTATAGTTTTTCCATGCTTGCTTGCAGTATTCATTAATAAAACATAGGTTTTCTTTAGTATAGACAAAAAGAATGCTCTATACATCACCCCAGAGAAAGACCATTTAGAAATAAACAAGCAAGGCCTAAGGAGATGTGTAATTTAGCAAAAATGGTCACCCAAGCTAAGTTATCTTTTGGGGAAAGAAAATAGGAGATAAACAACTAGCCTGAAGGGAGTTGATTTGAAGTAAATTAAACATTTTCCCATGAGAAGCACCACTTTAGAGATAGATCAAGTATTTGTGAATAGCACCCAGCAGCAACAAAACAGTATATCTAAACAAATGTGTTTTCTTTTGTGGTAATATATTTGTGAGTTTCCTAAACTAGCTATATTCCATTAAGAAATCTCACCATTTTATTATTAATTTAAAGGCATCTTTGTGTTTTCAACATTTTGAAATTTAATTATTTTTCTTTTCTCTAATATATTTTGTCTCTCTTAAATCAATATTCCCCATTTTACCCTTTTAGCTTCATTTTTCCTTAAATGTTAAGAAAAATGTGTTATTGTTAAAGATTTTCCATTTTAACTTTTCATTAGTGTCTTTAAAATCATTTTAATCTACTATATCCTCTGATTTAATCTTAAAAATCATGGTTCTATGTTTTAAAAACAATCTAAACTAGCCCAGAATAGTGGCTCACACCTGTAATCCTAGAACTCTGAGGTTCTGAAGAAGAATGATAATTTCAGCCAGAGAAGTTCAGCCAGGTGCCTGAGCAATTTAAAGAAACCCTGTCTCAAAAAAAAAAAAAAAAAAAAAGACAAAGAGCTGGAGGTATAACTCAGTACAAAGACCCTGGGTTCAATCTGCAGCAAACTCCTTCTCACCTCAAAAAAATCAAAGTCAAAGATCATATTTAAGCCTTTGTTGGTACAGAAATCAATTGGTTTTAGAATGTTCCATCTGAAATTTAAAGAGATCAGCACAAAATTTATAATTCATGAAAATATTGGTATTAAGGTAAATATTTGGAAGCTCTCTTATAATTTCCTCTTATGATCTCTTCACTGTCTTTCTGAAGCTGCACTGGACAGCCAGACAAATTAATAGAACCTCAAAACCTTCTTCAAATATACCATTTTTCCTTTGGCAGTTGCCAACACTCTGTGGCTTTCTTAACAGTTATCATATATATCTCATACTCTTGCTCATCCCAGTGCTCTTTTTGGAAGAATTATCTAGTCAACTCCATGAATCCAACAACATCTGTGAAAGGTTCCCCCACTCCATTTTGTATTTAGCCTTCTAGTAATCGATAGCCTTATTTCGTACATATTTCCACAAGGAGCTACAACTCAATGCCTCAATTCTCAGCCATTTTTTTAGTTCAGTTTCTACTAGCTGATCTTTGTCTGTGCCAGTAGCCATGGAAGAAAATAACTGAAGTAAATTCAAGCATGTGGATGACAACACACTGAACCAATAATCTTTAATTTTATTAATTTGCTGCCATAAAGTTTCATTCACAAACATCCAATTATATTCATATTTAACTCACCTTTGTAGTATTGGATCTTACCAAATCAGAACCTCAGAAAAGGTTTCAAAAGTGCCCATAGTCCACAAAGTAGCTGGTAACAGGAAACAGTGATACAGGAGTGGAGCAAATTGGAAACAGGAAAAAATCATAACAGTTATGTCGCTGCTGAGGAAGACATCATTATGACCAACTGGAAATTTATTTGACTATGGAATTCTGAGAAAGACTTTAGATTTTATGTCATACTTATTCCATCCAAGGGAAAGGGAAATTGCTGTGAATTTTGCAAAAGCAAACCCCTATCTGTAATTGGTTGACACCTTTTTAAGAATTTTATTCTATAGAGGATAAAAATAATAAAAGAATTAGAAATGATGCAGAATTTTACTAAACAAGATGATAGGAGTTCAACAATGGTGGTTATATTGCATATTGTTGTCTTAGAATTAGTTGTTCATATTGCTTGATAGAAGCATGCAAAATTGGTCAAAAAATTAAAAAGAAGAAACAAAATTAAGCATTGATTGTTCCTTTCAATAGACCAATAGAAATCAGCAGTATAATTGTCCCAGCTATCCTGTGGTTAGAGATATCTATTTTTTCACTTCCTTCTTTCTTTCTTTTCTCCTTTCCCTCTTTCCAGTTGTCCCTGCCCTTTGAGCAGCTTCTTTCCTTTTCTATTGTCTTGGAGACATTAAGCCCAGTACTTGGTATGCCCTGTAGAGGGGTAAACTCGATTATACAGCTAAGGAAGAATAAGTTTTCTGGTAGAGAGCAGCAGTGTTTACATTAAGCAGATTCTAATTATGTTGGCACACAGAGGTGAGATGTTAGGGGATGCTTATAAAGCATAGATAACATCTGCCTTGTATATGTACGTTGTCTGCAATCTTTCAAGACTATTTATAGTCTTTCAGAAATGGGACTTGGCTTTAGTTTTGTAGTAGTTAAATTTATGTGTCAACTTGACCGGCATAAGAGATTCTCAAATCACTGAAAAAATTATTCCTGAGTATGTCTGTGAGGTGTGTATAGAAGAAATTTATATTTGAATTAATAGGTTCAATAAAGATGATATGACATTTGCAAAAGGACAAGGCATTATGTAATTGATTGAGGGCTCATAAACAATAAAGATATTGAATATAGGCACATTACTTCTCTTTCTTCTTGAGCTGCGATTCACATCTTCTCCCACCCTAGAACTTCAGAGCTCCTGGTTCTTAAACTTTTGGAGTTCCAGACTCATACCAGCACACTAAAATACCCATATCTTGGCCTTTGGGCTGAGACTGAATTACAGTAATATCTTTCTCTGATATTCAGCTTGCTAGTGGCCCATCCCAGCCTCCATAGTTGTGTGAGTCAATCCTAGAAAAAAATCTCCTCTTATATATCTATTATGCTATTGGTTCCATTTCTCTAGACAAACTTGACTAATACAAGTTTATAAAATGTTTGACTGAAGTCAACCTAAGAATTTCTCTTCCCGGATAACCATATAATAGAAGTTCAGGAATGATGGCCAGGTAACTCTCTTTGTTCCATATACAATATATTTAACATTTACCTTCTGGTACTTAATCAGTTTCAAATTCTATTCTACATAAAACTAAATAACTCATTTGCTACAACCAGACTCTATACTATCTATTTTCAATTTGATTTTTTATAGATGAAGAACTTGAATCAAAATAAGTTATCATATTTGCTTAAGGTCATACCTTTTTATAGCATGATTTTTACTAAAGCACAATAAATCCAAAGCCCTGGTTCTAATTATTTCTCACTTACAGATTATGAAATTTTCATCAATTTCAGGTTAGGTCGAAATCAGCTAATGAACTTTATTTGCAATATAACCATTTCTTGGGTATGTCCCTAGTCTAAAGCAACCAAAATCACTAGGTATTATATACGTTGGTAAGTATTAGTACTGGTACTATAATGATATATCAGTCAGGGTTGGGACAGGAAGCAGAATGAAGTGAATTTAAAAAACCAAAGGTTTGGGCAGGGATAAAGGGACATAAAATGTATAGGAGGTATCCGAGACTAGCAGCACCTATCTCAGCCTCAGAGTTATTGTTATAATCAAAATTATTATGACTTGTACAGTAGTTTTCACTCTCTGTACTTTTTAAGTATCTTTCTTAAAGATTAGCTATGCTATCATTATAGAAACTCTTCTAATGAGCTCTCAGAATGTATGTAATCAAGATTTAGTTGAAATTTAGGGGACATCTGCTCACACTCGTGTCAATGTAAAATGAAATTTCCCACTTGCTAAATACTGTATGTTGTCTTATAATACTGTGATTTTTTCCTATTTTCTGAACATTGTGGTAGCGGGACAGAATATAATGCTTGCATTCTCTCATTGAGAATTAATAAAGTTGCTGGGGATATACCTCAGTGGCTCAAGCGCCTGCCTAGGAAGCTCGAGGTCATGAGTTCGATTCCCGGGTTTAAAAAAAAAAGAGAGAGAGAATTACTAAAGTAATTATTTCTGAAAGAAATGTCTTATTTAAAAATTTTACTGTCCAACAACTTATCTTTTACAGAGCTTCTGAACACAATATTGAAGAGTTCAAGGAACTATAAAGTGAAAATTTGATAATACAAGTCCCAGATCCTCCTTCTGGCTCTACATGTTCGCTAGTTCGTGACTGGGTTAGAGGGTCCCTGTACAGCTGCATACTCCCTAGAAAGCTAAAGGCCAAATATTTGGAAAATATTGAAAATATTCCTTAATTCTTGCATACATGATCTGATGTTTTTCTGTAATGTCAAAAAAATTAAATATTTTATAATTTTGAAAATATTTACATTTATTCCAGAATTAGCAACACTAACCATAAAACAGAAAAAAACGACTAGCACTTTCAAAATTATATTAAAATATATATTAAGTACTCATTTGATATAAGGATCAAAATAGAAGGAAGAGTTTAATGATTCATAATTTCTTGATTTTTTTTCTGAAGAGACTTCTGAATCCTTATAATTTTAGTTTTCAAAGTATATAAATTTCATTTAAAGTGTTGATTACTATTCAACACTCTTTTCTGCAAGTAATGAAAAATTCTTATACATTTATTAAGAAAATCGTGTCACTGTACAAACATTAAGTTCTCCCACTCCAAATAAACAATGTTAATCAGAAGATAATGATTTATATAGTTAATAAATTTATAAGATTAACAATGACCAACCTAGTAATTTCATATGTTTTTTTCAAAATGCCAGTGATGTATACGTTCATTCTGACTCCTTTCCTTTTTATTTTTATTATTGGTTTTAATTTAATAGTAAAAATCTTAAACTTGCTCAATTTTTTTACTTCTCACTTAGAGTGATATAGTTCTTGAAGTTTATCGAATTCTTCTTGAAAGTTCTTAAGCTCATGTAGGGGTCTTCATGCATATTTGTCCTCTAAATACTCCTCTGCATATATATTTACCAATGGTTGTGTTATCAGTCAACAGTACAGAAAAACAAGATGGCAGACTTAAATTTCACCATAAAACTTACTTTCCCCAAATCCTAATGAAAGGAACAACAATCTAGTAAAATCCAATTAATAAGTGACAAATAATAAGACAAACAAGTTTCATTAACAGAATAAAGAAAAAGATCAAACTTTATCAAATCATTTTCACAAACCAAACAAAGGAATGAAACAGGATTAATTTCATTGAATCTTCTAGAAAGGAAAGATGAATCACAATGCCTCAAATTATTAGCTTATTCCTCTAGAAGCCCATTCAGGTAAAATTGTAAAATCGTGAGGAATTACCATGAACATCTCAAGTGTATAGAAGAACAAATATATTGTTGTCACCATACTGAAATTGGGAATAATGGAAACTAAGGAAATTAGAAAAGGATAACACATTGAAAGTTGAAGAGCCGGGCTTGGTGGTGCACGCCTGTAATCCTAGCACTTGGGAGGCTGAGCAGGAGGATAGTTGTGAGTTTGAGGCCAGCCTGGGCTACAAGGTGAACTGAAGGCCAGCCTGAACTGTATAGCAAGACGCTGTTTCAAAAGAAAAAAAAAAAAAAAAAAGAAAAAAGAAAATTGAACAAGGCTTATTCTAACAAATTAAAGACCATATAGTCTTACTTACAGTACTGGGATCTGAAGCTCAATGACACCTTTATAAGTGAATAGGATACTTCATTAAATAATTGAAATGGACCATATTTTACAAAAGCTAGTGTGTTGTATAAACTATACATGGCCTAGCATTAAGCTATTAAACCTCAAGGACAAAGATAATTTTTTTAACAACACGACCAATAAATATCATGGAACAGCAAAAGAAAATCTCCTCCATAGTAACAAAGCCACACAACAATTAAACACTGTCTTCAAGGTACAGAAGGAAAGAAACTGATACAGGTATATTGCACCCAGTCGCAATATGATTCCTGTGCAAGCATGAAAGCACCTATGATATAGCAACATGAACGCTACATTTAGAGAGAAGAGAGAAAAATTCCTTGATAAGGATATGTACACAATTAGCGATGAATCAAAATCATGAACTCGAGACTCGAGGCTATAGTTAAGTCTGCTGAGCATCGAAACCATTTGTACAGAGAAATAATAATGATAAAAGTAACTTTGTTTGGTTCCCTGTTATCGCTAGGTACCTGGCAGTCTGAAAGTTTTTAAGAATTTGCTTTAATTAATTGTCTCCAAACACTGTACAGTTTATACTATTATTATCTCCATTTAAGAATGAGGAAAATGGAAGTGTAATGTAAGCAGAGTTAAAGACACAAGAAGAGGTAAAGCAACCTGTGGGCGGATGGTCAGCCTCTTCCCTATTTCAGTTAATTTCTCCTGTGCCCCTCAAGCCTGTATCCATGAGTACAATGATGGATATCACAAGCCTGGCCCAGGATTATAAGGGACATTACCTTTCATTTTGACATGTTTTAGTTTCACTTGACTGAATTTAGATCTCTTAGAGATAAAATATTGCCAGTGGAATATTTTATATTTTGCAGTGCAATATTACCAGGGTAATATTTATATTGTCCAGTTTGCTCTTCTTCTCTTTGTTATAGCTGTTATTCTTTTTACTTTCTTTCCATTTTCTGGATTAATATTGTGTTTGTTCTTTTGTTTTTCTGTGATACAAGCTTTCTTTTTTATTTTAAAGATAAAAACCAAAAACATCTTAACAAACACACGTACATTTATAAAATAACACAAAAACAATACAAACACTACAGAATCTCAGACAAGGTGATAGGAAATTACCAATGGTTGTTGTATTACATATTGATATCTTCAATTTGGATACTCAGATAAACAAATATAGACATGGAAGATTGATCCTGCACTTAAACATTAACTGTTCCTTTCAATAGAACAATAAAAGTCAGTAGGAAGCTATGTTAGCACTTCTGTGTATACATATGAACACTATTTCCCCTTCTTTCTTTTCTCTTTTCCCTCATCCCAGTTGTTCTTTCCTTTTGAGCAGTTTTCTTCCCTGTCACAACATCTATTGTACCTCCTAGATTTTATTCACTCTTTCAATTTCTTACACTAGTGAGATAATACAGTGTTTACACATGAAGTTCTGATTTATTTCACTTATAAGTTTGGTCTCTGGTTGTGTCCATTTTCCTATGAAAGCCTAGAGATTATCTTTCTTTATAGCTGAGTAATATTCCATTGTGTAAAAATACCACAACTTTTTTATCCATTCCTCAGTGGATGAACATTTGGGTTGCTTCCATGAGTTAGCAATTATAAATTGCCCTGCTGTAGACATGGGTGGACATATATCGCTGGGATATGATGTTTTCAGTTCTTCTCGGAAAACACCCAGAAGGGGAATAGCTGGATTGAATGGGACCTCTAGTCCTAGTCTACTGAGGAATATTCTAACTGATTTCCACAGTGGTTTCACCAGTCTACAGTTCCACCAGAAGTGGCTTTCTTTTTCTCCACAGCCTCGCCAGTATTTGTTATTGGTTAATTTCTTAATGGTAGCCATTCTTACCAGGGTTAGATGGAATCTCAGTGTTGTTTTAGTTTGCGTTTCACAAATTACTAATGATGTTGAACATTTTCTCATGTATTTTTTTGCCATTTGTACTTCTTCATCTGAGAAGTGTGTGTTCATCTCAGATGCCCATTTTTCGATTGGGTCTTTGAATTTAGCGAGGCTGATGTTTTTTAATTCTTTATATGTTCTAGATTGGATTCATTTGTCTGAGGAACAGTCAGGTAAAATTCTTCCCAGTTTGTGGGTTTTCTTTTCATTCTGCTGGTGATTTCTTTAGATGTGCAAAAATTTTTCAGTAAGATGAGATCCCAGTTGTTGATTCTTTGGAGTATTTCCTGTGCAGTTTGGCTTTTGTTCATGAACTCAGTGCCTACTTCTATGTCTTCAAGCTTTCCACCTGCTTTCTCTTCCAGTAGATTCAGTGTTCTGTTTTAATATTTAGATCTGTAATCCATTTTGACTTGAGTGTAGTAAATGGTGATAGACGTGGGTCTAGTTTTAGTCTTTGGCGTGTGGTGAGCCAGTTTTTCCAGCACCATTTATGAAAGAGGCTATCTTTCTTCCAGTGAACTTGTTTGGCCCCTTTGTCAAAGATAAGATGGCTGAGTGTGCTTCTAGTTGTGGCTGCATCTTCCAGTTTATTCCATTTATCCTCAGGTCTTTTTTTTGCCACTACTGTACTGATTTTATCACAGTAGCTTTGTAGTACAATTTCAAGTCAGGGATTGTGATACTACCTGCCTTGTCTTTGTTTCCCAGAATTACTTTTGCTGTTCTGGGTCGCTTCTGGTTCCAGATGAATTTTAGGAATATTTTCTCTAGATCTGTGAGGCATTCTAATGGTATTTTAATTGGAATTGCATTGAATCTGTACAACAATTTAGGAAATATGGCCATTTTCACAATGTTGGTTCTTCCCATCCATGGGCAAAGAATATCTTTTCAATTTTTTTCAGAGTAATATAGTTTTCACTGTATATATCTTTTGCTTCTTTTGTTAGACTGATTCCTAAATATTTTTATTTTTTGGATGCTATTGTAAAAGGAACGGTTTCTTTAATTTCTCTCTCAGTCTGTTTTTTTGTGTATGCTATTGATTTTTGAGTGCTGACTTTACATCCAGCTATGCTACTGAATTTGTTGATTAATTCAAGGAGTCTTCTGGTGGAGGTTTTGAGGTCTTGCATGTAGGGTATCATGTTATTTGTGAATAAAGATAATATCACTTCTTCCTTTCCTATTCTTATTCCTTTTACATGTCTCTCTTGTCTAATTGCTACAGCTCATATTTTCAGAACTATGTTGAATAGCAGTGGGACAGTCGACATTCTTGTCTTGTTCCAGACTTCAAAGTGAAAGCTTTTAGATTTTGTCCATTTCGTATGATGTTGGCTGTTGGTTTGTCATAAATGGCCTTTATCAGATTGAGGTAAAGACTATCAATTCCTATTTTCTGTAAGGTTTTTATCATGAATGTAAGTTGGACTTTGTCAATGGCTTTTTCTGCATCTATTGAGATGATTATGTGATATTTCTTTTTGGCACTGTTGATATGTTGCATTACATTGATTGATTTGGGTATATTGAACCATTCCTGCATCCTTGGGATGAATACTACTTGGTCATAGGGTATTGTCTTCTTGATGATTTGCTAAATTCTGTTTGCTAGTCTTTTATTGAGTATCTTTGCCTCTATATTCATTTGGGAGGTTGATCCACAGTTCTCCTTTTGGTTAGGTCTTTCTCTGGTTTTGGTATCAATATAATACTTGGCTCTAGAAATGAATTAGGGAGAATTGCTTCTATTTCAATTTCATTAAAAGAGTTTGAGGAACGTTGGCATTAAATTTTATCTGAATGTCTTGTAGAATTCAGCTATGAATCCATCAGGACCTGGACTTTTCTTTTTTGGTAGGTTTTTAATCAAATTTCCAATTTCCATACTTGATATTGGTTTATTCAAAATTTTTACTTTCTTTTATTCAACTTTTGTAATTCATACTTATCTGGGAATCTGTCCATTTCTTTTGTGTGTTCCATCCTGTAGGAGTAAAGATTTTCAAAGTAGTTATTGATGATGTTCTGAATTTCTATAGGATCTCTAGTGATTTCACCTTTTTCATTCCTTATTGCATGATTTGAGTCTTTTCTTTCCTTTGTTTGATAAGCTTGGCTAAGGGTTTATCAATTTTATTTATTCTTTCAAAGAACCAACTCTTTTATTCATTAATTCTTTGTAGTGTTTTCTTCATTTCAATTGCATTTATTACTGCCATGATCTTTATAATTTCCTGCCTTCTTTGAGTATTGGGCTTGACATATTCCTCTTTTTCTAAAACTTTGAGGTGCAGCATTAAGACATTTATTTGTTTCAATTCTGTTTACCTGATATGTGAGTTCACTGCTATAAACTTTCCTTTGAGGACTGCTTTCAGTGCATCCTACAGATTCCAGTAAGTTATATTAACATGTTAATTTGCTTGTAGATGTTGTTTAACTTCTTTAATTTCTTCTGTGACCCACTCCTGGTTCAGGAGGCTATTATTTAATTTCCATGTGTTTATGGAATTCTTGTGGTAACTTTGGCATTAATTTCCAATTTTATTGTGCTATGGTCAGATAGTATACATGGGATAATTTGAATTCATTTGCATCTAGTTAAGCTTGTTTTATGGGCTAATATGTGGTCTATTTTATAGACAGTCCCATGTGCAGTTGAGCAGAATGGGAATTCTGATATTGTAAATGAGCTCTTCCCCTTTCAGTAAAATTTACCTTCCTTTAAGTCTTCACATACAGCCTCCATGGACTTTTTTAGAATCTCACTCCCAGTTTTCTCAGGACAACCTTTTGGCTTTTACCTGATTTCTCATCTCAACATCAGTGCCATAGATTTCTGGAACAGATTCCCAGTATCAAATTCTATTACAGGTTTTAACACTCTGTAAACTTCTACCAAGTCCATTTGTTCAAAAGTTTTGTTCAATTCTGCTATTTCTTTGCTGACTTTTTGTCCCGTTGATCTATCTCTTTCTGTCAATGGGGTATTAAGTTCCCCCATTACAATAGTGTTGTTAGTTATTTTGTTTTTCATGTATATTAAGATTTGTCTTATGTAGTTGGGTGCTCTCATATTTGATGCATACATATTTTTGATTGTTATCTCTTCCTTTTGAAGTTTTCCCCTGACAAGTATGTAGTGACCTTTTTTATCTCTTGATCATACTTGGTTTGAAGTTTGCATTGTCTGAAAATAGAATAGCTGCACTTGCTTTTTTCTGGGTTCCTGTCACATGCAGGATTGTTTTCCATCCTTTGACTTTCAGTCTATGAATTTCCCTTTGAGTTAAATGTGTTTCTTGTATACAGCATATTGTTGGATTTTATTTCTTGATCCATTCTGCCATTCTGCTACATTTGATTGGTGAATTGAGGCCATTTACATTAATGATTATAACTGAGATGTG